>NW_026781426.1:0-322000 GCF_030144855.1 Hypanus sabinus | reverse complement strand
CCCTCTCAATTCCTCCGTCTTCGCCGCATCTGCTCTCCGGATGCTGCTTTTCGTTACAGAATGAAGGCGATGTCCTCCTTCCTCAAAGAGAGGGGCTTCCCTTCCTCCACCATCAACGCTGCCCTCAACCGCATCTCTCCCATCTTGCACACATCTGCCCTCACCCCATCCTCCTACTACTCCACCAGGGATACAGAGAGAAGAATCCTCTTGTCCTCACCTACCACCCCACTATCGTCTGTGTCCCGCACATAATTCTCTGCAACATCCGCCATCTCCAGCAGGACCCAGTGTCAAGCACATCTTTCCCTCCCCCCTCAACACGTTTTGCTTTCCGCTGAGATCGCTTCCGTTCTCCCCTCCCTACTGATCACCATTCCGGCACTTATCCTTGTAAGTGGAACTGTTACACCCGCCGCCTCACCTCCTCCGTCACTACCATTCAGGTCTCCAAACAGGTGATAGATAGATAGATACTTTATAGATAGATAGAGGCAACTCTTGGACTGTGAGTCGGTTGGGGTTATCTATCGTATCTGCTGTGTCTTCTTGTACATTGGTGACGTAGACTGGGACAGCACTTCGCCGAGCACCCCCTCTTCATCCGCCAGGAAAAGCAGCATCTCCAAACGGCCCCCGTTTTAATTCAAAGGTTTCAAAGGTACATTTAATGTCAGAGAAATGTGCGAGGCCTCTTGACCCGGTGTGTATGGATTTACTGTCAATAGAACCCGATGCCAGCAACACGGCGAATGTCTCAGTCATCACGGATCACTTCACCAGATACGCGCAGGCTTTCCCTACCAACGATCAGGGGGTTATGGGAGAAGTAATTAATTTATTGTGACCTCCCCAGGCGGATACATAGTGATCAGGCACGGGATTTCCAGAGTAGGCTCATACTTGAATACACGATTCACTGAGCCTGCTTTGGGTGGAGAAGTCATGGACTTCGCTTTATCACCCGCTGGCTGATCCCCGGCCGGAGATGTCTCATCGGACAAGCCCAGAAACTTGGAAATCAGCAAGAACAATTGGAGTCAACGTGTTGGACATCTGTTCCACTGCATGTAAGGAAGCTCCCGGGTACTCGCCATATTATCTCATGTTTGGGCGCGAGGCGATGTGACCCATGACCTTTATTCTGGGACTGAGGAGAAGGACCGACCACCGAACACTGATCTGAAGTGTGTGTCTGATATGAGAAGGGAGCCGAGAAGTCTTCCGAACCTGCAGAATCAAGGAAGTAAGAGGAGCTGTGATCAAAACGTTAGGATCTCCCAAATCACGCCGGGAGACAGACTACTCATAAGGAACTTGGGGCTAACCGGGAAGCATAAGATGTCTGGACACTGGCTGGCTGTGCCCTGTGTAGTGGAGAGTCAGATGCTAAACGGACCAGTTTTCCGGGTGAAACCAGAAGATGGGAACGGGTCTGTCAGGATTCTCCATGGGAACCACCTTCTGCCTCTGGGACAAGAGGTGCAGGTTGACCCGGAGCCCGAACTGGAGCGGACACCTAGTGAGAGGATTCCGTGGCGACGTGGAGCGACTGGATCCTTTCTCTCCTGGATCACCGCCTTCCTGACTGATAGACCCCAGTTTGTACCGCCGGGTGGTTCTGTGCCTGAGGTGGAGGTGAATGGATCCACTCTCTCCTGGATCACCGCCTTCCTGACTGATAGACCCCAGTTTGTACCGCCGGGTGGTTCTGTGCCTGAGGTGGAGGTGAGTGTCACTGGAGCCCCACCAGGGACTGTCCTGTCTCCGTTTCTGTTCACACCGTACACCTCAGACTTTCAGTCCAACTCTGAGTCTGGCCACTTGCAGAAGTTCTCTGATGACTCTGCGGTAGTTGGGTGCATCAGAGATGGGCAGGAGTTGGGGTACAGAGCAGGATTGTGGAATAGTGAGGGAGGATTCACCTACTCCTGAATGTGATTGATTCACCTACTCCTGAATGGTGATTGATTGAGGAAGAAGAGGTCATGACGAGTTCTGTATACGTTCTGGAGAAGACGTTCGGAGGTGGAGGGGTACAAATGAATATTTGTACAATTAATTTGTACATTTGTACAAGGAGTACAATGAATATTGTACCCTTGGACACGACCTCACTTTTTTAAATATAATGTATTTGTTTTTTGCACGTGTTTAAAATCTATTCAATATACGTATACTCTAATTGGTTTATTTATTCATACCATTTGTTTTTATTTCATTTATTATTATTTTCTATATTATATATTGCATTGAACTGCTGCTGCTAAGTTAACAAATTTCATGCCGGTGATAATAAAACTGATTCTGATTCCCCATTGCTTTTCAGCCCTGCAGAAGGGTCTCGGGCCAAAACGCCGACCGTTTATTCTTTTCAATAGCCGTTGCCTGAGCTGCTGAGCTCCCCCAGCGTTTCGTGTGAGTTGTTTTGGATTTTCAGCATCGGCAGACCTCCTCGTCTTCGTTCTGGAAAGTGCCGTTGGTGACCGGGCGATCAAATGCGCATGCGTGAAGGTCAGCCAGTGTGACTGTGTTTTGTGAGCTCAGCCAGCTGTCACCTGAATGCACCAGGGTGGATGGGGGAGGATTTTACAGCGATGGCGAGTTGTGTAGGGTTCAGGTGGGTTGACAGAATGGTGATGAGTGTACGGTTAGAAGGGTTTTCACTGATGGTGAGGGCTACAAGGATCTAAGGTGTTAACAGAAATGGGGAGTGGTGTCTAGGTTGGAATAGTTTTCACAGGGGGCAAGGGGTGTAGGGATGCTACTCCACCTCTGTGGAAATGTACTTCAGTACCAAAATGGTATTTTTTTCTGTAACGAGCTGGAACAGATTGTATCAGATTGCTTTGCTAATAATCTTTGTGGAACATTTTGCTGATGTTTAATGCGAAACACACTAATTCCACAAACAACAAAGTGCACCCTGTCCTTGAACTTGAAGGAATGACCGTACTGTCTGTGTATTTTTTGGACAAAGCTATTACAAGTTGTTTTGCACTGCTAATCGTCCCTTCTGCAAGTGAAAATAACAACACTTATGATTGATCCACTCGGAGTTAATTGTTGTTGGTTGGAAGACGCAGTGAAAAGCTGCTGAACACCATCTCCTACCTGGACACTCACTCTTACCTGCACCCACAGCTTCCTCCGCATCGCTTCGCCATCTCACCTCTGTACCGCTCGTTGTAGGAACTGAAATACTCATCCCGTCCATCGAGTCTTCTCCACCATTCGAATTTCCCTCTAAACTCCATACTGCTGCTTTCTCCACGTCAGCTTCGTCACCTTTATTAATCAACAATCCACCATTTATTGACTTTGGTCAAACTTGGGCTGTTTTCTCTGGATTGGAGGAGGATCAGGGTGACCGAAAAGAGTTTGATTAGATTACGAGAGGTATAGACAGAGTAGACAGCTGCCATTTTTAACCTTCTGCGTCAGAATGTCTAATCCCAGACAGCATGCATTTGGAGAGGTGAGGGACCTGTGGAGTTCATTGCCACGGACGGCTCGGAGGCCAAGTCATCGGGTTTATTTAAAACAGAGGCTGATCAGCAAAGGTGTCAAAGGTCATGGGGAGAAGGCGGGGAACGGGGTTGAGAAGGAAGATAAATGACACTGGGACAGGGACAAGAGGAGGAAACTTTAGAGTGAGACGTGTCAAGCTCAGACAGATGGGACAGACTCAGACACTGACACAGAGCAGTGTTTTACAAACAATAAAACTTCAGCGTATATTTATTATCAAAGTGTGTTAACCAGGTGCTATCGAACAATTCCTTGTCTTCTTGACAAGGCAACTCAATGCTCACCCCCAGCCTGGGGAAGGGAATGGGACCAATTCCAGAGGGGAGGGTTGGGTGAGTCTGGGACTTTGTGAAGGAGCCCTAACTCCATCCTCCTCATTCCCCTTCCCCTTCTCACTCCACTGCATGTGTTTGTGTGTGAGAGAGATAGAGACCTGCGTGCCCAGTCGCACTCCTCCGTACACAGCAATCCTCACCAGCTCAAATGATCCAAAAATCTTCTGCACCAACTCCTTAGCCACGTGTTAAACTGTATAATCTTCCTAATACTGGCAATTGGCACAGATGACAGTCCTGAGATCACAGGCCTGGAGGAGCTGTCCTTTAAATTAGCACCTCACTCCCTGAACTCCCTTTGCAGAACCTTGTTACTCTACCAGCCCATATCATTGTTACCCACATGGACCACGACCTTCACTGTCCACCCTCCTGAGGAATGCTGAGCACTCGACCTGAGATGTCACAGACCTGAGCACACAGGAGGCAACATATCATCCTGGAATCTCATTCTCACCCACAGAACATCCAGTCAGGTCCCTGAACTGCTGAATCACCTCTGACCACAGCTCAACTCGTCTCCTCCCTTCCCCTCTTAGTCTCAGAGCCAGACTAAGTGCCAGAGACCCTGTTGCTGTGACTTTCCTTTGCCAGGTCATCCCACTATTCGGTGTCATAAGAGGAGCATTGGGAGAGGTCCCAAAATCAAGACACAGACACCGAACTACCAGGAACAGAACTAGGCATGAGAAGGAAGCAAGGAAAATGGGGAAGAAAGGACACTGGACATGACACTGGCCCTGGACAAGGATTCTGGGCCTGGGCTAGTACTTGACCAGGACAGCGGAACCAGAACATGGAACTGGGAACTAGAAGCCTGGACTTGGACTCCGAGACAGAGACTGCACAAGGACCCAGAATCTTGGTTTTGACTCGAGGTCGGACTCCAGACCAAGGTGAGGGCAAGACGAGGCTACAGGACGAGGAGAGGCACAGGATGGAACAAGAGACTCCTGGACGGGACAAGGGAACCTCAGCACAGAACGAGGGAATCTCAGCACCGGGCAGGACAAGGTACTCCTGTGCTGGGCGAGGCACAATGGACATGACGAGAACCCAAAGCCTAAGTGCAACTACCTCTCAAATGTCCTACCTACCACCCCTTCAGCCTCCTGAATGATCTGGAGTTCATCCAGTTCTAGCTCCAACTCCTTAATGTGGATTGTTCGGAGCTGAAGCTGGATGCCCTACTCACAGGTGTAGTTATCAGGGACTCAGGAGGGCCCCCTGTCTTCCCACATCCTGCAAAGGAGCTTTCCACCATCCCGCCTGTCATCTCCACTGTTCCAACTGAGAAAATGTAAAGAAGGGGCAAAAAAAATTCTACCGCCATCATGATTTTGCCTTCTCCGACTGACTGCTCTCCCCACTGAAACCTCAAAGAATTAAAGCCTCAAAGTCTCTGCTCCAACTCTGTCCACTCCAACAGTGACCGCTCCACTTGCTCCTGCTAATGAAGGTTTTCTTGATAATCCATCCGGACTGTGGAGTGGCCACAACTGAAAGCTCAAAAATAACCTGCCCTGAACCACCATTGGCGAACCTGAGTGAATTACGTCCTCTCAAGCTTCTGATCTCTCCGATTCACGATGGGTCAAAGCTTCATATGGCGACACAAGGATTAATTACTGATTGAAACCCATCTCTTTATTTAGTGACCACCAGTAAAGAAATTCATAAAAAGAGGATTGAACTTCAAATGGAGCACAGTTTGTCATTATCCTTCTCGAATGAAAATCAGGTAATTAAATCCAAAACCCATGTTTTATGTAAATAGAGATAAATCTGGCAAATTATTGGCTAATCAATTGAAAACTGCTTCGGTTAAACGACAAATCATTAACATTCATAAACAACATGGCACTTTGACGATTGATCATAAAGAGATAAATAAAGCCTTTCATGATTTTTATAATTTTTTATTTCAATCAGAATTTGTTGAGGATTCTTCCATAATGGATGATTTTTTAAGAAAATTGAATATCCCAAAATGAACAGCAGAAGATTGTGTATTTCTAGACTCACTTATTATGGAAACCAAAATAAAAGAGGCTATTTTTCAATGAATTCAGGTAGAGCCCCTGGTCCGGACGGTTATACTGCTGAATTTTTAACTCCTTTTCTTCTATACTTGCTCCGTGGCTTTGTAAAATTTTTAAAGATGTGTTAATTGTAGGTAAATTACCACAATCTTTTTAATGATGCCTCCATTTCTCCAATTCTTAAAAAAAGATAAAGACCCCACTGAATGTGCATCCTATCAGCCAATATCCTTGCTGAATACGGATTCTAAGATTTTTACCAAAATTCTGGCCATTAGTTTAGAAAATATATTACCTCAAATTATCTCTGAGTATCAGACTGGTTTTATTTAAAAAAGTTATTGATTTTTAACATTAGAAAATTAATTAATATAATTTATACTTCTTCATCAAAAATACCAGAAAAAGCATTCGAGAGAGTTGAATGGCCATATTTATTAAATACATTGCAGAATTTTAATTTTAGCTTGAAATTTATATCGTGGATTAAATTAATATATTATAAACCTTTTACTTCGGTTCTCACCAATAATCAAAGATCTCCTTTTCTTCATTTGTCACATGGTATGAGGCAAGGCAGCCCTTTAAGTCCTCTATTATTTGATATTGCTTTGGAACCTTTAGCCGTTGCCATTCGTGAATCACCTAACATTTTTGGAATTACCTGTAGGGAAGGGACATGTTATCATTTTATGCTGATGATTTGTTACTAGACATATCTGACCCTGAGAGATCTATTCCTGCTATTTTATCCTTCCTTGCTCAGTTTAGTAGCTTTGCTGGCTACAAACTGAATTTTAATAAGAGTGAATTATTTCCATTAAATATGCAAGTTTCAATCTATAAACACATACCATTTAAAGTTGTCACAGATCATTGTATTTATTTGGGTATTAAAATTACCAAGAAACATAAGGGTTTATTTAAAGTTAATTTTTTACCTTTAATTGAACAAATCAAGCAACTCGTTACCAGGTGGTCCCCATTATCTCTGTCATTGGTTGGTCGAATTAATACTATCAAGATAATAGTATTACCCAAATTTTTATATTTATTTCAAGCATTACCAATTTTTATTCCTAAATTTTTCTTTGATATTATTGATTCCAAAATATCCTCGTATGTGTAGCAGAATAAAAATCCTAGATTAAGTAAGAAATATTTACAGAAGCCTAAGAAGGGAGGTGGTTTGGCTTTGCCAAACCCAAGATTTTACCACTGGGCAGTTAACATCAGATAGTTAATATTATGGACACAAGAATCGGTCATAGTACCTTGCCAACAATGGGTAAATTTGGAGTGTAAATCTGTACAAGACTTCTCATTGTTTTCTATTTTAGGATCTTTGCCTGCTTTTGCTTTATCTAAACTGAATAAACAAATAACTAATCCTATAGTTAAACATACATTAAGAACATGGTTTGAATTTCGTAAATTCTTCAGCTTGAATAAGTTTATCTTATCAACCCCTATTATATCTAACTTTTTTGTCATGCCCTCTTTTATGAGCCAAGCCTTTGTGTTATGGAAAACAAAAGGTATAACATGTTTTTGTGATCTATTTTTAGATAACAGTTTTATGTCCTTTGAACAGCTATCCAGCCTAAAACTCATTTTTTAGATACTTGCAAGTTAGAAATTTCTTGAATGTTACAGTCTTTTCCGAAATTATGTCGAATGGACATTACATAAAAAAATTCTGGCTCTGAATCCTTGCCAGAAGGGTTAGGTAGCCATCACTTATAGTAATATCATGAAAATACAGCCAGGAGTATCAGAAAAAATTAAGAAGGAATGCGAAAAAGAACTTCACTGTCTTATACCCACAGAGCAGTGGGAGAAAATTTTAAAAATAGTCAATTCTTCCTCTCTTTGTGCTAAACATGCTTAATACAATTTCAGGTTGTTCATAGGGGTCACATGTGAGAGGATAAACTCGCTCGATTTTATTCTCATGTTAATCCAACCTGTGATGAGAATGTGGAGAGGGTAAGGGCTACGTGTAGGGGGGAACGAGGGGTAAGTGTAGTAAAGTATGCATAGAGGACTGGAGCCGGTATGTACTGGAGGAAGCGTAGGAGGACAGGGAACATGTAACTAAATTAGTGTACCAAACGGAAATGGCAACCACAAAGAAAGGGGAACATTGTCACCGCAAGACAATGTGTCTGGCAAAGTATCTGAGCTATATAACTATGTCGAGTGTTTTGCTTGCGTCCATAATTATTCCAAGTATTTTGCTTGTGACTATACTTACTCCGAGTATTTTGTGTGCTTAGCCAATCAATCGATGAATTTGATTCGGTAACCATATTTAAGAATGTAGTGCCCCATTTTGGGGCATAAATATGACCTCTGTGACCTGACAGATTGGGAGCTGGCTACCTTACGCCCCAAGTGCGTGTGGCTGCGAACTCCTCTCTAATAAATACCACTTCAGAGGTAATTTCGTGTCTCTGGTGTTTTTTCCTCGACTGAGCAGGTTGAACAATTTCAGTTGAACAGTGACAGATGTCATTCTGAAGTCGCTTCATTGCCCCACATGTTCTGGTCTTGCCCCTGTTTGCAAAATTATTGGAAAGATTTTTGGTATTATATCAACAGTTCTGAATATCAGATTGCAACTTCATCCTATTACTGCAATTTTTGGTTTACCAATGGTGGATAATAGTCATTTATCCCCCCCCCCCCCCAGCCCGGCGGATGATTGCATTTGTTAAATTAATGGCTAGAAGATCTATCCTATTGAATTGGAAAGAAATTAATCCTCCAACTACATTTCAGTGGTTTTCTCAAACTATTTCTTGTTCGAGATGAAAAAAATTAGAAGTGTTGTCTTTGAACCTTCAGTTAAATATGAAGAAACTTGAAGACCATTTATTCAATATTTTCATATGAGCTAAACTGACTTTTCCTGAACCTGACTTTTATTGTCCTTAATTATTTGGATGGAGGTGCGGAGTTATTGACGCTACTGTGTATAATTGATATAATGCAATGGCCCATGTTGGCTAGGTTTTTTTCATGGGGGGGGGGTTATTTTCACCATTTCTTGCAACCACTATGAGATGGGAGGTTTTTAATCATCTATTTGTATCAATTATTTACTCTCAAGCTCTTTGTATTCATGTTTCATTTATGTTTGTTCAAAATCAATAAAAAGATTTAAATAGGACTATTCTGAGGAAAGGGTGGAACAGGCGCAAAGGGCCGAATGGCCAGACATGCTCCTGTTTGTTATTTTCTGAAGCACGAGTTTACCTTTGCGCCTTGTTCTCCCTTGGTTTTCAGCCGTTCGGATTGCACAGGGGAGCGGTGAGAGCTCCGGAGATCCACCGGCAGCCGCTGCGGGGCAGCTCTCGTCTCCCAGCAGGACGGGACGGGTCTGGGAGACAACTCCAGACAACAGGCCCCGATCCTCGGCGGGGAAAGGCCGGGCGCCCTTCGTGTAGCTGAAACATCTCACGGAATCTCCGCCGGTCTCTTCAGCTCTGCCTTCGAAAGGATTCACGACCCGCCGGTGGTGCAGCCGAAACCCGAGGCGCAGCTCCCGGTCTCCGGCCCACTCGGTCCCGGTCCAAACAGCGTCCCGCCCACTGACACCCCTCAGCCAATGGCAGCATCCCTCTCCCAGCGGTGGTCGCTGATTGGCTGTGTGTGTGAGGACGGGCTGTTGCTGGGAGCTGGAGCGGTCTGCGTTGCCGCGAGGCGCAGTTAGGTTATTGGAGAGGTGCCTGTCCGTCTGTGGCGCAGGATAAAGGGCTGTGCCGAACCTACGGCGTTCATTCAACGCAGAAGTGTAACAGAAAGTGAAAGCATTCTGAATCAGGAAGTGCTGGGAGATAACATGGCTTCGAAAGGACCGGCCGAGAGTTTGAGCGAGGAGCTAATTTGCTCCGTCTGCCTGGATTTCTTCACCGATCCGGTGTCACTGGAGTGCGGACACAACTTCTGTCGCTCTTGTATCACACGGTGTTGGGAAAGGGAGCAGAGAAACTCCTGCCCGGAATGTAGAGAGGAGTTTGCTGACCGCACCCTCAGGGTGAATCGGGCCTTAGCAAATCTGGCTGAATCAGGAATTGCAAACACGAGGAAATCTGCAGATGCTGGAAATTCAAACAATACACACAAAACGCTGGTGGAACTCTGGTGCTCCCCTCCCCATCAACTCCTTTATTTCTCCTGAGGCCTCCCGTCCCATGATCCTTTCCCTTCTCCAGCTCTGTATCATTTTCGCCAATCACCTTTCCAGCTCTTTGTTTCCCCCCACCCCCTCCGGTCTTCTCCTATCATTTCGCATTTCCCCCTCCCCCCACTACTTTCAAATCTCTTACTATCTTTCCTTTCGGTTAGTCCTGACGAAGGGTCTCGGCCCGAAACGTCGGCAGTGCTTCTCACTATAGATGCTGCCTGGCCTGCTGTAAAAGCATTCTGAATCAGGAAGTGCTGGGAGTTAATATGGCTTCGAAAGGACCGGTCGAGAGTTTGAGCGAGGAGGTGATTTGTCCCATCTGTCTGGATTTCTTCACCGATCCGGTTACACTGGAGTGCGGACACAACTTCTGTCACTCTTGTATCACAAAGTATTGGGAAAGGGAGAAGAGAAACTCCTGCCCGGAATGCAGAGAGGTGTTTGCTGACCGCACCCTCAGGGTGAATCGGACCTTAGGAAATCTGACACAAGAAGTTCGGAATCTAAACCTAAATCCGAAAGGAAAGGAAAGTATACGTCACTGCGAGGAACATGAGGAAGAACTGAAGCTGTTTTGTGAAACGGACAAGACACTGATCTGTGTGATCTGTGCAGCTGCGCAGGAACACAGAGAGCATCGATTCGTGCTGATTGAAGAAGCTGTTAAAAACTACAAGGTAAAACTAACGTTAGTTTAAAACTTAACACATTTCCTTTGTCCTACAAACCATCACACGAGCCTTCATAACCAACACATCATTCTTTGCAACTTACATCATCTCCAACGGGATTCTAGCATCTCCGTCCCACGGCCCACCGCCGCACCCCGAACTCTCCGCTCTCTGTACGGATCGCTCCCCGTACTGTATCGTCCTGATCCACACGCTCCTCCCCACTGATCTCTCTCCTGGCACAGACACCTGCAAGCGGTGTCAGTTTCCCATTCCTTCCCAGTCCTGATGAAGGGTCTCATACCGAAACTCCGACTGTTTTTTTTCCCCTGAATAGATGCTGTCTGACTCACTGAGTTCCTCCGGCATTTTGTGTGATAATCGGGTTTGATCACCTGTTTTTTTGATGCATCTTTGTCTCTATTTCCTTCACTCTCTGACTTCCAGGATCAGATAAAATCTTCCTTAGACTCTCTCACAAAAAAGAAATCAGACTTCCAGGAAAAGGAGCAACAACAGAAAGAGAAGATTTCCGGAGTTCAGGTGAGGCTTCCTGAGCGGAATTTCTGATTTTACTGTCGAGTTTTGCTCCATTTAATGCAGAATAGCCGAGTATCGCAGCTCCAGTGACCTGGGTTCGATCCTGACCTCTGCTGCTGTCTGTGTGGAGTTTGCATGCTCCCCCTGTAACCATGACAGTTTCAGACACATTCCAGGGACATGCTGGATGAATGGTTAATTACAATTAACCCTGTGAAGATGGGGGAGGGTGCATGTGAATCAGGTGGGACTAAATGTGTCAATGGGGAGAATAGGTTTCAGGAAAACGTGATGGGAATGTTTCAGAGCGAGCATGGACATTGTTGGATCAAATGGTCCCCTTAATGTCATCAGGAAATACACACAGCAACAGAGTAAATTAATCTTCACCTTTCATTCGACAGGAACAGTCACACAGCATTCAGTCCCACATCACATCCCAGTTTGCTGAACTGCGCCAGATTATCACTGAGAAAGAGCAGAGCTTACTCAGGGATCTTAGGGAAGAAGAGAAGAGGATTCTCGACACAATGGAGGAAAATCTTCTAGCTCTTCAAAAGAACATAAGGGTTATTCAGGAGGAAATCACTAAGCTAAGGGAACAGACAGATCAAAAAGACAGTGTGATATTTCTCAAGGTGAGGGATTATATTTCAATTTATTTCTGTCAAAGGGCACTGAATGAACAGTGGTATATTTGAAATAAACACAGCACAGCAACCAATTCTAACAAATCAATTGCCGCTGCTGGTGTCCTCACACAGATTGTGAGTCTTGTATGACGAGCCTCCAATCACACGAATAATGACCTTCCAAAATGTCAAAGATTTGTATTCAATCCTTTATCTGCAACATACTATCATGAAGCAATGAACCTTCAGCGTAATTATTTGTAAGTTAATCAGCAACAAAGCGGTTAACAAAAGATATGATATCCATCTGTCCTCAGATCAAAACTGCCCAGAACAAAGCATGAATATGTAACTTATTCCCTTCACTATTACCACACCCCCCCCAACACGTGACTAGTTACCATTACAATCACGTGACACGGAATACAATTGAGACAAGACTATCAAAGATAGAAAACAGATGCATTGATCCTACACACAGCATTTACAAATGGCAGTCAACTGTTTCTCACCAGACAATTGATGCAACTATTCAGCATTGATGTTGTCCCAAAACCGGACTTCCACAACTTCTGTTCATCCCAGGATATAATGAAATCTTTTTGAAATGATTTACTCTGATTATAACACAGAGCTACTAATTGTACCCTTAATTATCACATTCAATATCCTCTAAAAATCCCATTAACACCCAGTTCCAGTCAGGCTGTGAGTGTGGGGGTCTCTCTGTCAATCCATGAGAACAAAAAATGTGACCCACACATCAAATATCCTGTATATCAAGTTTTTGTCAGATTAGGGAAACTTTCAATGTTTCTTGAAATTTTCAGATAAGTTTCACATTAGAAACTTAGAAATATAAACTTGGAAAACCTAGAGCACAATACAGGCCCTTCAGTGCACAATTCTGTGCCGAACATGTCCTTACTTTTGGAATTACACAAGGTTCCCCATCGTCCTCTATCTCTCTGAACACAATGTACCTATCCAGGAGTGTCTTAAAAGACCCTATCATATCTGCATCCTTTACTGTCGCCGGCAGCCCATTCCACTCACTCACTCAGCACTTTCTGCGTAAAATTATTACCCCTGACATATTCTCTGTACCTGTTTCCATGCACATTAAAATTGTGTCCTGTCATGTTAGCCATTTCAGCCCTGGGAAAAAGCCTCTGACTCTGATCAATCCTCTCACCATCTTGTACATCTCTATCAAGTCACCTCTCATTCTCTGTCGCTCCATGGAGAGACGGCCGAGTTCACTCAACCTACTCTCATAAGGAATGCTCCTCAATCCAGTTAACATCATTATAAATCTCCTCTGTACCCCTTCTATGGTCTCCACATCCTTCCTGTAGTGACGCCAAGTCTTACCATTAATACCATAGTCTGCCATCATATTTCACCTGCCAAAGTGAACCACTTCACACTAATCTGTGTTAAACTCCATCAGATACTTCTCAGTCTTCTCAGATCAATGCCCTGCTGTATACTCTCCACACTATCCACAATACCCCCAACATTTGTGTCATCAGCAAGTTTATTAACCTATCCTTCCATTTCCTCATCCAGCTCATTTACAATAATCACAAAGAGAAGAGGTCCCTCAACAGATCCCTGAGGCACACCACTGGTCACAGACCTCCATGTAGAATATGACCCGTACAACCACACTTTGTCTTCTGTGGGGAAGCAAATTCTGGTTGAACAAATCAATGTCCCCTTGGATCCCTTGCTGAATTCCATATACACTACATCTACTACTCTACCTTCATCAATATGCTTTGTCCCATACTCAAAAAAATTCAATCAGGGTCGGAAGGCACGAACTGCCTTTGACAAAGCCATGCTGACTATACCTGATCATATTATGCCTCTCCAAATGTTCATAACTCCTGCCTCTCAGGATCTTCTCCATCAGCTTCCAAACCACTGAAGTAACACTCACTGGTCTATAATATCCTGGGCTATCTCTACTCCCTTTCTTGAAAAAGCGAATGACATCTGCATCCCTCCAATCCTCTGGAACCTCTCCTGTCCCCATCGATGATGCAAAGATCATAGCCAGACGCTCAGCAATCTCCTCCCTCACCTCCCACAGTGGCCTGGGGTGCAAATCGTCTGGTCTCCATCAGAAACAGGCCATTCGGTCCATCATCTTCTATCAATATCCAGAATTCTCCTCCCAACTACTCACCACACCCAGTAACAGAGCCCCGAGCTCGATGGTCACTCATGTGTTTATCCAGTTTTCCCATTATATTCAATCTCTGCTGTTCCGCTTCAACCACTCCTGTGGCACCGAGTTCCTCTTCACTAAATTTCTCATGGGATTTATTAAAATCCATCTGGAATTTCTTCGCCCACAATTCTTCCCATAAATAGAAGTACACCACCCCCACCTCATACAATTAAATCCATCACTGATCTTAAATTCCTCTATCTTATCACCCTGATGTCATATCCAGATGAAAATGCACAACTTGTCCTGTCTTCCTTGTAAGTTTCATACTCTCAGCAATGGTCTGACATTCAGAAACATTCCCTGTAATTTACCCCATGGTTCTGGATTGTCCGTGAGTGCGAGTGTGACTGCAGGAGTGGGAATTTTCAACAACCTGTAATGATTTGAATGAATTTCAGGATGTGGACAGCAAGTCCAAGTCTAATCAGATTTATCTTTGATTTATTTCAGGAGGAAGCTCATCGTAACAAGAGGTAGGACATACTCTTTATTGAAAACCTGTATAGCTAAAAATTGCAGTTTATAACCAGCAGTTTTATATTTACAGGATTAATGACGATGTCCAGGAATTGTCAGTGACAGATGAGGCCCTACCGGTTGAAAAATTCGATCACCTCTATTTGTTGAACACATTGCTGAGAGAAACACTTGATGCCATTAATCGAGGTAAAACTTACAAAGATTCATTTCTCCTTGTTCAATTAAGTTCCAGGTTGAAGCAAGGATTGGCTGTGATAATGGACTGAAGGGGAACTGAAGTTTATTTCACATCAACCCCACCGACTGGCACTAACACTAATCCTACCACAGGAGCTGGGAATTTAATACTGACTTGATGTTATTGTAGGGAATAAAAGCGGGAATCAGTGTGGTGACTGGGATTGTCAGGAAAAAACACGTCCTTCGTGCGCTGTGAGTGCAGACTCTGACTGACACAGTTCCTCACCCCATCCCCTCCTGAACCCGCACCTCTCACTGATGTTAGATGGAGAAGTGGAGAGCTGGAGTGACAGGGGACTCAATCGTCAGGGGAGCAGACAGTATAATCTGTGGACGTGAACGGGACACCCGAATGGTATGTTGCCTCCCAGGTGCCAGGGTTAGGGACGACTCGGACCGTGTCCGTAGCATTTCAGAGAGGAAGAGAAAACAGCCAGATATCTTGGTACATGTTGGTACCAATAACACAGGATGTAAAAGCAAATTGGTCGTGAAGATAGAATTTAGAGAGCTCAGTAGAAAGCTGAGAAGCAGTACCTCCTGGGTTGTAATTTCTGGAATGTTGTCTGTGCCACGTGCCGGTGTGGGTAGGAACAGGAACAGGGACCTGTTCAAAAGTGACGGGTTGCACCTGAACCCGAGGGGGAACAATATTCTCTCAGAGAGGTTCGATAGAGCTGTTAGGGAGGGTTTCAACTAATTTGGCACTGGGGTTGGAACTAGAATGAAGGGACTCTGGATAAGACTGATGTTAAAAATACAAAGATAGCGTGCAGTTAGACTGTCAGATAGGGCAGACAGATGCAAGTACAGAATTGTAGCCAGCAGGGTGACTATCAGTGCTTTAGGGACACAGAATCAAAAAGGGTAGCAAATACATTACTCAAAGTGTTAGATCTCAATGCATGGAGTATCAAAATAAGGTTATAGATTGCCGGGTGTGATGTTGTAGCCAACGCTGAATCGTGACTGAAGGATGGTTGCAGTTGGGAGCTGAATGACCAAGGTTACACAATGTATCAGTGGTATAGAAAAGTAGGCAGAGGGGGTGACATGGCTCTGCTGGTAAATCAGTCGAAAGTTGTGACATTAGATACGAAGATGTTGAATCCTTGTGTGTTGAATTATGAAACTACAAATGTCAAAGGACCTTGATGGCAGTTATATACAGTCACCCCACCAGTAGCTGGGATGTGGAGCACAGATTACAACTGGAAATAGGAAAGGCATGTCAACAGGACAAATGTTATGTTAGTCATGGGAGATTTGAACATGCAGGTGAATTGGGAAAATCAGATTGGTAATGGATCTCAAGAGTGAGTTTGTTGAATGCTATGTGATGGCTTTTTAGAGCAGTTTGTCGTTGAGCCGACTGGGAAATCAGCTCTACTGGATTGGGTGTTATGTGTTGAACCAGAGGTGATTAGGAAACTCAGGGTCAAATAGCCATTAGGAGGCAGTGCTCACAACATGACTGAGTTCAACTTGAAATTTGATAAGGAGAAGGTAAAGTCTGACGTTGTAGTATTTCACTGGAGTAAAGGAAATTACATTGGTCTGAGAGAGGAGTTGGCCAAAGGAAATTGGAAGGAGATGCTGACAGGGATGAGAGCAGAGCAGAAATTGTGTCAGTTTCTGGGAAAATGAGGAAGGTGAAGGATAGATGTACTCCAAAAATAAATAAATACTCAAATGGCAATATAGTGCAACCATGGCTGACAAGGGAAGACAAGCTGATGTAAAAGCAAAAAAGAGGGTATTCAACAAAGCAAAAATTAGTAGGAAGACAGAGGATGGGGAAGCTTTGAAATATCTACAGAGAGGAACAGAAAAGTGAAATATGAAATTGAATTGAATTGAATTAACATTATTACTTACATCCTTCATTTTGTTCCATCTCCGTCTTAATGAGCAATGTGCATTTTATAGTAATTTATGATAAATAATCTGTATAACATGCTAGTTAATATAACATAGAAATACAGTTGTGTCCACACGAGTTAATTAGTCTGATGGCCTGGTTGAAGAAGCTGTCGCGGAGCCTGTTGCTCCTGGCTTTTATGCTGCGGTACCGTATCCCGGATGGTAGCAACTGGTACAGTTTGTGGTTGGGGTGACTTGAGTCTCCAATGATCCTTCAAGCCCTTTTCACACACCTGTCTTTGTAAAACAAGCTAGCAAACAATATCAAATTGTGTTTCATATTGTAAAAAATAGAGATGAGATTGGATCTAGGATCACTTGGAAATGAGGCTGCATATATACTAACGGGGGACAAAGAGATGGCAGATGAACTAAATGAGTACTTTGCACCTGTCTTCACCATGGAAGACACTAGCACTATGCCTGGTGTTGAAGAGTGCGAGGGAAGAGAGTGACTGTTACAAGGGAGAAGGTGCTCAAAAAGCTGAAAGACCTAAAGATACATAAGTCACCCAGACCAGATGAACTGCACCCTAGTGTTCTGAAAGAAGTAGCGGTCCACATTGTGGAAACATATGAAATGATCTTTCAAAAATCATTGGTGCCAGAGGACTGGAAAATTGCAAATGTCACTCTGCTCTTTAGTAAGGAGGAAGGCAGCAGAAAGGAAGTTATAGACCAGTTAGCCTCACCTCTGTGGTTGGGAAGAAGTTAGTGTCAATTGTTAAGTATGAGGTTATGGAATACTTGCTGACACTGGATAAGATAGGACAAGTCAGCCTGGATTTCTTAAGGGAATATCTTGCCTGACAAACCTGTTGGAATTCTTTGAGGAGATTATAAGTAGGATAGATAAAGGGGATGCAGTGGATGTTGTATATTTGGAATCACAGAAGGCCGCTGACAAGGTGCCACACATGAAGCTGCTTACCAAGTTAAGAGCTCATGGTATTACAGAATGTTATTGGCTTAGTTAGAGCATTGGCTGACTGGTAGGAAACAGCAAATGAGAGTAAAGGTAACCATTTCAGGTTGGCCGCCAGTGACTAATGGTATTCTACAGGGGTCATCATTTTATGATGTATATCCGTATACCACCCTCTCTCTCTCTGGGAATGTTATCCCATAGATCCTTCATAAAAATGTTCTGTCTCACTTTGAATCTGAGCTCTCTGGTTCTGTACTCCCATTTCTCGGAAAAAGACTCACTTTATCTAAGTCCTTTATGAATGTGTTCAGGGGTCATCGCTCAACAACCTACACTCCAGCTAAATAACCCAAGCTTATACACGCTCTGCTTTTAACCCAGGCCCCCAGTCCTAGTAACATCCTCCTGAAGCCTCCTGTCCAGTGTAATGACATCCCCCCATAGTCGGGAACCGGAAATGCAGACAATGCTCCAAGTGTGGTCTATCAACGACATCAAAGACCTTACTTCAGTTCATGTGGACAGTGTGGAATAGGGTGATGAATACAGGACTGAAGGTGTTGTGTTTGAATGCAGCAGTATATGGAATAAGGTAGATGATGTTGTAGCACAGGTGGAGATTGGCAGGGACAATGTTGTTGGCATCACTGAGTTGTGGTGGAAAGGAGATCCTGGCTTGAAGCTCAACACTCAAGGATAAACCTTGTATTGAAAGGACAGACAGGTAGGCAGAGAGGCCGGGGAGGCTCTGTTGGTAAAGAATGAAATGAAGTTTTTAGAGAGAGGTGAGAGAGTATTGAAAGATGTCGAATTATTATGGGTAATGTTCAAAAACTGCAAGGGTAAAAAGACCCTGATGAGAGTGATGTCCAGGCCTCCAAACAGTAGCCATGAATAGAAATGGGATACAAATGACACCAGGAGATAGAGAAAAGGACAAGGAGTTAAATTGGGAAATTCATGAAGATGCTGCATTCCAAGAGAAATAATTTGTACAATGCCTCCATGATGGCTTTTTCGAACTGCTTGTGGTTGAGCCCAATGGGAGAAAGGCAATTCCAGAGTGGGATTTGTAAAATGAACCAGATATGATTTGGGAGATTATGGTAAAAGAACCTTTAGGAACCAGTGATGATAAAATGATAGAATTCACCCCATAGTTTGAGAGGGAGATAACGTCAGATATATCAGTATCAGAGTGGAGTAAAGTTAGTTCTGGAGGCACGAGGGAGGAGCTGACCAAAGTAGATTGGAAGGGGACACGAGCAGGGACGATTGCAGAACAACAAGGACTGGAACTCCAGGGGCAATTTGGATAGATAAAACCCAAAGATGAAGAAGTATTATACAGGGAGGATGAGCTAATCGTGTTTGACAAGGGAAGTCAAAGACAGCATAAAAGCAGAAGAGAGGGCATACAACAGAGCAAAAATCAGCTGGATGTTGGAGTATCAAGAAGATTCTGTTCAAGGAATTACAAAGCAGTAAGGAGTGAAAATGAGATATGAGGGAAGGCTCGCCAACAATACTCAAGAGGACACAAAATGTAAAGAGTAAAAGCTAGGTGAGAGTGGATATTGGACCCCTAGAAAATGACACCGGAGAGGAGAAATGTGAGATAAAGCCATGGCAGAGTGTCAGGGGACAGAAATGAGTATTGTTGCTCTTACTGAGGAGAAAGTAAGTGGGACGATTGAAGATCTGAAGGTCCTGGATCAGATGGACTACACCCCAGTGTTTGGAAAGAGTTAGCTGAAGAGAATATGGGGACATTAGTGATGATCTTTCAAGAATCACTAGATATTTGGTCATTCAAGATGACTGGAAATTGCAACGGTCACTTCACTCTTTCAGCAGGGAGAGCAGTTGGGGGAAGAAACTTATAGGTGGGTTATCTGGATGTGGTGTGGTTGGGAATATGTTGGAGTCCAGTATTAAGGACGAACTTTTGGGTACATGGAGGCTCATGATAAAATAGAGCAAAGACAGCATGCCTTCCCTGAGCGGGAAATCTTGCCTGACAAATCCGTTGGAATTCTTCGAGGAACACAAAGCCAAGAGAGACAAAGAATGATTTGGATGACAGAATTGTTGCCTTTGTGGCCAAGCTTGCAGATGATATGAAGATAGGTGAAGGGCAAGGAGTGCTGCAGAAGCTCGGAATCTGGGGAAGGACAGAGACAGATCAGGAAATGGGCAAATAAATGATAGATGGATTATCGGGTAGGGAAATCGTGCATGCACTTTGATAGAAAGAATAACGGCATAGACAATTCTGTAAACAGGAGAACATTCAAAAATCTGAAGTGCAAAGGGACGAGTGTCCTTGTGCAGGATTCCCGCAAGGTTAACTTGCAATTTGTGTCAGTGGTAAGATCGGCAAACTCAATGTTTGCTTTCATTTCGAGGAGATTAGAATACAAGTGGAAGGATGTAATTCTGAGGTTTTATAAGGCATTGGTCAGACAACACTTGCAGTATTGTGAGCAGTTTCTGGTTGCGTATATTGGAAAAGATGTGCTGGCATCGGAGAGGGTCCAGGAGGTTCACAAGAATGATTCCGGCAATGAAAAAGTTAAAAATCAAACAGGAGAAAATCTGCAGATGTTGGTAATCCAAGCTACACAGGTGCTGATGAAGGGTCTCGCCAGATCTCTCTTGACACCTGTCTGAAGAGAATTGATGTTGGGAGGATGTGGGTGGGTCGAGAACGGGAAGCACAGCCTCCGACAAATGATTGTGAACATTGAATGAAGGGACTGTTCCTGTGCTGTACTGTTCTGTGTTCTCTGTTCCCTGTTTAGAAGAATGAGAGGAGATCTGAGGGAAACATGAAATTCTTTCAGGGGTCAACAGGCTGGAGCCAGGGAGGATGTTTCCCCTGTCTGAGGAGTTCAGGGTCAGGGGTCACTGTGTTTGGAATTCTCAGCACCCGTGGGGGGTGAGGGGGTTTGGGGTTCTTAGCCATTCAGTTCACTGAGCCATCGCCGTACATAGAAATGGCATAGAAATGTGCCCTTCGACCCTTCACCTCTGTGCTGACCTATTTCCCATACACATTAATCTCATTGGCTGGCATTAGGTCAGTCTCCCTCTGTGTCTTGCCTGTTGAAGTGTCTGTCTGACTGTCTCCTAAACACAGAGGACTGGAGGCCTGTGACCCGCAGAGGTCGGTACTGGGGCCGGGTTGTTTGTCATTAATATCAGTGATTTGAATGAGACTGTAAGTGACATAGTTAGTAGGTTTGTGAGAGACACTAAAATTAATGGTATAGTGGACAGGGAAGAGGATTATCTCTGTTTACGTGTGGCCGTTGATCAACTGTCGAGATGGGTACAGGGAGAATGTTTTAAAATACATCTTGCCAGGGCGGTGGAATAAGAAAGGTTGGAAGGAAAAATGGGCTTTTGTCGAGTCAAAGGTTTGTGTCGGCCACCCGACCGCGCCGGAGGCAGAGCGGCCTATCCCTCAGTCCCGGGGCCGCGCTGTACGAGTCCCCCCGCCCCCCCCGATCCCTGGGGCCACGCTACCCGAGTCTCCCCCCCCCCCATCCCCAGGGCCGCGCTGTCCGATTCTCCCCCCGATCCCCGGGCCTCTCTAATTCTCTGCTTCTCCCCCCAGTCTCTGTCACCCTGGATGTGGAAACGGCGAGTCCGTATCTCGAGGTGTCTGAGGATCGGAAGAGTGTGAGACTGACCGGGACCCGGAGGAATCTCCCTGACACCGGGAAGAGATTCACAAACTGGTTTTGTGTGCTGGGATCGGAGGGATTCACATCGGGGAGACATTACTGGGAGGTGGAGGTGACGGGGAATCGGGGCTGGTGTCTGGGAGTCGCCGCAGAGTCTGTGGAGAGGAAGGGACCGGTCAGTCTGAGGCCGGAGACCGGATTCTGGGTCATCGGGCGGGTTGATGACGTGTTACATCGGGATTGTGACGTGTTCTGTGTCCCCCCCTCCCCCGAGACCCGTCTCCCGACCGGTCCCATTCCCAGGATGGTGGGAGTTTATCTCAGTTACGAATCCGGGACAGTTTCATTTTACAACGCGGAGACCAAGTCCCATCTCCACACCTTCACTGGGAATAAATTCACGGGGAAACTTTATCCATTCTTCCGGACTGGGGATGTAAACCAGTGGCTGAGAATCTGCTCCGGTTCCGCTCCGGGTCTGTAAATGGGGCAGGTCACGGGATCGGCGTCAGGAGTAAAGTCCCTGTAAATATAAATAATATGTGGAGAGTGCAGCAAAATACGTGGCTAAGGAGATGGTGCAGGAGGGAGGGCTTCATGTTTCTGGACAATTGGGCTTTGTTCCCGGGAAGGTGGGGCCTGTTCCGACGGGTCGGTTTGCCCCTGAACTGGAGGGGGAATAACATTCTTGCGTGTAGATTTGCCAGTGCTGCTGGGGGGGGGGGGAGATTTGTAGAGGGAGGGTTACCAGAGTGTTAGAGCAGATAGTGAGGTGGAGGAGGATAATGGTCATGCGAGGACTGCATGCATAGACAGAAATCAAAGGTTTTACATTAGGTTGTAAATTAATTTTCAGAACTTATTGTAGAAAACAAAGATTTCCAAAAAGATTTTGAGGAAGAACATGACCAAAACATATGTGAAAAAGCGGCTACTTCAGTTTTATACCTACCGCAATAATTGTCTATGTTAGGAAATATTTTGGATAGTCTGTCCTCTGTTAAATAGTAACAGTGAACAATTTTAAATTGAATTAAACACTCATTGGCACATATTAAAGAAGAATTGACCATCATTAACAAAGGCATATTAAGTTTTCTCTCCCAATGTTGTTTCATTTTTAGTGATTAAAGGGATTTGTATTTTTGCAATTATTTTGCGATGGTCGATTGATGACTTTTGAAGAGTTAATTAGCAAATATTCTCTCTCTCATACACACTTACTGCAATGTCTTCAGGTTACACTTTTTTTACAAAAATAATTATCTATGTTTCCATGTATGCAAGAATCTGATTTGCTGGATACTATTTTGAATATGAATCCTTTAGTAAGATGTTCCATTGGTAGAATTTATAATTTATTTTAATACATTAATACAAAAAGATAACCTCTCACCTAAGGTTTATACATGATAGAAATATTCGTTGTTTCAGACATGATAGAGGGGGTGGCGTAGCATTACTAGTCAGGGAAAATATCACAGCTGTGCGAAGACAGGACAGCCCGGAGGGCTTGTCTGCAGAGGCCATATGGGTGGAGCTGAGGAACGGGAAAGGTGTGACCACACTAATAGAGGTGTATTATAGACCGCCCAATAGTCAGAGAGAATTGGAGGAAAAAATCTGTATAAAGATAGTGGACCGATGAAAGAAACAGGAAGTTGTAATAGTAGGGGATTTTAACTTTCCACATATTGACTGGGACTCCCAAACTGTAATAGGGCAAGATGGAGTTTGTTAAATGTTTTCAGTAAAGTTTTCTAAATCTATATTTAGAGGTACCTACGAGAGAGGATGCAATACTTGATCTCCTATTAGGAACCCAGACAGTCAGGTGACAGAAGTATGTGTAGGCGAACGTTTTGGGTTCATAATGACCATAATGTCATCAGTTTCAAGTTAATTATGGATAAGGATGGGTCTGGTCCTCGAGTTGAGCTTCTAAATAGCAGAAGGGCTAATTTTGTGGAAATGAAAAAAGATCTAGGAAGAGTGGATTGGGATAAGATTTTTTTTCCTGACAAGGATGTGTTCAGTAAGTGGAAGGCCTCCAAATGTGGAATTTTGAGGGTGCAGAGTTTGCATTTTCCTGCCAGGATTAAAGACAAAGTTGACAGGCATAGAGAACCTTGGTTTTCAAGGGATATTGGCGATCTGGTTAAGAAGAAGAGAGAAGTGTATAGCAGGTAGAGGCAACAAAGAGCAAATGAATTACTTAAAGTGTATAGAAAAGGTAAGAAAATGCTAAAGAAGGAAATCAGGAAGGAAAGAAAGAAGACATGAGGTGGCTTTGGCAGATAATGTGAAGGAAAACCTGAAGGGTTTCCACAAGTATAATAAGAGTAACAGGATAGTAAGGGACAAAATTGGTCCCCTAGAAGATCAGAGTGGTCGTCCATGTGTGGAGCCTTACGAGATGGGGGAGATCTTAAACAGTTTTATTGCATCGGTATTTACTCAGAAAACTGGCATAGTGTATATTTCCTCGGACTTTGAGAGAGACTAGAGTAGTAATTGCAGGGTCCCTGACAGAAATATTTAAAATGTCCTCAGCCACGGGTGCAGTGCCAGAGGATTGGAGGGTAGCTCTTGTTATTCTATTGTTTAAAAAAGGCTCCAATAGTAAACTAGGTAATTACAGGCCAGTGAGCCTGACATCAGTCGTATGTAAATTATTGTAAGATGTTCAGAGAGATCGGATTTACAAGTATTTGGAAAGCCAAGGGCTGATTAAGGATAGTCAGTATGGCTTTGTGCATGGTAGATCTTGTTTAATGAATCTTGAAGAGTTTTTCGAGGAGTTTACCAACAAAGTAGGTGAAGGAAAGGCTGTGGATGTTGTCTACATGAACTTTGGTAAGGCCTTTGTCAAGGTCCCACATGTGAGGTTAGTTCAGAAGGTTCAGACATGAGGTATTCATGGAGAGGTTGGAGAGATTGAAAGAGTGCAGAGATTTACTAGGATGTTGCCAGTTCTTCAGGAGTTGAGTTACAGGGAAAGATTGAACAGGTTAGGACTTTATTCCTTGAAGCTTAGAAGAATGAGGGGAGATTTGATAGTTTACAAAATTATGGGGGATATAGACAGAAAATGCGAGTAGGTTCTTTCCATTTAGGTTAGGAATGATAAATACGAGAGGACATGGTTTTAGGGTGAACGGGGAAAGGTTTAGGGGGAACATTAGGAGGAACTTCTTCACTCAGAGAGTGGTGGGAGTGTGGTCTGACGTGGTAAATGCAGGCTCACTCTTAAGTTTTAAGAATAAATTGGATAGGTACATGGATGGGAGAGGTCTGGAGGGTTACGGACTGGGTGCAGGTCAATCTCCATTTCACTCTTCATGTAACTGAAAACTAAACTTTTAGTATCCTGATTTATATTATTGGCCAGTTTGCCCTCATATTTCGTCTTGACCATTCTTATGGCTTTTTTTGTTGGATTTTAAGAGCATCCCAATAATCCAACATCCCACTCACCTTTGCTACCCTGTATGTAATTTCCTTAGGTTTAACACAATTATTATATGTCATTTCCAGCTCAAACTGTGAATTGATTTAAAGTCAGTCTCATAATTTGATAGTTTATATCTGAAAACTATGTACCTTCGCTAAGATTGTACTGAAGACTGCATTTGATTTTTCTTCAGCCTTGTACGCTTCATATTGAAATAGTATGTGTTTCGACAGTTTCATAATGACAAAATGTACACGGCACAGAATGAAGTTTTCCAATTAGTTACAAGGCATAATTAAGCATAGAATGGGCATTTCTCAGTCGAGTCAGTATCATTCCTTCCCTTGTTTTAAGCCCTTCTTCAATAAACCCAACAGGTTTATGTATTCTGGAAAGGTGTCTGTCTTTAAGTCCATTATCCTACGTCTTGCCATAAGCCCCTAATTCTTAACACTACCAACCCTTTAGCTTCTAATTTGCTAAGTGGAAGGTCTATATCCACAGCTTAACATTTAACAGCTTTTGGAGCTAAACAGTCAACATCATCATTTCCCTCAACAGTGTGATATGCAGGACCCATAATGTGCAGACATATAAATCAAACTTTATATATGAAATAGCGTTTGACAAGTTTCCAACAGTCAATCTGACCTACTGCCAGAATGACCTGTTTAAGACTCATCAAAACCAAAATGTATTCTGAGCAAATTATAAGGACAAATTTCCTCCACTTGGGAAAGAATTCTGCTTCCTATGCTGATAAATGGCTATAAGTCATTTCTTTATCATTACCTGCAGTTCAGGCACACAAAAACAGCGACACCAACACCCCCAGTTAACTTATCTTTTGATGCATCTGCAAAAATGGCTACTGTATAATAATAACTTTCATTAATATACGGATGAACCAACAGACTCTCAGGCAGAACCGAATTCGATCGTGTAACCTGAAATCAACTGAAGTCATTGGAAAAAACAAGGTGGGGTTACGGAGAAAGCGACAGTGGGACGTATGGTATCATCAAATACACCCGTATTCCCAGCGTGATAAGAACCCAGCCACCCAAAACAAAAAACAATTCTTCTTGTGATGTCCCCAACCGTCCTCTAGCACACCTTTAACAGGATGATCATTTCCTTGCAATCAGTAAAGGCAAAACAGCAGGCAACATTACTGCACGAGAACACAATCTTAAAGTCTGTAATTGTATCATATACAAACATTTTTAATTTGAAGATGATGCTGATCTATAAGCCACACTGATATAATCAAGAACAGATGAAATTAAACAAATATAATTGGTCAACAAAGATTTTCATGTTGCACCCAAGAATACCCACATAGATGTCTGAGGAGATTTAAAGCTCCTTTACATATATCAATTATTTTACTGATAGGTGCTTCCACGTCAGCTTATTATCCATCCACATACTGAGAAATCTTACCACTGACACTTCCTCAAGACATTAATCATATAATTTTAAATCAAGTGCAAGTCTATTAATGCTGTTTGTAAACCACGTAATGTGTTTTTTAACGACTAAAAGCTTAAAATCCTCATCAATCTGTCCACTGTTTGATCTATTAATTGTAAATTACAATTAATACCTCTAATCTATAAAGCTACGTAATCTGTATATTGTGATTTACCCAGGGTATCTCATTTTCCCATCTCAGAGAAAATATCAGTAATCATAATATTAAATAATGAAGGCTACAAATACTGCCTTGTGGGATCCCATTCGCTATCTCATAAAAACACAAACATAACATGCCCTGTATTTGGACAGTCCATCCAAAAAAAACTAAAAAAAATTATACAATGTCCCCCTCACTCCTAACTTAATCAAAAGTCCTTTCTTCCATTTCATTTCCCCTTTCAGTATCAAGAAATACTGCTATTACAACATCGTTATTTAATTGTGCTTTCCGAATATCATCTTCCAAACCTAAAACTGAATCTAATGTCATTTCACCCTTCCAAAATCCACTCTGATAAAACACTTTATCACCACTCTTTCCAAAATATAACTCAAGTGCTTGATTACCATACATTCCATAAGTTCACATAAATGAGACATTCACGATATAGGCCCTTAACTAGAAGGATCAAATGGGGATCTGCCAGGTTTTAGAACAGGCACTACTATTTCCATTTTCCATGAGGAAAGTAGATGCACAATTCAAACATTTAATATTTTCACAAAAGTGAATTATATACAATTACAATTTCAAATATCACTCTTTCCTGGGGACACCTGACCTGCATTATCAATAGACTTCTTAAATTCATACAAAGAAATCTCTCCATCAGTGATACTATCATTGCTGCAGCTGACTTCCAGCACATCAGGGTATCCACTGAAAAACATATCCCTACATAGCTTAACTTCTTAAATTATCATGATTATGAATCTCAGCAAATGACACAGCCAATAACACAACCTTCCCTGTTTCAGTAACAATCATTTTGCCCTCATTAATCAACACTGGAATATTATGACCCCACAAATCCACCCATTTTCTAAATCATATCCCAAACAATTCCAAGTTTGATATCCCTTCCAATATTATCTCCATATAACCTCCAGTAAATCACCTACTTCCTCACCACGGCCTTTGCCCTTTTATTGTTAATAATGTAACTCGGAGACTGATGCACCATCACATAAAAACTCACATTTCTCCAAATTTTCTTCCTGTCCCGTTATAAATCCGAATCCAAACTCATGAAGACAGGAAGGCTGACTGACGTTAACATCAACTAATCACCCTCCGAGTTCCCACTTGAGCGACAGGCACTATAGCCAATCACAGCAAGGTTCTCTGTTCAGTCTGAGCTACGATAGGCTGGAGGAAATCGGCCCATGACCAGCTCCTCCTCTTCCGCTCCGTCGCCATGGCGGAGCTCAGCGAGTCGCTTCTGTCGGTGTCGCCGGCCTCGGCGCCCACAAGGACGGGTGTGATTCCCCTTCGCGCCTCGGTGGGTCTGTTTCGGTGACGTCTGTGGTGGCTGACGAAACATGTTTCGACAGGGAGCAAGCGAGGACAATGACTACAACTCCCAGAAGGCCCCACTGATGACGTTGTGCGGTTGTTTCGGGGTAAGGGATAAAAGCAAAATGGAGGAAAATGTAATGCATTACGTTTTCTGTACTGTGTCGTGCCTTCAATAAACAATTAAACTAAAAGAGAGATTCCAGCGAGAAATAGATAGAACATAGAACAATACAGCACAGTACAGACCCTTCGGCCCACAATGTAGTGCCGACCCTTAAACTCTGCCTCCCTAACCTTAATTTCCACCATATACCTGTTTAGTAGACTCTTAAACTTCACTAGTGTATCTGCCTCCACCACTGACTCGGGCAGTGCATTCCACGCACCAACCACTCTCTGAGTATAAAATCTTCCTCTAATATCCCCCTTGAACTTCCCTCCCCTTACCTTAAAGCCATGGCCTCTTGTATTGAGCAGTGGTGCCTTGGGGAAGAGGCGCTGGCTGTCCGCTCTGCCTATTCCCCTTAATATCAACTATACCCCTATCATTTCTTCTCTCATCCTCCTTCTCTCCAGAGAGTAAAGCCCTAGCTCCCTTAATCTCTGATCATAATCCATACTCCCTAAACCAGGCAGCATTCTGGTAAATCTCTGTACCCTTTCCAATGCTTTCACATCCTTCTTATAGCGAGGAGACCAGAACTGGACAGAGTACTCCGTGTGGCCTAACCAGAGTTTTATAGAGCTGCATCATTACATCGCGACTCTTAAACTCTATCCCTCGACTTATGAAAGCTAACACCCCATAAGCTTTCTTAACTACTCTGTCTATCTGTAGCCCCAGATCCCTCTGCTCCTCCACACTTCCAAGTATCCTTCCATTTACATTGTACCCTGCCTTGGAGTTTGTCCTTCCAAAGGTTACCACCTCACACTTCTCCAGGTTGAACTCTATCTGCCACTTCTCAGCCCACTCCTGCACCCTATCAATATATCTTTGCAATCTTTGACAATCCTCTTCATTATCCACAACACCACCAACCTTTGTGTGTTCTGCAAACTTGCCAACCCATCCTTCTACCCCCACATCCAGGTCATTAATAAAAATCACAAAAAGTAGTGATCGCAGAATTGATCCTTGTGGGACACCACTAGTCACAACCCTCAAATCTGAATGTACTCCCTGTACCACAACTCTCTGCTTTCTGCAGGCAAGCCAATTTTGAGTCAACCGGTCAAACATCCCTGGTTCCCATGCCTTCTGAATTTATGAATAAGCCTACCGTGTGTAACCTTATCAAATGCATTACTAAAATCCATGTAGTTCACATCCACTGCACTACCCTCATCTATATGCCTGGTCACCTCCTAAAAGAACTCCATCAGGCTTGGTAGACACGATCTGCCCTTCAGAAAGCCATGCTGACTGTCACTGATCAGACCATGATTCTTTAAATGCCAATAGATCCTATCTTCGTGACTCTTTTCCAACAGCTTTCCCACCACAGATGTAAGGCTCAATGGTCTATCAATATCCGGACTATCCCTAATTCGCTTTTTGAACAAAGGGACAACATTCGCCTCCCTCCAATCCTCCGGTACCATTCCCGTGGACAATGAGGACATAATGATCCTAGCCAGAGGCTCAGCAATCTATTTCCTCACCTCGGATGCAGAACTGGGAAGTAGCAGATGGAGTTCAACACAGATGAAGAGATTCATTTCTGCAGGTCAAATTTGAACACAGAATATAATATTAATGTTAAGACTCTTGGTATTGTGGAAGGTCAGAGAGATCTTGGGGTCCATGTCCATACGACATGCAAAGCTGCTGTGGAGGTTGGCAGTGTTGTTAGGAAGGCGTCTGGTGTGATGGCCTTCATCAACCATGAGATTGAGTTCAAGAGCTGTGAGGTGATGTTGAAGCTATATTTCTCCTAACCTGTACATAAGTAATTGTACCCGAACACGGCAGGGCTGTGGGCTTAGTTGGACCCCACTTGGGGGTCCTGTGTTCAGTTCTGGTTACCTCACTACAGGAAGGATGTGGATACTATAGAGAGTGTGGAGTAGATTTACAAGGATGTTGCTCTTGGATTGGAGAGCATGCCTTATGAGAATAGATTGAGTGAACTTGGCCTCTCCTTCTTGGAGTGACGGAGGATGAGAGTTGACCTGACAGAGGTGTATAAGATGATGAGAGGCTTTGACCGTGTGGATAGCCAGAGGCATTTTCCCAGGCTTGAAGGTACTAACACGAGGGGACGTAGTTTTAAGCTGCTTGGAAGTCGGTACTGAGGGAATGTCAGGGGTAAGTTTCTTACACAGAGAGTGGTGGGTGCATGGAATGCACTGCCGGCAGCGATGGTGGAGGTGGATACAACAGGATATTTTAAGAGACTCTTAGATAGGTTCATGGAGCTTAGAAACATAAGAGGGTTATACGATCAGGAAATCCTAGGCAGTCTCTAGAGTAGGTTACATGGTCGGTACAACATTGTGGGCTGAAGAGCCTGTAATGTGCTGTAGATTTCTGTGTTCTGTGTCAAAGACAGGCAGAGGGATTATTTAAATGGACAGGAGGACACCATGGAAAGGTTGGGCCGAAGGGCCTGTGTTAGAGCCGTAAGGGAGGGGTTCTGTCCCAAACATCGACTCTATTCCCCTCAATATATGCAGCCCGACTTGACAACGTTCTTGAAAAAGTTGCATTCAGTTCCGCTTAGCATTCCGTACAAAGGATGTTTTGTGCTGGAAGAGTGCCTGGAAGAGTCACCTTTCCATCATGGCTGATCCCAGATCGCACTTAATTCCAACCTCCTGCCATATCCTTTGATGCCCTGACCGATCAGGAAACGATCAACTTCCGCCTTGAATATACCCACACACTCGGTCTCCACCGCAGTCTGTGGCAGAGCATTCCACAGATCCAATACACCTTGGCTAATAAAAAGAAATAAACTGCTTACCTCTGTTTGAAAAGTTGGCCCCTCAACTTTGTGGCTGTGCCCCACCACAGGAAACACCTTCTCCACATCCACCTTATCCAGTCCTTGCAGCATTCAGTAGGTTTCAATGAGATGCCCCCGCATTTTTCTGAGTTCCAGTGAGCAAAGGGTCAAAGCTGCCAAGTGCTCCTCATGTTTTAACCCGTTCATTCCCGAAATCATCTTTCTGAACCTCCTCTGGATTCTCTCCAATGACAACACATCCTGTCTGAGAAGTGGGGCCCAACACTGTTGACAATACTCCAAGTGTGGCCTGACTAGTGTCTTATAAAGCCTCAGCATTATCTCTTTGCTGTTATATTCACGGGGCGAGATTGGACTGTGTTGATCTACTGGAATGTGCTGTAGATTTCTGTGTTCTGTGTCAAAGACAGGCAGAGGGATTAGTTTATGAACTCCTGGAATCCGAGTTCATAACTCCCAGATAGTGGTTCCATTGTCAAGCAGTAATGTTGCAGTTGTATAATTCTCTAGTTTAACCACAACTGGAGAATTGCATTCGAAGACAGGAATAATGCGGAGGTTTTGGATGGTGAGCCGAAGAGGCTTAACAGGATGCTGCCTGGATAAAGTGAGACTGGACAATCTCGGGGAATTTTCTCCGGAGTGGCAGAGGCTGAGGGAGGTCTGACAGACGTTTACAGGAATGTGAGAGGCACAGACAGAGTGGACAGCCGGGATTTTTTCTCTAAGGAGGAAATGTCCAATGCCAGTGGGCATGAACTTCAGGAGAAAGGGGGAACACATCCTCTTTGGACCTTTTTGCAGTATTTGAATATTTTGTAATTTAGTGTAATTTTATATCTTTTCTCTGCATAGCTGCTGTTGAAAAACAAAACAATTAGAAAAAGAAAATGATGTTAAAACCTGACTAGGGATGTTTAAAGGAGACTTGAGTTTCCAGTTTTGTTTTTCATTCCCATAGTGGTGGGAGTCTGGAGTGACTATCGGGTTGTGGTGGAGGTAGATGTGATCAAGGCTACTAGATCCCACATGAATGTGAGGCGAATGGAGGGATGTGTTCCTTGTGTAAGCAGAAGGGATTATTTTGTAAGGCATGAACTGACCAGTTCAATTGGTTCAGAACAACACAGTGAGCAGAAGGGCCTGTTCAAGGACAAGTACAGCAAGCAGAGCAGGTAAACTGGATAAAGTGATCCCACTCAGAGAACAGACTGTGACGTCAGTGGATAAATGTTGTCATCACAATTCTCTCACCAAAGATACTTCACTGCTGGATAAAATGAAGTTTGTGATGTTTATAAACAAAGTGGTGAATTGCACTGCTCAGACATCTCATCGTACTGAAGAAATTAAAATTATTGTGAAAGCTGCAGAAAAGGTATCTTGGTGTAACTTGTGATTTGTGGGAAGCTTTAAATGAAGTTTTGTTGGGTGGGATATCTGTATCCCAGTGCACATGGGAACATACATAATAGGATTAAAATATTGCAATCATATGCGAGAAATCTGATTTATAATAGTCAAGACTTTAAGAAGTTCATTTCTGATTTTCAGTTTCTTCGGATGTTATATCTGTTCAGGAAGCCTGCACATTTAAAGTTTTTTTTTTCCCTGTGCAGGATTATATTGCCGTTTGGCTTGACAGGTTATTTGGTAGGGGGGTGGTGTTGCTGGCTTTATAAGGAAAGGGGCAGGGTATAAGGTTGTGAATGGGAATAAAATGTATGACGAAATTGCACTAGAAATTCTTGATTCCAGAGATAAGTATGTAATTTTCTTTTGTGAAAATATTAACTTTTTGAATCGTATTTGGAGCTTTAGCCATCCACTTTTCTCCTGGAAAATGGTTGTAGTAGTAACCATTCTAAAACCTGGAGCTCCCCGTCTGATCCTCCTTGTTATAGGCCAATACCATCAACGTCTCATTTATGTAAACTTGTGGAATGTATGGTAATCGAGCGTTTGAATTATATTTTTGATAAAAGAACTGATTTCATGTTTTATCAGAGGGGAATTCAGAAGGGTAGAAAACATTCGAATCAGTTTTGGGTTTGACAGATCATATTAAGAAAGCACAGTTAAATAAAAATGTTGTAATAGCAATATTTTGTGATATTGAAAAGGCAAATGAAATTTATTGCAGGACGGACTTCTGATTAAATTTTGGAAATGCAATTGAGGGGACTCTTGTACAATTTTTTTCTGATTATTTTTATTTGGATGTCTTGTAAAGGTATGGGTGGGCAAGTAAGACATAATTTATTTTTATGTTTGTAAGATGATATTAGGAAAGCACAGTTAAATATAAATGTTGTAACAGCAGTATTTTTATGATTCAAAAGGCAAACGGTATTTATGGAAGGAAAGAATCTTTATGAAATTGTGTAAATACAAGTGGAGAGGCGATTATATAACTTTTTCTGAGTTGTTTTAATTGGACGTCTGATGACAGGTATGGGTGGGCAAGTTATATTCGGGTTGTTATGTGATAGAGATTGGGATCCCACAAGGCAGTATTTATTATTTCATATTATAATTAGCAATATTTTTCTCTGCGGTAGATGGTGAATTGTGTAAATCACTATATACAGATGATAGAAGTTTATGGATTAGAGGTAGAAATTTCAATTTTACTGTATATAGGATGCATTAGCAATTAGTGAGTTCAAACTGTCGGCAAACAGATGGGACAAGTTATCTGTTTTACAGACAAGATTAATGGACCTGGACTTGAATTGAAATGATCCGGTTAAACTCCTTAAAAGGTGTCAGTGGTAAGATTTCCAGGCATGTGGATGGATAATAAGCTGACATGGAAGCACCGGACAAAAATAATTGATAAAATATGAAGGAACATTAAATATTCCCAGTTATCTCTGTGGGTATTCTAGGGTATAACATGAAAATATTTGTTGACCAATTTCATTTGTTTAATTGTATCTGGTCTTGATTATGGTTGTGGTTTATCGATCAGCTTCATCTTCAACTTTATTTTGTTTGGTTGTGATACAAGCACAGGCTTTGAGATTGTGTTGTGGTGCAGTCATGTCTGTTTCAGCTTTACTGGTTGAAATTGTGAAATTTGAATTTAATGTTAACATACTGGATTAATTTAAGGGGGAAGAAATGTTCATGCTGTTAAAGGTGTATTGGAGAACTGTTGGGAAATTCACAGGAGTGTTTTTAGTTTTGGGTGCCTGAGTTCTTATCACACTTGAAATATGTGTTTGTTGGGTTGTGCAAATGTCCCGCAGTCACATTCTCAGTAACCCCACCTTGTTTCTTTCAATGCCTTTATTTGATTATAGGATATAGGATTTAATGAAGTCTAATAATTCTGTTATGCCCGAGAATTTGTTGGTTTAGGATATATTTTGGAAACTATTGAGATAGTTTAACCATTTTTCCAGAAGGACCAAAATATAATTTAACTGGGAATGTTGGTGTTGCTGTGGTATGCGTGAATTATAGGTAACAATAAAGAAACGATCTACCATCCATTTACAACAGAATCACTTGCCATTATTTCATGCTTACAGTGGGTGGAGGAAATCTGTCCACGTAAAATTGTAATTTGTTCAGATTCCCTTTCAGTTTTCAAGTGGCGTCACAGGTAGATAGCGTCGAAATAAGAACTTTTGGCACATTGGATTTCATAAATCAAAGTAATGAGTACAGGAGATGCGATGTTGCTTTGAAGTTGTATAAGACGTTGGTGAGGCCTAATCTGGAGTATTGTGTATAGTTTCCTTACCGGCCTGAAGGAAAATTATCAACAACATTGAAAAATTGCAGAAAAAAATTTACAATACCTTTGCTGGGACTTGAGGACGCGAGCTTTACAAAAAGGTAAGGATTTCATTGCCTTTAGTGTTGGAAAATGAAGGGGATTTTGCAGATTTATACAACATTATGAGTGTTGTTGCTTGACAGGGTAAATGCAGGCAGGCTTTTTTCTCTGAGTTTCGATGAGATGGGAACTGGAGGTTGTAATTTAAGGGTGAAAGGTGAAATATTTATTAGGAACCTGACTGGGATTTCCTTCACTCAGAGGGTGGTGAGGGTGTGGGAAGAGCTGTCAGTGGAAGTTATGGATTTCAGTGCAGAGAAGTTTGGATCAGTACATGGACGGGAGGGGTATTGAGGGCCATGGTCCAGCTGCGGTTATGGGACTCGGCAGAATAACATTTCGGTATGGACTAAATGGGAAAAAAATGGTTTGTTTGCTTGTTATAGTGCCCTCTGACTCCAATTAAACAGTCGATGAAGGGGAATTGGTTGGGCTTGTTGTTGGGAAGCAAACGATGTGCTTTAAGGCTTTCCTGCTGGGGACAGAAGTGAATTGATACTGGACGTCCATGGTCAAAGTGTGGCGATCAGAGTCAGGGATTGTAAAGTTGTTGAGGAGGAAACACACACACACACACACACACACACACACACACACACTCCCTTCAAATTCCCATTGCCCTTCACCCCACTTCCCAAAAATTGCTCTTTCCTCCTCTTTGCCTCAAACTCTCCCCACTCTCCTGCCCCCATTTTCTCCCCATCCCACTCTCTGCACCTCCTCTTCCCTGATCTCTCAGCGTCTCTTTCTCTCCATCTCTTGCCTCCCACTCCCTCATCTTTTCTCTTCCTCACCTCACCTATTTTCCTCTCTCCCACACTCTCTTTTTCCCTCTCCTCTCTTCATCCGTTCCCTTACCCAGTGCCACACTCTTTCCTCCACACATTCCTCCCTACCCTACCCCCTCACTCCTCCCCTTCTTTCCCTTATTGTCTCTTTCTCCCTTTCTACCCAACACTTCCCCTGCCTCTCTCCTTCACCCCAATTCCTCCTTTACTGCAGCTCGTTTTCCCGGACACCCTCCGGTCCCCACATCCCCCACACGCACTGTGCTGACGGTTGACTCGCACAGTGAATTGTCTGATGTTGTACAATTCTTCGTTGTTTGGGCATCGCCAATGTTTTGTCGTGAAATGAAGGCTTGTGTTTTCCGTGAGAGGCCAGTTTGTTCCCTTTTTATGTGCTACAGAATAGGCGGTGGAGGGGAATGTGGAGAGAGAGAGAGAGAGAGGGACGAAATATATATAGCCTCAATCTCTTTCTCTCTGTCCTCCTCTCTTCATCAGTTCTTATCCCCACTGCCCCACGCCTTCCTCCACACATTCCTCCCTCACCGACCCACTCCATGCTTTTTATCTCTCCCTTATAGTCTCTTCCTCCCGTTCAGCCGAACGCTTCGCCTGCCTCTCACCTACTCCCCAATTCCCCCTTGTCTGTCGCCCGCTTTCCCGGCCACCCTCCCGTCCCCACATCCCCCACCCCGCACTGTGATGACGGTTGACACGCATGTGGAGTAGACGGGATAGCCGTGTGTTCTCAGTAGCTACGCCGTCACGGGAAAGAACGAGCGCCGTCTGCGAGCTGGTCTCTGAAACAAACACACACAGACACACAAGGAGACGGACAGACACATACATATACAGGGATGCATATGAACACACAGAGATTCAGGCATACAGAGATATTTTAAAATGACTGCAGTTTGCATTTTGAGCGTTTTAAGATGGAGGCAGCTATTTTGAAATGATTCTTTCTCTGGGATAATCTAGTGTGCTTGTGGGGATGTCAGCGGGTTTGGGGGTTCACATGGAAATGGGTCTGCACATTGATTTGCGGATGAGCGAAGGTTTCAGGGTATATTGGTGAATATGGATTTTGGAGTGTCGGTGAACTTGAGGATGCACACTGCTTTGGGCATTTGAGGGTGCACAGAGATTTAGGAGTACTTCTGCCTGCTCAGAGATTTGGGGGTGCACACGGATTTGGGGAGTCCATGGATTTCGGGGTGCAATCAATACCAAGGCTGATTCATTTATAGATACTTTAAGAACAAATGCACTTCAAACTTTGAACTTTGTTCTAGCCATCAGATTTGAGGTGGAGGCAGCTATCTTGTGAAGTTTTTGAAATAATTCTTGCTCTGGGGCAATCTAATGTGCATGTTAGCAGGTTTGGGGTGCGCATGGATTTGGGGATGCACACTGATTGGGGGATTAATTCTGAGTTGGGAGTTTGCATGCGGGGTTGCGAAAGTACACAGATTTGGGAGTGCACACAGATTTGAACAGATGGGAGTCCCGGGTTTTGAAGTGTTTTGAATCTGGAGATTGTTTCATTGATACACAGTTTAATAATAAATGCAACATGAACTTCGACATCTGTTCTTGCTATATATTGATGCAGGAGGCAGATATTTTGAGAACTGGTTGAAATGATTCTTGCTTTGGGATATTATAATGTAGATGTGGAGGAGCCAGCGGGTTTGGAGTGCGCGCAAATCGGGCTGCGTTGGTAGATTTGTGCCTGTTGGCAGGATCGGGCTGAGCATGGATTTGGGGTTGCACACAGATTTGAGGATTGCACTGACTTAGAAATGTTTTGGAGAATATGGGGTGCACAGGGATTTGCGCAGACATGGGGATTTGTCAGCGAATATGGGGGTGTCAATGGATTTGCGGGCACCCACTGACGTCAAGGTGAGGATGGTTTGGGGAGTTGCGTAGATTTAAGGGGATGTCATCTAGAATATGGGGACTATGCATATGGACGTGTGTTTGAAATTTAAACTTTGTTCTTGCTACTTTTCCGGAGGAGGCAGCTGTTTTGTGAACACAGTTCTTAAATATTCTCTCTTCGGCTGTCACTCAGAAACAAGCTCCGCCTTTCTTGACGTCACTCTGTCCAGCCTATGAAAGTGACACTCAGAGTTAAGGAAACAGGAACTGGCAACAGGTGTATCAGTTGCTTTGGGGTGCACACTGACTGGAGGGTTGCACACATTTGTGGGTGCACACCGATTTGCAGATATGTGAAGAGTGGATGTGCTGGCGGATTCGGGGGTGAACACTAACTTGGGGGAACCGGTGGATTTCGAGGGGTTACAAATCTCAAGGTTTTTGCCTTTATACAGACTTCAATACTAAATGCAATATCAACTTTGACCTCTGTTTTTTTTTAATGGAGACAGCCATTCCGTGAAATGGTTCGTGCACTTAATGTGTATGTGGGGCTGTGTGCAGATTTGGAGCTGTGACGAGTCTCAAGGCAAACTTACACTGGCAGCATATTCAATTGATCCCAACCTTTGTTGTGACAGCTGACTCCCACATATGTTTAAATATTAATACATTAATGTAATCACAATCTGTCACTGTGGGGATTGCGCCGGTCAGACGTTATCAGGTGATGAGCGCGGTGAAATATCCGGTCACCTCGGGGCTTCAGTTGATTAATAAAGCCGCGTCCTGAGCACACGGCAGAGGCGGCCGCAGTGTCTCCGGTCCGAGCTCCAGCTCCTCACATTCACCGCCTGATCTCCCAGGTGTTATTCCGGGCGGATTGTCCCTTTGACCAGCAGCGGCGGGACATTGGGATAGTGTGGTTGGAGGGGGTGGGGAGTGTAATTGCATCGACCTGGAGTGTCGATACCTCACTGGGTCTATCAGATGTCAGTCAAACAACTACTCCGGATGCCCCTCGCTCATTGGTCTGTGCATATGTCCATCTATTCCCATTCCCGCACATCGAACTCAGCCTGATGTTCCCACAAAATGGCGACGGTCAAGTCAGATGCTGGTTGGCTTATCTACTGTGAATTACACGAGTCTCCCCCTTCCCCTTGAATGATTGGCTAACGTGAAGAACGAGGGCCGGGGTTTTTTATAAATAACGGTGGACACTCCACTAATTGTACTGGAGTGTGGTGTAGAGAATTGGAACATAAATCCCTCACTGCTTCGTTTTTCAAATGAAACCTAAATAACCCCTCAAAAGTCCTATAGGTTGTACGTAACGAAACACAATACCGTGAATTAAATTAAAATTACTGCCATTACTTCTGAAAACTTTTAAATGAATACTAAACGACACACAGTAATGTTTTCCAACACGAACGAAGGAATAATGATGCATAGTGTGCCAAATTCTAAGTCGAGTCAATGTAATTCCTTATCTTCCTGTTTTACCCCCGATCTCCCGTAAACCCAACAGGTATGTATTCTGTTCAGGTGTCTCCTTTGATGTCCTTTATCCACCAGTCTCGATATAATTCTTAACCTCCCAACCCCATAGCTTCTGATATGCTAGTTGGAATTTTAACAGCTTTTGTAACTGAATCGCTGTGTGCAGGGACCCATAGGAATTGGACAAATAAACCAATTCATTGCGTATGAAATAATGTTTGATGAGTAAATCTGTCCTTCTGCAAAATTACCTTTTTTAAGGCTCAACAAACCCGAACAGCCATCTGAACAAATTATAGCTTTACATGAACAAATTTCCACCGCCCACTGTAAGCCTAAATTCAGGGAAACAAATTTATTATATATACTGATAAATGGTTGGTAAATAGTTTCTTTATCGTTACCTGTAATTCATGCACAGAAACAATCCCAGTTAAGTTATCTTTTGAATCCTCTGCAGCAATGTTTAACATATCATTATAATTTTCCACATTAGACTGACGAATTAACATTCTCAAGCAGAACAGGATCCTTAGACTTCATTAAATCGTGTATCCTAAAAAGAATTGAGAAAATCAATGTGGGTTTACCAAGAATGCGACAGTGGGACATAATACATAATCCAACAAACCCATATTCCCAGCGTGATTAGAACCCAGTCCCTGGACAAGCTGTGTGAACTGACAGCCAGAATCTCTCACCAGCGGGAAACAAAATAATGTAATGTTTTGTGCTTCGTGGCTCCCGGGTTGATGGAGGAGACACCGGACCACGCCATCGAACCCTCTGGGTTCTCCCTGTTCCCTGTGGACAGCTGGAAACTCCTCACTAGGAAGAGTAAAGGAGGTCGGGTATGCTTCATGGACAACAATGCTTGGTGCAACCCCGAGAATATGCATGTGCTCCAATCCTTTGTTGCCCAGATGTGGAGCAGCTGTTTAGACCCTACTGGCTGCCCAGGGAGTTCACGGTGTTATCATCACAGCAGTGTACATTCCGCCCCAGGCTGATCCTGACCTGGCTCTCAAGGAACTGTACGAAACCCTCAACACGCTGAAGACTGCCCACCCAGAGGATTCCTTCATTGTCGCCCAGACTTTAATCCAGCATCGCTGACTGAAGTCCCTCCGAAGTGTTGTCAGCACATCCAGGTGAGCGCTCGGGGAGCTGGCACACTCGACCTTTCCATAACGCTGACAAAGTGTTCCTCCGACCACACTTCAACAATCAGATCACTCTCTGATCCGGCTTCTGCCGATGTACAGGCAAAAACTGAAACAAGAGGCGGCCAAAGGTGAACCGCCCACTGTTGGTCCGACCAATCGGTCTTCATGCTACAGGACCGCTTGGATGACATCAATTGGATTGTCCTCCATGATGAGGATGTGACCAGGTTCACGTTGGGGTCACGTGCTTCATCTGAAAGTGCATCGAGAATGTTCTTCTCCAGAAATCGGTCAATGTTGTTTCGTTATCGTTACCTATAATGTGGGCACAAAAACAGCCACACCAACAATCCCAGTTAAATTATATTTTGACCCTTCTGTAAAATGGTTGACATATCACAATAAATGTCCTTAATATACCAATGAACTAACAGATTCTCAAGCATAACAAAATCCTGAGACTTTATTAAATCGTGTATCCCAAAATCAATAAAGGCATTTACAAAAACAAGTTGGGGTTACCGGGAATGCCACAGTGGAATATATTGCATAATTCAACGAACCCACATTCCCAGCGTAATAAGAACCCAAGCACCAAAAACTATAACACTCTTCTTGTGATGTTCCCAACAGTCCTCCGACACACCTCCAACAGGATGATCATTTCTTTGCTCTTTCAAATTAATCCAGTACGTTAACATTAAATTCAATCTCCGCAAAATCAATCAGTAAACCTGAAACAGGAGACGGCCTTACTGCATCATAACAGAATCTTAAAGCCTGTGCTTGTATCACAGCCAAACATTTGAAAGTTGGAGAGGAAGCTGAACCATGAGCCACAGAATCAAGACAAGATCTAATGAAACAAATGTAAATGGTCAGCAGAGATTTTTTTGTCGCTCCTGAAGAATATCCACAGAGACACCGAGAATATTTATTGCTCCTTTATATTTATCAATTATTTTACTGATACGGTGCTTCCATGTCAGCTCATTGTGCATCCACCTGCCTGGAAATCTCACCACTGACACGTCTTCAAGAGTTTGGTCAGATGATTTCAAATCAGGTGCAGGTCTATTAATACTGTTTATAAAACACGTGACTTGTATTTTTTGCCACTGAAACCTCGAATCCATACACCTCCATCATCTGCAAATACTGATTTACCCACCCCTGCACCTATCGCTGAGAAAATATTATTAATTATAATAAGAAATAATAAATACTACTTGTGGGACCCCAATCTCTATCTCATAAACCCGTGTATAACTTGCCCACCGGCACCTGCTCAAGGCTACTAAATTAAAAAAAAAAGTCTTATAAAACTTACAGTCGAACTTCCAAAAATTAATCAAAAGGCCTGTGTAAGAGCTGAGGAAATGGCATATAAACAGCAAAAGTGAGTGGGATGTTGGATCATCGGGATGCTTTAAAGTTCAAAAAAAGGCAACTAAGAAGCCATAAGAATGGTAAAGCTGAAGCACGAGAGCAAACTCGCCAATAATATAAAACTGGATACCATTTTTTTCAGCTACATAAGGAGTGAAAGGGAGATGAGTGCTGATATTGGATCACCGGAAAATGATGTTGGTGAGGTAGTAATGGGGGACAAAAAATGGCAGATAAACTTAATGATCACTTTGCATCATTCTTAATCGTTAAAGACACAGAAGGAGTGAGTGCTTTTGCTATTACAGAGGAAAAAGCGCGTGACTAACTCAAAGGTCTGAAGGTGGACAAGTCCCCTGAAACAGAAGGACGACAACCCAGAGTCCTGAGAAAAACTGTTGAAGAGATGCAGATGCATTGGTCACGGTCTTTCAAGAATCACCTGAATCTGGCATGGTCCCGTAGGATCGGAAAGTAGAAAATTGCACTCTTTACGAAGGGAGGAAGGCAAAAGAAGGGACTTTCTAGGCCAGTCAGCCTGAATTCCGTTGTTGGGAACGTATTGTAATCATTTAACGAGTATGAGTTTCCGTGGTACTTGATGATAAAACAAGTCAATGTCAGCATGGTTTCTGTAAAAGGAAATCGTGCCTGACAAATCTATTAGAGGTCAGTGAGGAAGTGTAAAGGAGGATGGCAGTTGATATCATTTACTTCGATTTTCAGAAGGCCTTTGATAAGATACCACACATGAGGTTGCCGAGAAAGATAAAATCCCATGTTGTTACAGGAAAGATACTGGCATGGAGAGGGAGGAGGCAGCAGCTGGGAATAAAAGGCTCCTTTTCAGGCCGGCTGCCAGTGACTAGTGTTACTTAGGTCAGTATTCTGACCGCTATTTTTCACATTGTGTGTCAGTGAATCAGACAATAGAATTGATGGCTTTGTGGCAAAGTTTGCGGATGATACAAAAAGTGAAGGGAAAGGTTGTGCTGAGGAAGCAATGCGATTGCAGCAGGAATTAGACAAATCGGAGGAATGGGCAACAAAAGTGAGATTGACTATGGTGTTGGGAAATGTATGATAATGCATTTTGGTCAAAGGAATAATAATAGTAGCGACTATTATTTAAAAGGGAAGAAAATTTAAACATCAGAGGTGCGGGTGGATGTGGGTGAGGGCTTAGGAGTTCACATGCAAGAGTCCGAGAAGGTTTTTTTCACAGGTTGAGTCTGTGGTAAAGAATCAAAATGCAATGTTGGCTTTTTTTTTAAAGGGAATAGAATATTTTAATTAGGAAAATAATCCCGAGCCTTTATAGGACACAGGTCAGGTTGTATTTGGAGTTTTTGCAACATTTTGGGTCCCATACCTCAGAAAGGATGGGGTATCTCATTGAAACCTACCCAGTGTTGCAGGGACGAGATAGGGTGAATGTGGAGAGGTTGTTTCATATGGTGGGGCATGCAGACTAGAGGGAACAGCCTCAACACTGAGGGGAGATGTTTTTGAACAGGGGTAAGGAGGAATATTTTTAGCCAGAGAGTAGTGAACCGGTGGAATACCCTGCCGCGGGCTGCGGTGGAAGCTGTCTGTGGGTATGTTTATGGCGGAAGCTGATCATTTCCTGATCGATCAGCCCTCAAAGGATATGGTGAGAAGGCAGGTGTATGGGGTTGAGTGGGATCCGGGATCTGCGATGATAAAATGGCGTAGCAGAATCTATGGGCTGAAGGGCCACATTCTGCTTTTATGTCTTCCGGTCTTTCCAAGATTCAAATTGACCTACCTCTTCCAGTCAGGACCGCCCTTTGTCCCCTTTGAACTGTCTCAGTGCCGGTGGACTTTAGGACCCGGGGCATCTCAGGACCGAATCCAAGGTGTTTCTGTTCCGTTGATGGACGTGGTGAGCGAGTTAAAATTAATGGATCGATGATGATTCTCATCTTGTGTTGATTTCACTCTTCGCACATTTATATTTTCAGGGCCATTACTCCTGACACTGGTCCCGGGACCCAATCTGTTTACAGAACCGGAGCGGAACTGGAGCAGATTCTCAGCCACTTGTTTTCATCTCAAGTCCAGAAGAAAGGATAAAGTTTTTCCGTGGATCTGTGCCCAGTGAAGGTGCGGAGATGGGACTTGGTCTCCGCGTTGTAAAATGAATCTGTCCCGGACTCGTAACTGAGATAAACTCCCACCCTCCCGGTGTTGGGACCCGCAGGGAGACGGGGGTCAGGGGAGGTGGCAACACTGAACAAATCATAATTCAAGTCATAACCCTGTCCGATGACCCAGATCAGCGAGATCGTGGCGTCTGTGTCGACAGGACACTCGAAGGTGCTGTGTAGGTTGACAGTGTTGTTAAGAAGGCGTATGGCGTAATGAGCTTCATCAACTGTGTGATTGATTTCAAGAGCTGTGAGGTGATTTTACAGAAAAACAACGCCTTAGTTAGGCCCCACGTGGAATACTGTGTTCAATTCTGCTCACCTCACTACAGGAAGGATGTGGATACTATAGAGTGAGTGCAGAGAAGTTTTACGAGGGTGTTACTTGGATTGGAGAGCGTGCCTTATGATAATAGGTTGAGTGAACTTGGCCTTTACTCCCAGGAGCGCCGGAGGGTGAGAGGTGACCTGATACAAGTGTATAAAATGATAAGAGGCACTGATCGTGTGAATTGTCAGAGGCTATTTCCCAGCGCTGAAACGGTAACACGAGGGGGCACAGTTTTAAGGTGCTTGGAAGTAGGTGCAAACGGGATGTCGGATGTAAGTGTTTCACACAGAAAGTGGTGGGGGCATGGAATGCATTGCGAATATGTTGTCTTTTATCCACAATGTCGGCACAACTGAGAAACATTCAAATAACTAATGTACCAGCACCAGACCCTGCGGTACACCACTTGTTCCAAACTTCCCTCAGAACAGATGAGGAGGAATTTATTCAGAGTGGGGTGGTGAATGTGAGGCATTAATTCCCTTATTCCTGCTGTCGGTGGTTGCCGGCCTCTGCGTCCACAACGACAGGCGTAGTTCTCCTCAGACGTCACGGTGAATCTGTTCCAACAGCTGTTTGTGACGGCTGAGGAATAGTGTTGAAGCAGGGAGCGAGTGAGAAGCTGAGAAACTTGGACTACAACTGCCAGATGGCCCGCGGCCCCAAATGTTTGGCAGCTGATGCTGACTGAGCGCGGTGTCCGATGGGAGCTGTAGTTCCAATATAAAGTGAGCTTTTGTGACTTGTGTACAACCGTTTCTATCGTTGAACAATTTGTGTCATTCGCCACCCTTTACACTGTCCTAAAATTACATCGTGACAGTGGGGTCTGTGGTGGCGGAGGGTAGAATCAATGTTGTATCACGCTGAGGTTTGGGATCCGTCCACATTCACTATCGAGTCTCCTTCTGACTCCCGTCCTCCACAGGCGGCAACAAAAGACGTGAATCCTTACTGGAATTCTCTAGGTTAATCACGTCCTCTCTGAGGCGGCGGACCAAAGTTGTACACAGTTCTTCACCTCTGGTCTTAGGGAAGTGTCCCATGAACTAACCATCTTCAGCTGCTTCATTAATGGCACTCCGTCTGTCATAAAGTCCGACGTAGAGATGTTCGCAGAGGACTGCAAAATGTTCTGTACCAGTCCTGACTCCTCAGATACTGAAGAAGTTCACACCCAAATGCAGCAGCACCCGAACAATATCCAGGCCTTGGCTGACAAGTAACATTCCAGCTACGCAGGTACCAGGCGATGATCATCTCCAGCAGGACAGACTCTCACCATCGTCCTTTAACATTCACTGGCATCACCATTCCTGAATCCCCCACTAGCAACATTGACTGGAAACCGAACTGGTCTGGACATATAAACACCGCGGCTGACAGAGCAGGTCAGAGGGTGGGGATCCTGTGGCGTGGAACTCAGCTCCTAACACTCCAAAGCCTGACCTGGTTTCATGTCAGGAGTGTAATGGAATACTGGCCGCTCGCCTGGATGAAAGCAGCTCCATCAACACTCATGAAGTTTCTCACCATCCAGCACAAGGCAGCGCACTTGGTTGGTACCCCGTCCACAAGCATCGAATCCCTGCAGCATGAACGGACAGTTGCAGCAGTGTGTACCGTCTCCAAGACGCCCCACAACAACACACCAGAGTTCGTAAGGCAGCTCCTTCCAGACCCACGACCACCACCTTCTAGGAGGACGGGAACAGCAGACACCTGGAAACAGCCGCACTTGGAAATCCCCCGTCTGAGTCACTCATCAACCTGACTTGGAACCAGGTCACATTTCCTTCATTGTCACTGCGTCAAAATCATAGAATTCTCTCCCAGACAGCACTGTGGGGGTATCTACACCTCGGGGGCTGCAGCGGTTCAAGAAGGCACCGCATCACTACCTTCCCAAGGGCAGCTAGGGATGGGCAATTCATACTGGTTTAGATGCCGACGACCACAACTCATAAATTATAAAAATGGCCTTCCGCCAGAACTCAGGAACGTGCCCACGGTACAAGTGCCGTGTAATCGGTGTAGGAATGACGGGAGTGCTGCCTGGGGCCCGCAACAGTGAGGTTAGGGATAGAGTGAAGTGGCGGACAAAGGGCTGGCTGAAGAATTGGAGCAAGGGGCAGGATTTCATATTTCTGGATAATTGGACCTCTTCTGAGACATGTGGTTCCTGTACAAATGGCACGGGTTGCGTGAATCTGAGGGGGAACCAATATTCTTGCGAGCATGTTTACTGGATCTGTAGGGATTGTTTTCATATTTTATGACAGGGGAAAGGGAACCAGTATGATGGAGCAGAGGATGAGCCAGCAGGTTTACAAATAGATGATGGGTGTAACAGGAATGTAAGGATGGACAAACCAATGATTAGGTACAAATTCAGGCAGAACAAAGTGATACATTGTACCCTGGAGGCAAAGTTCATGAGGGCGAAGAATTTAGGACTGAAGGTGTTGTTTTTTAAGGCACGGATCATTCATAATAGGGTGGATGAACTCATGGCACAATTAGAGATTTGTCGGTAGGACTTTGTGGACATCACTGTGTCGTGGTTGAAAGCAGGCCATAGTTGGGAAGTTAGCGGGTGATATGGCTCTGTTGGTAAGACATGAATTACACCTTTCTACAGAGCTGTCATAGGGTCCAAGACTGTTGGATCTTTGTGGGTGGAGTAAAGTGACTGCAAGGGTTATAGTGAAATAAATAGCAACATTGCGGGAATCACATATCGGCTTCCAAACAGTAGCCACCATGTGGTGTTGAAATGTCAAAGGTTGCTGGAAAAGGCATGTCATAAGCGTCATGTCGCAATAGTCATGGGGGTCCTCAATATGCAAGAGGACTGGATAAATCTTTTTGATGTCAGATCGCAAGATAGGGAATTTGTTGAATGCCTACGAGGTATTTTTTTTAGAGAATCTTGTGGTTGCGCCTACTCGGGGATAGGCTATCTTAGACTGGTTGCTGTGCAATAGCCCAGATATCGTCAGGAAGGTTTTCGTTAAGGAAACCTTAGGATGCAGTGATCATGATACGATTGAATTCATGCTGCAATTGGAGAGGAAGAAGTATAAGTCACAAGTATCACATTGGAGTAGGAAATTACAGGGGCATGGGGGAGGAGCTTGCCTCGGGGGATTGGAGGAGGATCCTTTTCGGGAATGACGGCAAAGCGGAGGGTGCTGTATTTTCTGGGAATAGTTCACAAGGCGCAGGATAGATACGTCCCACAGAGGAGGAAGCACGCAAATGGCATGGGTAGGCAACTGTTGCTGAGAAAGGAAGTTACGGACTACAGAAAAGTCAAGGAAAGGGCATATAATGTAACAAAAATAAGGGGAATGTTGGATGTTTGGGAAGCTTTTAAAATCCAACAAAGGGGACCGAAAAGATTTATTAGAAAGGTAAAGATGAAATATGAAGGCAAGAGAGCCAATAATATAAAGCAGGGTACTAGAATTTTTTTCAGTTATATAAAGAGTAAAAGGGAGGTGAGAGTTGATATTCGGCCAGTGGAAAATGATGCTAGTGAGGTAGTAATGGGGGACAAAGAGATGGCAGGCGAATAGAATGGGTGCTTTGCATCAGTCTTCACTGTGGGTGATACCAGCCGTCTGTCAGAGGTCTGTGAGTGTCAGGAAACAGGAGTGAGTGCCATTGCTAAGTCACCTGGACCAGATGGACTACATCCCAGAGCCCTGAGAGAGGTTGCTGAAGAGATAATGGATGCATTGGTCATGACCTTTCAAGAATCACCCTTTTCTAACATGGCCGGAAGATTCCTAACGTCAATTTACTGTTTAAGAAGAGAGAGAGACAAAAGAGAGGAGATTATAGGCTGGTTAGACTGATCTCAATGGTTGGGAAAGTGTTGGAATCCTTAGGGAGGATGAGTTTTCAAGGTATTCGGAGAGATGTTGACATGCCAAAGTCAACATGGTTTCTCTGAAGTGTATGTCGACTGACAAGTCTGCTAGATTTCTCCGAGGAGCTCACAAGCAGGGTGGACCAAGGGGAGGCAGTGAATGCCATTTACCAGGATTTTCAGAAGGCATTTGATAAGGTGTTATACTTCAGGCTGCTTAGCAAGCTAAAAATGCGATGGAGTTGCAGAAAAGACACCGGCATGGATGTCGGAATGGTTGACAGGCAGGAGACAGCGAAAGGGAACAAAAGGATCGTTTTCTTGTGTTACGTATTCAGGCAACAATAAATATATGAGTTCGGCAAGGGTTTCTTATAACAAACAACACGTTTATTAAACACAGAAAACAAACCCCCCAAAAGTAAACAAACACTACCGTAACCGGAAACAGCTGCTGAGCGGCTGTTCAAACAGTTCGTAAAGTGATATTCCAAAACAGTTCTTTAAAGTGATATTCCAAAACAGTTCTTAAAGTGATATTGCCAAAAGTTCGATATGCTCACAGTCCATTTAAAAGGAGAGACTTTACAGGACTATTTAAGTTCTCTTTCACGTCGCTTGCTTCGATTCCCGACGTCGAAATTCCCACGAAGAATTTACGAAACAGAACGGCTTAAAGGCACTGACCTTTCCTTCTCCACTACCTTCAATCCTTTCTGGTAAACCCAGGGATTAACACGAAGATAGTCAACGAAATCCTTCCAAATAAGGATCAAACAAAGGTCGCCCCCGTTTCACCGTAGAAAGCGATTCTCCTCGATCTTTAACTTCCAACCTTGAATCTTCACTCTCCTTTAATTGCGAAATAACAGAATCATAAAGAACCTGCTGGCAATTAACCTTTTAAACTTTAGGCATTAAATAAAAACTTCATCCTTCAACTAAACTGCGTCATCACTTCAAACACGCAGTGGCATGAAGTCAACTTGGCAAATCCAGCCACGAACTGCCCCTCCTCACAGGGTGGGGTCTACCTTTTATAACCTGTAAAAAAAAACCGTCACATGATCTCTACTGGCGGGAAAATGACATCATTCCACCATCACAAGACCATCACCTCAAGTCCAGTACAGCTTCAACCCCAGTCACATGACAAGGGCACCACTGTCATGTGTCACGAGTATGTAACACCTCCCTCCAAAAAAAAACATTTTTGGTCTGACAAGAACAAAAATTTTTAACAATTGCTTACAAGAAAAACAAAGGTATAAATTTTATAACATACACAATACACAACACCATCATATAACAGCTTATAAATCACAATACAGTAGGAGTGTTACAATTGAAAAAAAAACCACTCCATAAAAAAAATTACAGTGTACATTCAACATCGAGATAGACAATCAGCAACCACATTATCTTTACCTTTAATATGAGTCATCACAATATTGTACTCTTGTAACATCAAACTCCAATTTAATAACCTTCTGTTTTTTGTTTTTCATCTTACTCAGAAAAACTAACGGATTATGATCAGTGTAAACAATAAGTGGTTTCTGAGTTGTACTAACATATACCTCAAAATATTCCAAAGATAAAACAAGAGATAACAATTCTTTCTCTATTGTCGAATAATTTCTTTGATGCTTATTAAATTTCTTAGAAAAGTAAGCTACTGGATGATCAACCTCATCACCCTCATTCCTGTGCATTAATACTGCTCCTGCAGCCTCATCACTAGCATCCACAGCCAATGAAAAAGGTTTTCCAAAGTCAGGTGCCTTAAGCACAGGTTGTTTTCAATTTTTCAAATGCTTCTTGACAAGGCACCGTCCATACAAACTTCTCATTCTTCCGCAGAAGGTTAGTTAATGGAAGGGCAACATTAGCAAAATTCTTACAAAATTTCCGATAATATCCTACCATTCCCAAAAACCTTCTGAGAGTTTTTTTCCCCGTTGGAGTGGGAATCTCTAAAATTGCCTGAACTTTTGCCTGAACAGAAGCTACCTTACCTTGACCCACAACATAACCAAGGTAAGTCACAGTGGCATGTCCAAATTCACTCTTAGCTAAATTAATAGTTAAGTTAGCTTTTGAAAGCCTTTCAAACAATTTCTCCATCGCAATAATGTGTGCTTCCCAAGTATCATTTCCTGTCACTAAATCATCAATATAAGCATCAGTATCTTTCAATCCCTGAATCACAAAGTTTATCATCCTCTGGAAAGTACCTGGGGCATTCTTCATCCCAAATGGAAGAACATTATACTCATATAATCCAGATGGAGTTACAAATGCAGAAATCTCTCTACCTCTGTCCGTTAATGGAACACACCAATACCCTTTCAATAAATCAATCTTTGTAAGGAACTTTGCCTTTCCAACTTTATCTACACAATCATCTACTCTAGGAATTGGATATGCATCTGTTTTCGTTACAGCATTCACCTTCCTATAATCCGTACAAAACCTAATACTACCATCTGGCTTTGGCACCATAACACATGGCGAACTCCAATTCGAGTTAGAATGTCTAATGATATTATTCTCTAACATATATTCAATTTCTTTCTCAGCAAGATCACATTTTTCCATGTTCATCCTATATGGATGTTGTTTAATAGGTTTGGCATCCCCAACATCTACATCATGTGAAGCTATAGAAGTCCTTCTCGGAACATCTGGAAACAACTCCCTATATTTAAAAATCAACTCCTTCATCTGTTGTCTCTGCTCTAACTGTAAATGTGCTAATTTTTCATCAATATTTCCCAGAATGGTTGAATTTGGTAACCTAACAGAAACAATGTTGGATTTAGAATGAAAGTCAGATGAATCATCTATCATGTTCCTAGTTAAATCAAACTCATTCTCACTAACCACAACAGTCACAGCATCAGATTGTTTCTCAAAATATGGTTTCAACATATTTATATGGCAAAGTTGTGTTGACCTTCTACGATCTGGAGTTTTTACCACATAATCCACATCATTCATTTTAGACACAATTTCATAAGGACCATGAAATCTAGCTTGTAAAGGATTTGTCTGCACTGGGAAAAGAACCAACACCTTATCTCCAGGCTTAAACATCCTCATCCTAGCATCTTTATCATACCAAGTCTTCATTTTCTCCTGAGCCAACTTTAAATTTTCCTTAGCTAAGCTACAAGATTTATGTAACCTGTCCTTAAATTTCAACACATAGTCCAACAAATTAGTATGTACTTCCTTATTAATCCACTGTTCTTTCAACAAAGCTAAAGGTCCTCTAACTCTATGCCCAAACACAAGTTCGAATGGACTAAAACCTAAAGATTCCTGTACCGATTCCCTTACTGCAAATAAAAGTAAGTTTATACCCTCATTCCAGTCACTTTCATTTTCCACACAAAATGTCCTAATCATATTCTTGAGGGTAGAATGAAACCTCTCCAAGGCACCCTGCGATTCTGGATGGTATGCAGACGAAGTGATTTGCTTAGCTCCCAATTTATAAACAATCTGTTGAAACAATCCAGACATAAAATTACTGCCTTGATCAGTTTGTATCTCCTTAGGTAATCCAAAATAAGTAAAAAAAATTATAAGGGCCTTTGTCACAGTCTTAGCTTTTATATTCCTAAGTGGTACTGCCTCTGGAAACCTAGAAGAAGTACACATGATAGTCAACAAATACTGATAACCAGTTTTTGTCTTTGGTAATGGACCAACACAATCTACAATAACTTTAGAAAATGGTTCACCAAATGCTGGGATAGGTTGTAATGGAGCTACTGGTGTAACCTGATTTGGTTTACCCACAATTTGACAAGGATGGCACGTTTTACAAAACATCGCCACATCTTTTCTTAGACCAGGCCAGTAAAAATGTTTTAAAATCTTGTCCACAGTTTTCCTTACCCCTTGATGTCCACCTAAAGGCACACTATGAGCTAAATTCAAAATCTCATTTCGATAAGCTTTTGGAACAACTACCTGGTAAACAACATTCCAATCCTCACTTGCAGGAATTGTAGGCGATCTCCACTTCCTCATCAAAACTCCTTTTTCCAAGTAATATCCTACTGGCACCTTATCAATTTCACTATCTAGTAAAACCTGCTCTTTTAATTTTATAATCTCAGAGTCTCTATTCTGCTCTGCTATCATCTCCTTCCGAGACAAAGATAAATCTTTATAGTCAGACTTACTCCCAGAATCTTGTTCAAACAACGAAGATAAGAAAGTCTCAGACACATCCTCAAAACTCGAATCCTGAGTTGAACAGTCCTGAATAACAACCTCATTCTGCGCATCAATCTTTTTAGCCATAGCTCTAGTCACAACACAGGAAGAATCTGTGTTAGAATTCAACTCTGTTTCCTCTGACTCCATTGTCAAATGCACTTCAGGAAAAACTTGTCCACCTGCCAAGTCATTACCTAACAATAAATAAATACCATTCACAGGTAAGCTATGCTGTAATCCTACTTTAACAAATCCTGTAACTAACCCTGACTTTAAATTTACTTTATGTAAATGTACAGGCATAGAATCACTTCCAACACCTCTCATGTAATTTACCTCACCAGTATCAGACTCTTCATCAAACTTCAACACACTGTCTAACATCAATGACTGAGAAGCACCAGTATCCCTAAGGATTTTTATTGGCACCAGAGTAGATCCTTCCTTCAAGGATACAAACCCTTCAGTTACAAAATGATCATATCCCTTTCTAACTTGGTCAGACTCTAACAAAGCCTCATTTGTTTTTATCAAACCCTGTAACTTTACAGGTGCTTCAGTATGTTGCACACAAGCATCTGGAACTGCTTCCTTCTCTTTCTTTTTCAATTTGTAACAGTTAGCTATTACATGGCCAGGCTTCTTACAATAGTTACAAGTAAGACCAAACTGTCTTTCCTTCACAGGCTTTCCTTTCTCATTAACTTTCTCATTAACCTCCGATTTAATTTCAAATTTATCTGGAGTCTCCGTGTTATTTTTCCTCTTAAAAATTCTGCCCTGAGGAAATTTGTTCTTATGGATCAAAACATACTCATCAGCTAATCTAGCACAGTCCTGCAATTTATCAGTATCCCTCTCATTTAAGTAGGTCCTTACTTCAACAGGAGTGCTTCTTTTAAATTCCTCCATTAAAATCAGCTCTCTCAATGTATCATAGTCCCCATTTACATTTTTAGAAGAAACCCATCTCTCAAAACACATAGCTTTATCATAGGCAAATTCCACATAAGTTTTTTCCACAGTCTTTTTCAAACTTCTGAATCTTTCCCTATATGCTTCTGGGACTAACTCATATGCGTTTAAAATAAGACTCTTTACAATATCATAATCAAGAGCTTGTGCAGCTGTTAAAGCTGTGTAAACTTGTTGTGCTTTGCCTTTAATTACACTCTGTAACAACACTGACCATTTATCTTTCGGCCACTCTGACATCTGAGCAATAGTTTCAAAATGTTGAAAATACCTTTCCACTTCTGTTTCACTAAATGGAGGGACCAATTTAATTTCTTGACTAGCAACAAACGTTTTTTTAGAACCAGAAGACTGATTTCCAGTCCTTAATTCCTCCATTGCATATGCAAATTCTCTCTTCTTTTGTTCTGCCTCCAATTTACACCTCTCCAAATCAGCTTTACTTTGTTCCAATTTCATTTGTTCGATTTGCAACTGCATCTCCAGTTTACTTATTTGAAACGACTCTAAAATCGATTCATCAAAAACACCCGAATCCACATAGTGTGACGCGATTTTCCTCTGTATTACAGCCTTAGAAGTAGTCTGCAAAATACCTTTAAGTCGCAATCTACTAGCTATCTCAAACACCTCAGTTTTTTTCGCCGTCGCCAACACCTCTGCAGCTGGCGAAGCCAGAAACTCATCAATATTCATTGCTGCCGAATACCACAACAAGCCAAACAAAAGAACCGAGTAATCCCCGTTTCCAAAACACCGATTTAAAAGTTAGCAAGCATTCAAACTCAAAAGTTTCAATCCCGACGCAGCCCCCATATTTAATGTTACGTATTCAGGCAACAATAAATAAATGAGTTCGGCAAGGGTTTCTTATAACAAACAACACGTTTATTAAACACAGAAAACAAACCCCCCAAAAGTAAACAAACACTACCGTAACCGGAAACAGCTGCTGAGCGGCTGTTCAAACAGTTCGTAAAGTGATATTCCAAAACAGTTCTTTAAAGTGATATTCCAAAACAGTTCTTAAAGTGATATTGCCAAAAGTTCGATATGCTCACAGTCCATTTAAAAGGAGAGACTTTACAGGACTATTTAAGTTCTCTTTCACGTCGCTTGCTTCGATTCCCGACGTCGAAATTCCCACGAAGAATTTACGAAACAGAACGGCTTAAAGGCACTGACCTTTCCTTCTCCACTACCTTCAATCCTTTCTGGTAAACCCAGGGATTAACACGAAGATAGTCAACGAAATCCTTCCAAATAAGGATCAAACAAAGGTCGCCCCCGTTTCACCGTAGAAAGCGATTCTCCTCGATCTTTAACTTCCAACCTTGAATCTTCACTCTCCTTTAATTGCGAAATAACAGAATCATAAAGAACCTGCTGGCAATTAACCTTTTAAACTTTAGGCATTAAATAAAAACTTCATCCTTCAACTAAACTGCGTCATCACTTCAAACACGCAGTGGCATGAAGTCAACTTGGCAAATCCAGCCACGAACTGCCCCTCCTCACAGGGTGGGGTCTACCTTTTATAACCTGTAAAAAAAAACCGTCACATGATCTCTACTGGCGGGAAAATGACATCATTCCACCATCACAAGACCATCACCTCAAGTCCAGTACAGCTTCAACCCCAGTCACATGACAAGGGCACCACTGTCATGTGTCACGAGTATGTAACACTTGTTGACTGCCAGTGACTACCTGTGTTCCTCGGGGGTCGGTATTGGGAGCACTTCTTTTCACATTGTTTGTCAGAGCGTTCGTTAATGGAATTGATGGTTTTGTGGCAACGTTTGTGGATGCTACAATGGGAGGTGGAAGGGTAGGTAGTGCTGAGGAAGCAATACGAGTGTAGCAGGACTTGAAAGGATATGCATAGTTGTGGCAGATGGAACACAGGGTCGCGAAAGGAATAAATGTGCGGACTATTATCTAAATGTGGAGAGTTTCAAACACCAACGATGCAGAGGGACTTGGGAGTCCAGGTGCAAGACTCCCAGAGTGTAGGTTTACAGGATGAGCTTGTGGGAAAGAAGGGAAAAGTGGTTCGCATCCGCTTCAGGGTGAAGAGAATATAAAAGCCAGGAGATCGTGCGTTTATAAGACATTATTCCTGCCGCACTTGGAGTACTGTTAGCAGTGTTGCCCCATATCTCAGAAAGGATGTCTGTCATTTGAGAGAGTCCAGAGGAGGTTCACTTCCAGAATAAAGATGTTGACACAGGGGGAGCGCATCGCAGCTTTGGCCCTATAGACACCGGAACTGACAATAATGCGCGGGGATCTCTTGACAACCTACCAAGTGTTGAGGCCTTAATGAGGCGGAGGCGGAGTGGATGTTCCCTATGATGGAGTTGTCCAAAACTATAGGGCACAGCCTCAGAACTGTGCGTCTATTAGCACAGAGGTAAGGAGGAATTGTTTACAGCCAGAGAATAGTGAATCTGCGGAATATGGCGAGCAGTCAGGTGTATGGTGTTGAGAGGGATCGGGAATCAACAATGATGGAGTGGGGGAGCAGATTGAATGGGTTAATTTTGGTGCTATGCTTTGCAGTCTTATGGTGATTTCATTTATAGATACTTTGACAATAACCATATAACATATAACCATATAACAATCACAGCACGGAAACAGGCCATCTCGACCCTCCTAGTCCGTGCCGAACTCTTAATCTCACCTAGTCCCACCTACCCGCACTCAGCCCATAACCCTCCACTCCTTTCCTGTCCATATACCTATCCAATTTTACCTTAAATGACACAACTGAACTGGCCTCTACTACTTCTACAGGAAGCTCATTCCACACAGCTATCACTCTTTGAGTAAAGAAATACCCCCTCGTGTTTCCCTTAAACTTCTGCCCCCTAACTCTCAAATCATGTCCTCTAGTTTGAATCTCCCCTACTCTCAATGGAAACGGCCTGTTCACGTCAACTCTATCTATCCCTCTCATAATTTTAAATACCTCGATCAAATGCCCCCTCAACCTTCTACGCTCCAATGAATAGAGACCTAACTTGTTCAACCTTTCTCTGTAACTTAATTGCTGAAACCCAGGTAACAATCTAGTAAATCGTCTCTGCACTCTCTCTAATTTATTGATATCTTTCCTATAATTCGGTGACCAGAACTGCACATAATATTCCAAATTTGGCCTTACCAATGCCTTGTACAACTTTAGCATTACATCCCAACTTCTGTACTCAATGCTTTGATTTATAAAGGCCAGCGTTCCAAAAGCCCTCTTCACCACCCTAACTACATGAGACTCCACTTTCAGGGAACTATGCACAGTTATTCCTAGATCTCTCTGTTCCTCTGCATTCCTCAATGCCCTACCATTTACTCTGTATGTTCTATTTGGATTATTCCTGCCAAAATGTAGAACCTCACACTTCTCACTTCTCAGCATTAAACTCCATCTGCCAACGTTCAGCCCATTCTTCTAACCGGCATAAATCTCCCTGCAAGCTTTGAAAATCCACCTCATTATCCACAACACCTCCTACCTTAGTATCATCGGCATACTTACTAATCCAATTTACCACCCCATCATCCAGATCATTTATGTATATTACAAACAACATTGGGCCCAAAACAGATCCCTGAGGCACCCCGCTAGTCACCGGCCTCCATCCCGATAAACAATTATCCACCACTACTCTCTGGCATCTCCCATCTAGCCACTGTTGAATCCATTTTATTACTCCAGCATTAATACCTAACGACTGAACCTTCTTAACTAACCTTCCATGTGTAACTTTGTCAAAGGCTTTGCTGAAGTCCATATAGACTACTTCCACTGCCTTACCCTCGTCAACATTCCTCGTAACGTCTTCAAAAAATTCAATAAGGTTTGTCAAACATGACCTTCCACGCACAAATCCATGCTGGCTACTTCTAATCAGATCCCGTCTATCCAGATAATTATAAATACTATCTCTAAGAATACTTTCCATTAATTTACCCACCACTGATGTCAAACTGACAGGTCTATAATTGCTAGGCTTCCTTCTAGAACCCTTTTTAAACAATGAAACCACATGAGCAATACGCCAATCCTCCGGCACAATCCCCGTTTCTGATGACATATTAAAGATCTCCGTCAGAGCTCCTGCTATTTCTACACAAACTTCCCTCCTGGGGAATATCCTGTCAGGACCTGGAGATTTATCCACTTTTAAATTTCTTAAAAGCGCCAGTACCTCCACCTCTTTAATTGTCATAGGTTCCATAACTTCCTTACTTGTTTCCCACACCTTAGACAATTCAATATCCTTCTCCTTAGTGAATACCGAAAAGAAGAAATCATTCAAAATCTCTCCCATCTCCTTCGGTTCCACACATAGCTGACCACTCTGATTCTCTAAGGGGCCAATTTTATCCCTCACTAACCTCTTGCTTTTAATATAACTGTAGAAACCTTTCGGATTTACTTTCACCTTATTTGCCAAACCAACCTCGTATCTTCTTTTAGCTTTTCTAATCTCTTTCTTAAGATTCCTTTTACATTCTTTATATTCCTCCAGCAATTCCTTTACTCCATGCTGCCTATATCTATTGTAGACATCCCTCTTTTTCTGAACCAAATTTCTAATATCCCTTGAAAACCATGGTGCTCTCAAACCTGTAACCTTTCCTTTCACCCTAACAGGAACATAAAGATTCTGTACCCTCATAATTTCACCCTTAAATGACCTCCATTTTTCTATTACATCCTTCCCATAAAACAACTTGACCCAATCCACTCTCTCTAAATCCCTTCGCATCCCCTCAAAGTTATCCTTTCTCCAATCAAAAATCTCAACTCTAGGTCCAGTCCTGTCCTTCCCCATAATTATATTGAAGCTAATGCTATTGTGATCACTGGACCCGAAGTGCTCCCCAACACATACATCTGTCAGCTGAACTATCGCATTCCCTAACAGGAGATCCAACACTGCCCCATCTCTAGTCGGTACTTCTATGTATTGTTGCAAAAAACTATCCTGCACACATTTCACCAACTCTAAACCATCCAGCCCTTTTACAGAATAAGCTTCCCAGTCTACGTGTGGAAAATTAATATCTCCCACAATCACCACCTTGTGTTTACTACAAATATCTGCTATCTCCTTACACATTTGCTCTTCCAACTCACACGCCCCATTAGGTGGCCTATAATACACTCCTATCAGTGTTACTGCACCTTTCCCATTCTTCAATTCCACCCAAATTGCCTCCCTAGAGGAGCTCTCTAATCTATCCTTCCAAAGCACCGCCATAAGATTTTCTCGGACAAGCAATGCAACACCTCCTCCTCTGGCCCCTCCTACTCTATCACACCTGAAGCAACTAAATCCAGGAATATTTAGTTGCCAATCACACCCTTCCTGCAACCATGTTTCACTAAAAGCTACAACATCATAATTCCAGGTATCAATCCACGCTTTAAGCTCATCCACCTTTCTTACAATGCTCCTAGCATTAAAATAGATACATTTAAGATACTCTGCATCTCCTCCTCTCTTTCCATCCCTAACAATGCATTCATTTCTTCTCCCCTAAATCTTCGGGCTGAGCGCATCCCTTCTCCATCACCTGCCTTTCCTCCCTCACACACTGTCTATTTACTTGCTCCACTGGTGAACTAACCTCCTCTCCCATAGTCTCCTCAAATAGTCTCCCGCCCCCCCCCCATCTTACTAGTTTAAAGTCCACCCTGTAGCCCTAGCAAACCTCTCCGCTAGGATGTTGGTCCACCCACGATTCAAGTGTAACCCGTCCTTCTTGAACAGGTCACTCCTGCCCCAGAAGAGGTCCCAATGATCCAGAAACTTGAATCCCTGCCCCCTGCTCCAATCCCACAGCCACGCATTCATCCTCCACCTAATTCTATTCCTACTCTCACTGTCGCGTGTTACACCCAGTAATCCCGAGATTACTACCTTTGTAATCTGTACAAAAGTAATCTTTGTAATCTTTGTTAACCTTTGTTATCTTTGAAATATTATTGTAATACAATAATTACTTTCAACTTTGAACTTTGTTCCTACTTTTTTTTTAAGGTGGAGACTATTTTCTGAACTACTTTTAATAATTCTTGCTCTGGGATAATGCCATCCTCTGGCGGCGTCTGCAGTTTTCGGGCTGTTCACCCTTTGGGGTGCACATGGATCTGCGGGAGCACACGGATCGGGGGGTGCAGAATAATTTAGGGATGTGACGAATTTCGAGGTTGCTTCATTTACTTTAATAATCAATGCACTCTGAACTGTGAAGTTCGTTTTTTTTGCTATTTTGAAAGCGGAGGGTAATTGTTTGGTGAGTTATTTGAAATGACTCTGGCTCTGGGATGAGCTAATGAGGATGTCGGGTGTGTTGCATGGATCTGGGTGTCCACAGGGATTTGGGGATCTGATCCTGTTGTGTTTGCTATCGAATATGGGATGCACACGGATGTTGGGGCGTCACCGGGTTTGGAGTGCTCACGGATTTGGGGGTACAAACCGATTTGGCGATGTGTGGAGATTTAGAAATGTGCCTTCAAATATGGGGGTACCACGGATTTGGTGGTGCCTGCGGAATTGGGGTTCGCACATGATTGAAGCTGCACACGATTTCGGGATGTGCGCATATTTATGGAGGTATCGACAAATACGGAAGTGCACACGACTGTGGGGATGTGCGCAGATTGTAGCTTCACGAAAAGGGTGACAGACGACGCAAATTGTTCATCATAAAAATTGATGTATATAATTGAGAAACATCGGCAGAATGGGCTCACCAAGGCGCCGAAGGAGAATCACAAAACACAAAAATACAACTGCAGATGCTGTGGGTCAAAGAATACGAACACAACGCTGGAAGAACTCACCAGGTCAGGCAGCATCCGTGAAAAAAGAGTAGCCAACGTTTCGGGCCGAGGCCCTTCATCAGGAATGGGGGGGAAAGGAGGACCGAAGCCCAGTAATAGAGATAGGGGAGGGGGGGGAAGACCGAGGCCGGCCACCATTGAAAGCAGCAACTCCCTGAATTCCGGCATGGTGATGGATAATGACAGCAGAAGAGGAGGGGCTGAGCATTGAGCAGACTCCCATCTGGATTTTCGTTGCTCAGACCCACGTCTTCCCTATGCTGTCACTGGATGATTTGTAAATATGAACATCAATCATGGGGAGTGGTCTTGCAAAATGTTAAATGGAATGTTGATTAAGTGTTCTCAGTCAGAGAACAGGCCGTGGCGTCAGTGTATATAATTCGGCATCGCAGCTTTCTTACTAAATATACTTTATTGATGAATAAAATGAAGTTTGTAATGTTTGCAACCGATGAGGTAAATTGTACTGATCAAACATCTAGTTGTTCTGAGGAAATTAAAATGATTGTAAAAGCTGCAGGAATGTATCAGTGTAACTGGTGTTACGTGGGAAGCTGTAAACGAAACTCTGATGGGTGGGGTATCTGTATCCCAGTCTACTTGTGAAGGGAGGACATAATAGGATTAAAATATTGCTGTGGAATGCAAGCAGACTTTAAGAATTGTTTTTCCTGATTTGTCAAATCCTCCCGATGTTATATGTATTTACTGAACCCGGTTGTTCGTACATTTGAGTTTTTCTGTGCAAGATTATATCGTTATTAAGCATAACATGTTAGTTGGTAGAGGGTGTGAAGTTGCGAGTTTTATAAGGAAAGGGGCAGGGTATAGAGTTGTGAATGGGAATTAAACATCTGAGGCACCTGTGGCAGTATGGCCTATTCTTAAACCTGCCAGGTTCCCGTCTGATCCATTCAATTAGAAGCCTATATCATGAACGCCTGATTTATGTGAATATATGGAACGCGTGGTATTCGAGCGTTTGAATTACGTTTTGGGAAAGAGAGGTAAGGCCGTTTTATCGAAGTGGTCTTTCGGAAGGGTAGAATGATAATGGATTCAGTTTTATGTTAAGAAGATGATATTGGGAAAGCACATGTAAATAAAGAAGTGACACAGTATTATTTTCTGATATGTAAAAGGTATGTGATATATTACGGAAGAAATAAGTTTTGCTGACGTTATCTAAGTTAGGAGTAAGGGGAGATGGCATCATTTTTCTCTGAGATTTTTATTTGGACGGTCTGTGCAGGTACGAGTGGGCAAGTTATATTCCCGCTTCTATGAGATAGAGAATGGGATCCCCACAAGACAGTACATGTCGCCCTTTATTATTTAGTATTGTAGTTATTGATACTTTCTCTGAGATATGTACTGGGATGGAGAAATCACTATAAGCAGCTGAAGGAGCATTATGGATTACAGGTAGAAATTTGAATTTACTGTACATAGGATACAAATTAGCGATTAATAAGCTTGCATGGTGCTCATATATTTCGGAGTTTAAACTTCCAAAATTTAAATTTTTATGTGTTTTGCGAAGAGGATTATTAGTCCCGCATTAGATTTGCAATTTCGTGATCAAACACTTGAAGTGTCAGCGGTAACATTACTCGGCATGTGGATGGAGAATAAGTTGTCATGGAAGTATCATATCAGTAAAATATTTGCTAAATGTGAAGGAGCTTTGACTGTCCTCAGGCGTCTGTGCGGGTATTCCTGGGCTGTGACACGAATGTCTTTGTTGTCCATTTATCTTTGATTAATTAGACCTGTTCTTGATTGTGGATGTGTGGCTTATGGGTCCGACTAATTTCCAACTTCGAAATATTTGGATTCCCACACAGGCTTTTAGATTGTGTGACAATGCTTTAAGTTCGTCCCACGTCTTGGATTTTCTGATTGATATGGGACAATTCCCCTTATAATTGCGGAGGTTGAGGTTGATGTTAACATGGTGGATTAACTTAAGGGGGCAAAGAAATGAACATCATGTTATAGATGTGTTGGAGGACTGCTGGGAGTTCTGGGTGGCTGGGTTCTGAACACGCTAGGAATATGGGTTTGTTGGATTATGCAATATGCCCCATTGCAGCTTGCTGAGTAACCCAGCCTTGTTTTCCCCAATGGCCTCACTTGATTTTAGGTGAAATGATTTATTAGAATTTATGGATTCCGTTATGCCCGAGAGTATATTGGTTCATCAGTATCTTAGGGAAACTTATTATCATATGTCAACCATCTTTGCAGATGGATCAAGGACATGGTAATGATGTTGTGGCTGGTTTGTGCCTGAATTGCAGCTAACCGTAATTAAACAACTTACCAAACATTTATCAGTATAATCAGCAGAACTGGTTGCAATAATTTTCGGCTTAAAGTGGGGGGAGGAAGTCTGTCGATATAAAATTGTAATTTGTTCAATTTCATTTTCTGTTTCGAAGAGTTTTAAAACAGGCTATACTTGCGGTTGGTCGGATTTACTGCTGGAAACCCATTAAAAATTGTTTCATATACAAAGTGTTGGTTTGCATTTCTGTTGCTATGACATGACTTGTGAGATAATGGGCATAAGAGGCGTTGAGTTATGGGAGAAGCGGTAAACAAGAAGTGAATGAATTATACTGACACGACTGAGAATTGTCCACAGAATGCTTTATTGTCCCTGATACATTGCTGGCAAAATATCATTCTGGGTCGTGTAAGTTTTGCCATTATGAAGCAGTTGAATAATAACTATTTCAGTGTGAGTTTGAAAGTAATGAAATGCAGTCTTCCGTATCATCTTTAGGGATTCAAGCAAGTACACAAAATGCTGGACGTACTCAGCAGGTCAGACAGCATCTATCGAAAAGAGCACTGTCGACGATTTGGGCAGAGACCCTTCAGCAAGACAAGATGCTTGCATTTCCAGCGTCTGCAGATTTTCTCTTTTTGCAACCTTAGCAAAGATTTCATGTAAAAACTTCACTAACATATCAGAGTGACATTTATTAGATTCACAGTATTGTATTTCATTACTTAAAATCTCCAGGACTTCTGAGGGCAAAGCAGCTTTGATTTGAAACAATGAGAAGTAGCAAGTGTTTCATTTTCCCATTTATCTACGCCACAGTCCAGTCTGTGATGGGAATTCACCTTTACGTTGGACTGCCAAACACGACATGTCCAACTCCCACATCATTTCGTCACATTAACCAAAGATACAAGTCGAAGGCGGAAAGAAGAAATATTGACAGTGGATTAGCCGTCCTGCTTCAGACCGTGCCCGCCATTCTCTGGGAACGTCGGACTGTGAGGTTAGTGGCCGTGAATGCTGATAGATAGACTGATATACAGCCTATCTGATGACCGGCTTTCTGGAGTAGTTCCCTAACTGACACGTGGCGAGCCATCCGGTTACTCAGTCTCTGGGACGGTGTTTTACCATTCCCAAGCACGCACTACTCTCATTTCGCGAAGCTGCCGGTCCCCCGGGAATAATACCATGGCGATCAGGCGATCAAATTGAGAAGCTGGACCCCGGACAGGAGACTCATTGGCCGCCTCTGGCTTGTGCTCAGGACGCGGCTTTATTAATGACCTGAACCACCGAGGTGACGGGATATTTCACCGCGCTGATCACCTGCTCCCTGAATTTCGATTGAGTAACAGCGTAAATAAATGTGTTCGTGCAGCAGCTGAAATCTCTCAATAAATACCCGACGTAGATGAAGATCCATTCAGAATCATTGAATACGTGTCCTTTTCCTGAGACCTGATAATATATGACATTTACAAACGCTGTCATCCACAGGAGGATGAAGCTGCCGGAGAGGGTGAAGAGTAAAATCACAGACCTCCTCCTGCTCTCCATCTCCGGGTCACTGCGGTTCTCCCCCTTGCTCTGACCCTTCAGCCCCTTACGGACCCGACTGGCCACTAAAATGTGTCTGACTGTCAGAGCGTTGAGCAGCAGGATCCCAGCGAAAGGGAGGAACGGAGTTAAAATCGTATCTAGCCAGTCATACCCCACCCACCCGGGGTCAGTAAAATAATGGTCCAGATTCATACAGAACCAGGGTACATTGTCTATGATCATCCACGGTCCCCACGTGAAGTATCGAGGAACATTTTTCACAGAGAGGAGTACACCGGTTGTTGTCAGAACCACGGTCGCAGTTTTCCCGGTGCAATATTTTGTTTTCAGCTTCTGGCAGCAAATGGCAACAAACCGGTCAAAGGTGAAAGTGACGGTGAACCAGACAGAACAGTCTGTGGCTGCGAACGACAACATATCGATAACACTGCACACCGGGGTGACGTCCAGAAAACTCCACGGGAAGTAATGCCAATTGATCCGAGTCAAAACGACTGTCGTCATAACGGTCAGTAGATCCGCCGCTGCCATGGCCACCAAGTAGCGAGTGGTACAAGTAGAGAGGCCGCATTTTCTTTGGGACAGGACTACAATTGCCACTAAATTCACTGGAGAGAGAAAGAGGGAAGATATACTGGATACTACTGAACGTATTCTCCCGGAATTAACACGGGATCGGGTTTCAGACAGAGATCAGGAGTGCCAGAGTCTGTGACCGGATGCTAATGTAACATCAGACTCGGTCCCACTGTCTCTGACCGGCCTTCCTCAGTGTGGAGATCGGACGGTGTGTGGGAAATACTCCGGATCGGGTTTCAGACAGAGATCAGGAGTGCTGGAGTCTGTGACCGGATGCTAATGTAACATCAGACACGGTCCCACTGTCTCTGACCTGCCTTCTTCAGTGTGGAGATCGGACGGTGTGTGGGAAATCCGCGGGATTGGGCAACATTTCTGGATTGAACACACTCTCATTTCGGGCCGAGAGCCTTCTTCAGGACGGCGCGGTGCTTCAGCTTACGACAGGTCTCAGAGGGAAAACAGCGACAACGTAATAGCCGGAGACTGAGTGGCTCCGTCTACGGCGCAGTTCAATTCGGTGACACATGTCGGCAAATCCGTTGACATGGGTTCAGGTGAATGACAAACAGGCAGTGGGATCCGACTGTCAGACTTCACAGGGACACGTGAAGCACAGGGCCAGGGGTGGGATGACTCTGCACAACGTCCCATTGAACCCCGCCCGGTCACACCTTTCCGGAGAGCAGCCTGTTCCCAGCTGGGACAACGTTGGACAAGATGTCATTAAAGGCAAGAACTACGTTCCATTCGATCTCGTGACTTAGAGGAGGGATAGAAGATTAATTTCGTTTGTCATTAAATATGAAAAACCAAAACGTTGAACTGACAGGACCGATATCGCTGATGGATATTTGTACAAAGATCATCGAGTTGGAAGCTTGTAAAATGCTCATAAACAGGTTCACACCAGTTAACACACGGAAATACCAAACATGAATTGCTCTGCTCACTCACCAGGAACTCCAATGACGGCAATAAACACGAACAATAGTTTCTCCACATTCAAGTACCTATCAAACATTGCAGACATTTTCTCTGTCCAGTGGTTTGTCCCTCTGTACTGCCGGCGAGATCTCCGAATGAAATGTTGACGCAGCGCATGTCTGGCGTTTTTAGTAACATTTAGCGACTCCACAGGGACAGATTACAACAGATTTAAAAATAAATGTTTTTTGATTATTTACAACTGATTACATCAGACAGGTGCAATCCCAGCGGTGATAGAATGTGATTCAATTAGTGAATTAATATTTAATTCATGTGCGAGTTAGTTAGTTTCTTCCAAAAAGGTGACTGATATTCCGAGGTCTCTGATCAATTAAATGTGTTTCCACTGGAAGTATGTACTTCAAAGATCAATTTGTCAGGCACAGAATATTGAAGTAACTTATATCATTGTAGCGTGAAATTATATTGAAACACATACTGTTACCATTCTTGTCAAGGGTATAAACTATTGATGTATTTTGCGGTTGGGGGACTCTACCGAGAGGGTCCCCAAGAAAATACCTGTTTGTGGTGATGAATGAACACTTTCATACCCACGAAACCATCCACCTTCCTCTGTCACTTAGTCACAGTCAGAACATTTGGGGCCTCGTCGGGGGACCTGCCACAGACCCTAATATATAACCATCAAATGCAGCAGTCTAGTGGTGGAGTGGCGAGTATGTTTTTATAACACCGCTTATGTGCCCAGGAACACGGCGGAGAGCTGGAGAGGCGGGTAAAATCTATAGGTGTGTGTGTGTGTGTGTGTGTGTGTGTGTGTGTGTGTGTGTGTGTGTGTGAGAGAGAGTATGTCTGTCTGTCTGTGACCGTCTGTTACACTGCATCTGTGTTTACCTGTTCACCCTGTACACCTCAGACATCCAGTGTAGATCTGAGCCGTGTCTCTAATGACTCTGCGGTGGTTTGCTGTATCAGAGATCAACAGGAGCCGGAGTGCAGAGGGCTGGCGAACAAGTTTGTTGGGTAGTGCCGGAGGAATAACTGCTCCTGAAAGTAGGGAGATGATGATTGATGTTTGGAGGAAGAAGTCTGCGGCGAGACTTATATACGTTCTGGGAGAGGACGTTGCGGTGTTGGAGGACAAAAACCTTTGTATGCACATCTACAACAGAGTTGACTGGAAAACCAACACCAAGGCTGCTTACAAGGAGGGGATGAGGAAACTATTTTCCAAGAAAGCTGTGATCCTTCTATGTGTGTGTCGGGATGTCGGAGAACTTTAACCAGTCTGTTGTAGCGAGTGCAGTCTCCTTTGCGGATTTATGTTGGCGGAGCCGCATCGCTGCTGGTGATGCAAAAAGACGAAATAAACTCATTGCTCATTGGTAAGTCATTACCGTGTCTATTATTATTCTGTAGGTTATTATTCGTAATTATTATATTTGTTATTTTTATTTATTATTATTGCTAAGTGTTTTTAAATGTTGCTGCTGTAACCAAACAGTTTTTCACCTAAGGTCAATAAAGTGATTACTATTATTATCATTATCATTATCATTATCATCATCTGTTTATGTTTGTTGGCTCTGCATGAGTCAACTTATATTTGTGTGTGTGTGTGTGTGTGTGTGTGTGTGTGCGTGTTTGTGTGTAAATTTTGTAAACCTGCCTATAGTATGCCCATCCTTCCTGCAAAGAGGTGACCAGAACCGAACACAATATTCCAGGTGGGATCAAATTAAGATCTTTTATAATTTTAACTTTACTTCACGGCTCTTGAACTCAGTCCTACCGCTGATAAAGTCCGTCAGCTAATACGCCTGCTTAACAAACGCTGTCACATTGAGGAACATCTTTAAGTGTCGACTGACGCGGGTCCCAACATCTCTGTGATCATCTCCACTGCCACAGAATTACCTTTAACATTATATTGTCTTCAAAGTTGAGAAACCGAAATGAACCACTTCACAGTAATCTGGGTTGACCACTTAACAGCCCAATTGTGCTGTAATCTCTGATAACCCTCCAGATAATCCACAACACCCCTAACTTTTGTGTCATCAGCAAATTTACTAACCCACCCTCCTACTTCCTCATCCAGGTCGATTAGAAAAATCACAGGAGGACGTGTCCCACAACAGATCACTGCGAATCACCACTGATCACCGTTCTCCATGTACTGTCTGCCACCACCCTTTGCAATCTGTGGGCAAGCTAATTATGGATCCTGAAAGCAAGGTCTCCTTAGATCCCATGCCTCCTTACTTTCAGAAGGAATTTTGCATGGGGAACCTTCTCAATTGCCTTACTGAAATCCATATACACTACATATACCTTTATCTATGTGTTTTGTTATATCATCAAAGCATTCAATCAAGCTCTTGGCAAACCCATGCTGACTATCCCTAATCAGATTACGTGTATCAAATGCTCGTAAATCTTGCCTCTTAGGGTCTTCTCCAAAAACTTGCTCTCACTGAAGTCCGACTCACTAGTCTGCAATTATTCAGGTTATCTCTACTCCCTTCCTTTCACAAGGGAACAACATTTGCAACATTCCAGTCTTCTGCTAATTCTTCTATAGAATATAGTACCATAGGACATTGCAGCACAGAAACAGGCCTTTTGGTCCTTGATGTCTGTGCTGAACCATTTGTCTGCCTAGTCCCACTGACCTGCCCCTCTACCATATCCCTCCATACACCTCTCATCCATGTACCTGTCCAAGTTTTTTTTTAACGTTAAAAGTGAGCCCGCATTTACTACTTCATCTGGCGGCTCATTCCACACTCCAATCACTTTCCGTGTGAAGAAGCCCCCCGTCCCACTAATGCTCCCTTCAAACATTTCCCCCATCACCCTTAACCCATGTGCTCTGTTTTTTTCTCTCCCCTAGCCTCAGTGGAACAAAGCCTGTTTGCATACACTCTATCTATACCCATCATAATTTTATACACCTCTGTCAAATCTCCCCTCATTCTTCTACGCTCCAGGGAATAAAGTCCTAACCTATTCAACCTTTCTCTGTAACTCAGAGTCCCGGCAACATCCTTGTAAACCTTTTCTGTAGACTTTCAACCTTATTAAAATCCTTCTTGTAATTCGGTGACCAAGACCGCTCTCAATAGCGTCTGTGTGACGTAAAAACATCGTTAGAGGATCAGCAATCTCCTCCCTCCCTTCCCACAGTAGCCCGGGGTATGCCTCGTCCGTTACTGGCGACGTGTCGGACTTAATACATTTCAAAAGCTCCAGCAGATTCTCTTTCTTTATGTCCGCACGCTCAAGCGTTTCAGTCCTCTGTAAGTCATCACCACAATTGCCAAGGTTCTTTTCACTGGTGAATACCGAAAGGAGGTGTTCATCAAGTACCTCCGTCACTTCCTCCGACTCCATACACACGTTTCCACTATCGCTCCTGATTGGCCCTATTCTCACACGTCATGTTCGTGTTCTTTACATATTGTTAAAATCTCTTCTGATTTTCCGTACTCCTCCTCACCAAGGCCTTCCCATGGCCCCTTCACCCTCCTAATCTCATTCTGAGGCTCCTTCCTGGCAACTTTTAATTTCCAGAGCTCCAAACGTACCTGGTTTCTTGAAAGTTTCGTTAGTTTTTATTTTCTTCTTTAGAGATTTTCCGGATCCTTTGTACGCTATCTTTTTTTTAACCCTACCATCCTTCCCCTGTCTCAATGGAGCATATCTATTCAGAACGCCATCCAAATGTTCCCTGAACATTTGCCACACTTTTGCGTGCATTTCCCTGGGAGCATCTGCTTCCAATTTATGTTCCCAAGTTCCTGCCTGAAAGCTTAATATTTCCCCCTATCCCAATTAAATGTTTCCCAAATTGCCTGCTGAAATCCTTCTCCGGCGCTGTTGTAAGGGAGGTAGACTGGTGATCACCACCTCCGAAAATGTTCTCCCATTGAGAGGTCGGTCACCTGACAAAGATAGTTTCCCAATACCAGATCAAGTATAGCCTCTCCTCCAGCTGGCGTATCTACATATTGCGTCAGGAAATCTTCTGAACACAGCTACCAAACTCCACCTTGTCTGAACCCCAAGCTCCACTGAGATGCCAGTTTGCTTTTATCAAATTATGGCATTGCTTTGCACTGCTGTAACTATAAGTTATAATTATGAGGGTTTTTTTTGTCTGTGTGAGACTTTGGTTTGTCCTGTTTTTCATGATATCTCTCTGGACGAACATTGTATCATCTCAATGCATGTATGCATTTCTAAGTGACAATAAACGAGGTCTGAGTTTCCTCATAATCAAAACAAATTAGGGAATTTAAAATCACCGATTATAACAACGCTATTGTTATCGCACTGTTCCAGAATCTGTCTCCCTATCCGCTCCTCGGTGTTTCTCTGAATATTCTGGGGGCGGGGGCGGTGTACAAAACCGGCCAGAAGGGTTATGTCCCACTTCCTGTTCCTGATTCCTATCCACAAAGATTCAGCAGACAATCGCTCCATGACTATCTCCTCTTCTGCAGCCGTGCTGCTGTCCCTGATTCGCAATGCCGCTGCGCCAATTCTTTTGCCTCCCACCCTGCCCTTTTTGCAACATCTGAAACCCGACACACTCAGCAGTCATTCCTGCCCCTGAATCATCCAAGTCTGTGCAATGGCCACAGCGTCATATTTCCACGTGTTGATCAACGCTCTAAGTTCATATGCCTTGTTTCTGAGAGTTTTTCATTAAAATAGACACATCTCAAACCACCCGGCTGAGTGCGTCTTTGCTCCATCATCTGCTTACACTTCCTTACAGACTTCCTACAAGTTGCTTGTATTTCTGCCTGTCCACCCCCTGCAAACCTACTTTAAACCCTACCTAACAGCATGAACAAACCCGATCTCGCAGGATGTCGGTTCCCTCCAGTTCAGGTGTAATCCGTCACACTTGTGCAGGTCACCCCTTCCCCAGAAACATGAAAGCCTGTGCCCTGCACCATCTCCTCAGTGACTCGTTCATCTGCGCTATCTTCCCGTTCAGACTTTCCCTAGAGTACAGGGAGTAATCCGGAGAGTACCACCTTCATCCTCTTCCGCTCTTCAGCCTCCTTCTTAACTGACGTCTACCTCCCTCCTCCCGTTGTGTGTCATATCAGTATATTACGACCACTGGATGCTCACCCTCATCGTCAAAAATATCCTGCAACCGCCCTGGGACTTATCGAATCTAACGCCCTGGAGAAAACCCACTATCGTATCGTCTCTTTTTCTGCCGCAGACTCTCCAGTCCGTCCCTCTAACTATCGAGACCCCTAGGAATATAGTTCCTCCGGACTTCCCCTACCTTTCCGAGGCTCAGAACCGACCGCAGTGAATTGATCTGACTGCTGCTGCCTTGCCCAGATAGGTCACCTCAGCTGGATCCAAACGGAGGGGAATGGCCACAGGGGGACGCTGCAGTGATTCCATTTGCCATTTACCTCTCACTGTGTTCACCCACCTCCTCCTCGCATCCTGCTCAAAAATCTTCTCTATCAATTACTCTGCCTCCCGGATGATCTTCACTTCATCCAGCTCCAGCTCCAGCTCCAGCTACTTAATGCGGCATTTCAGGAGCTGCAGTTGGCTGCACATCCCGTAGGTGTAGCTATCGGGGAGACCATCAGGTTCCCTGAACTCCAACATCCTACAGGAGGAGCATTCCATTGCCATTTCTCCCATCCTGCCTGCACTGTACAATTTGCATCCAAGATCAAAGGAAAACCTACTCTTTTATTGGTCTTAGCCTCTGCTCGTCGACGTCCCCTTAGCCAATTCCTCACTTTCTTGGTCTCGCCGCCGGTCAACTTCCAACAATGGCCGCTCCACTCGTCCTTCTGTTCTTCTATTTAATTCGAAGTGCTCTGCTCTCGGCGCTCATTGGGCCTTCGGAATGTCTGAACGCCTGCGAAGTTCTCCTTTTATGCAAGCTTCGCCAACCTGCGAGTATCCTCGTCGCAGTAACTTGCTCCCTCCGCCGATTGGACCACGGTAGATGGAGGACCTTCATCACTGCGGTAAATGCTCGCGGCGTAACAGCCAGTAAGTTGGCAGGTTGTCTCAAGATAGCTAATACTTCCTCCCTTGTCTGTACACGGTCCGCGTCCTCACTGCTCTTTTGTCACACTTGTATCGATCATGATTCGGTCTCCCAAGTAAATAGAAAACCCATGTAAGGTCTCACCCATCCCTTTTGGCTCCAGGAATATGACCATTCTGATCTTCAAGAGGACCCATTTTGTCTCCTTCAATCCTTTTGCGAGGATTAAGGAAAACCTCAAGTCGTTCCACACATTGATCAGTATTCACTGGTGAGAGCTACCTTGGCGATTGTGTGCAGGGCGTTAAAGAGGTTGGAACTTGTCAACGTTTAGAAAGAGAACGTTGTGTAAATTCTGGTAAAAGGTTAGGATAGGTAAGTACCCAGGGCGTTTCGGGACATACCCCGAGTTATTATGGGAAACGGGATTGCTGCGCCTTTGGCGATGATCTTCATGTCCTCACTGACAACAGGAGAAGCAGCAGATAACTAGAGAGATGCAAATGTCATTCCTTTGATCAGGAAAGTGAGTAGGGAAATGCCTCGGAGTTACAGACCATTGAGTCTCATGTCGGTGGTGGGCAAATAATTCGAGGCGATTCTCGGAGTTCGACAGTTCAAAGCTCAATTACACCGGACGGCGTTTTGTTTCGAAAGTGTGGCCTCCTCTTGTCTTTCACTCAGAAGGTGGTTCGTTTACGGCAGGAAGTACCAGGGGAGGCGGTCAAAGCACATACATTAACGACGTATAAAACACTCCTGGACAGGGACACCGAGCGGAAAGGCTTAGAGAGTTATGAGTGGACCGTCTATGGCTAGAGCTGCCAGAAGACGTGATCGAGACGTACATTAACGATATATAAAAAATACCTGAACAGGGACACTGATATGAAGGCTGTGCAGGAATACGGGAGAAAGTTAGGCAAAGGAATTGGATTGGACAGGAATCTCGGCCGGCTTATTTTCATTGAGCTGAAGGACCTGGTGCAGTGTCGTGTCTGTCCTTATCTCTAAAGCTCATACTCATGTGAAACATACAGAACACAGGAAGAGGACCTGTATCCCGAAAGTGTTGTCCCAAATTAAACGAATTAAAAACCAATCCATTCTTTCCATCTCCCTCCATTCCCTGCACAACCATGCTCAAAATTCTATTGTCAAAGTATGTATACATTGTACAAGCATGTCTATCGTCTCCTTACATCAAACAATGAAACCGAAAGATACCCATGCAAAACATACCAACAAAAATCCAAAGGCCAGAGAGAGAGAGAGAGAGAGAGAGAGAGAGAGAGAGAGAGAGAGAGAGCGAGAGAGAGAGAGAGAGAGAGAGAGAGAGAGAGAGAGAGAGAGAGAGAGAGAGAGAGAGAGAGAGCCAGACAGAGACAGAGAGAGAAAGAGAGACAGACAGACAGAGACAGAGAGAAAGAGAGATAGAGAGAGATGTTATCAACAAAATAATATCTCATCCATATATTTCGCCAGTTATTCCAAGATAACCATGAAGAGTTTCCACTTTTGCCTGTTCACACTGCAGTGGAACTTAACAAACAAAATCTTAATAGGGACGGATCCTGGAATAAAATAATGTGGGATTGCAGATAACAGAAACCGGACGACATGATTTATTGAAGATATACTGAAGTCATCGGATCTCACTCTCACGCTCTCTCACACACGCGGATAAAAATCCGTTTCTAGTCGTTTCTTACCTTCGGACATAATAACAGTTTCAATAGTCTCTGTGTCTTGTAGAAACTGCAGGTCGAAAAGATACAGTGAACAATAAATGAAAATAATACAGGGGGGTAGAATTCCGAATGCATATTATGCTGTAAAATTCTGGTACTTAATCTGTCCATTTGTTGCGGAGGTTTTATCAAACCGAATCCTTACATTATTCAGAGATGACCGTCATGTCAGTGGGAATGTGGCGATGTCGTTCGTGTAACATAACTATAATAATCTTTTGCTAAGTTATTTCTCATCCACATTGGCCGCTATCGTGACACTAAACCAACCAAAAAGTAAAGTGACTTGAACATTCCCGTCGTAAGGAAAAGATTATCGAATTTAACAGATAACAAATGCTTCTCCATAATTAAAAAAAAAGTCTCAATATGCTGCGTCTATTGCTAATTATCTGTGGGCGATAGTGGACGTTGGAAAAATATTGGGACAAAGGATAAGTTAATTTGAAACGTTCAAACTCTGTGTCAGAAGGAATATACAACAGGGCAGCAGGCCGTTTAAATGGTTTTGGCTTGGACTAGATGGGCATCGACCTGCACCGGGGGGCTCTGACTTCCACGTTGTGTCAAGGTGGCCGTTGTAACCCCTCCAATGAGGTAGTGTAGTGTTAGTGCTTGTTGTTCTCACATTAAACTTCAATCTCTGGCCAGCAGCTTAGACTCTCGAGACCTTCCGACCAGAATTGTGATGATGATCATCATCCACGACTTACAAGACAGACTGATACCAACACAATATGGGCCTGTTCCTGGGCTGTATGAGTCTATTCCACTTTGACAGTGTAAATAAACAAAATCATTGCACCATGTCACTACTTATATCAATTGTTTACCTGACGTGTATGTTCAATGGACAGTCTCTAATGTGATTAATTAGGTGTCCTGGTCCTTTATGGAAATCTAAATGAACACCTTGTTTGCTAAGTGGGAAAACCTATTCAAGTGGAGCTGCCGACAGGATCGGGGCGAAGATGCATCTGTTCTCAGATGCCGGGAAATTCGTAGATGAAACAATTGGGTGAGAAAAATCACTGCTTCTCCAGCTCCCAAAATAAAAGCATTAATCAGGGATGCGAGGTTGTGAAGGGAAGCATTGCTTTGTACACTGGAGCCACATTTCGAAAACCATCCCCTCTCAGTAAGACTGCTAAGCGTGTACATTGACCGGTCAGACGAGGGCTCTGTCGCCGTCTCAACATTTCAGTTTCGAATGTGCCACGAACTTTCCCAACGAAGGGCATTAGTTACATTATTTGCACAAGTATAACGAGAATTGCATTATGCTATCTCACTTTAACAGACACTGGCTTTTCAACTTCCAGCCAATTTTTGTTCAGTTGTTCCAAAGAAGTACAGCCTCTCTCATGCTCTTCATTCACGCTGACATCACCTGTCCAATAACGATTCCTTCATCAGGCTCCGGTTTGTTGACTACATTCCAACGTTGAACAAAATGGTGCCCCCAGTTTTAATCAAAAAGCTCCAAACCCGGGCTTCTGTACCTTCCTCTAAAACTGGATCCTTCACTTCCTCATTGGGAGACCACAGACTTTCCAACATTGTATTGCATTTGTCACTTCTTTTCCCATTCTCCTAAACTGGCTAAGTCTCACTGCAGGCTCTCTGTTTCCGCAGCACTACGCTCTCCTCCACCTATCTTTGTATCATCAGCAAATTTAGCCACAAATCTATTTACTCTGTAGTCTAAATCAGTGATACACATCATAAAAAGCAGCGGTCCCAACACTCACCCTGTGAATCTCCGCCAGTAACCGGCAGCCAGCCGGAATAGGATCACTCTCTGTTTTCTGATGAGCAGCCAAAGCTGCACCCACTCTAACAACTCCCTTTTAGTTCCATTGGCTCTTATCTTGTTAATCAGCCGGATGTGCGGCAATTTTTCAAAGGCTTTCTGAAAATCCAAGTATACCACGTCTACTGAATCTTCTTTGTACACCCGGCTTGTAATTTCCCCAAAGAATTATTGCATTAGGTTTGTAAGGCAGGATTTTCCTTTCAGGAAACAATACTGGTTTTGCCCTATCTTGTCATATGCCCCCAGGTACTCCGTAATCTCATCCACAACAACTTCAATTTCAGCAGCTTCCCAACCATGACATAAAAATACCTGATTGTTCAAAATCAACTGGCAACCCTTCTTTCACTGGACATAGATTGTTACATGTGGATATCATCAGGACGTGAGAGTTCGCAAACTTAGTATTTACCAGTAATATTGATGCAGCGTGTTTAAATCCAGTAAAGTAAATATTGAAACCACATTACCGGGCCGCAAAGCATCTGATACCGGGCCGCGAGGAACGATACGATTCGGCGGTATGAAACGATATGAGTCAGCTGCACCTTTCCCCATTCCTTGTCACGCCCACTGCTGAACTTGAAAGTTCGCGAGGTCATCAGTCGGTCATTAACCTAGAACTACTCAATGAGTAAAAAACAAACGTAGCCTGAGAGTTTGTTTGGAAGAGGTGGTAGGGGACATAAAAGGCCTAACGATGAGATAACGAAGAGACAGTTGAGGCTGAGGCTGAATAAAAAGAAAAGAGCTTCCTTCAACAGAAATTACGACGAGTCCTACATAAAATATGGCTTTAATGCGATCGGTGACTCGCACGCCCCAAGCCCTCTGTGTGTGATATGTGGAGACAAGCTGGCTAATGAGGCAATGAAGCCCTCGAAACTTCTTCAGCACCTTGAGCCCAAGCACGCTGCACTTAAAGACAAACCCGTTGAGTTTTTTGAGCGGAAGAAAAAAAAACGTGAACAAGCGGGACAGAAGCAAGTGCTGAGAGTCACCACCTCCACAAACGCTGCTGCTCTGAGAGCGTCGTACTGTGGCGAGCCGTGTTACTAAGGTTCAGAAGCCTTTCACTGTTGGGGAAGAATCGATTCTGCCTGCTGCCAAGGGCATGGGCCGTGAACTGGTCACTCTGTGTTGGAATATACACAGACGGGGCTGCAGCTTTGACTGGACGGTTGTCTGGTTTCACTGCCCGAGTCAAAGAGGCTGCTCCTGAATGCCAGTCTACACACTGTGTCATACACAGGGAAATGCTGCCTGGCCGAAAAATGTCACCTGATCTTAACAGCGTATTGAGTGACGTTGTTGAAGTTATCAATCACATCAAAGCAAAAGCCCTTAACTCACGTCTGTTTGAACAGCTTTGCGAGGAAATGGATGCAGAGCACAAATGCCTTTTCTTACACACTGAAGTCAGGTGGTTATCATGCGGGAGAGCCCTGACCAGGGTTTTTGAGTTAAGAGAGCCGCTACAGGGATTTCTTTCAGGAAAAAGTCACCACCGGCAGCAAAGTTCAGTGACGAGGAGTGGATAGCAAAACTCGTTTATCTGTGTGACATCTTCATCCTACTCAATTAACTCAATTTGTCACTTCACGGGAGAATGATAACTGCGTTCAAGTTGGTAGATGAAGTGTCTGCTTTCAAAGCCAAACTCGAACTCTGGGGACGGCGACTGGACAGGGGCATATTTGACATGTTCCGCACATTATCTGGGACTTTGGGAGAGGCTGAGGCTGCACCGTCCCTCTCACAGCTGGAGCGCGATCACCCGTCTCCGCTGTCGACAGAATTCAACATTAACTGGGACGTTGGGAGAGGCTGAGGCTGCACCGTCCCTCTCACAGCTGGTGCGCGATCACCCGTCTCCGCTGTCGACAGAATTCAACATTAACTGGGACGTTGGGAGAGGCTGAGGCTGCACCGTCCTCCTCACAGCTGGTGCGCGATCACCCGTCTCCGCTGTCGACAGAATTCAACATTAACTGGGACGTTGGGAGAGGCTGAGGCTGCACCGTCCTCCTCACAGCTGGTGCGCGATCACCGCTGTCGACAGAATTCGACATTATCTGGGACTTTGGGAGAGGCTGAGGCTGCACCGTTCTCCTCACAGCTGGTGCGCGGTCACCCGTCTCCGCTGACGACAGAATTCAACATTATCTGGGACTTTGGGAGAGGCTGAGGCTGCACCGTCCCTCTCACAGCTGGTGCGCGATCACCCGTCTCCGCTGTCGACAGAATTCAACATTAACTGGGACGTTGGGAGAGGCTGAGGCTGCACCGTCCTCCTCACAGCTGGTGCGCGATCACCGCTGTCGACAGAATTCGACATTATCTGTGACTTTGGGTGAGGCTGAGGCTGCACCGTTCTCCTCACAGCTGGTGCGCGATCACCCGTCTCCGCTGTCGACAGAATTCAACATTAACTGGGACGTTGGGAGAGGCTGAGGCTGCACCGTCCTCCTCACAGCTGGTGCGCGATCACCCGGCTCCGCTGTCGACAGAATTCAACATTAACTGGGACGTTGGGAGAGGCTGAGGCTGCACCGTCCTCCTCACAGCTGGAGCGCGATCACCTGTCTCCGCTGTCGACAGAATTCGAGCGTTACTTCTCAACCGGAAATGACCCAACGTGCAAAGGAAAGGGTCCGTGACCCACCTGTGAATGTCCCCGATGAAGCATCCATGTCAGCGCGGGAAGAAGGTCAACTCCTCGAGCTTGCAAATGACCGTGGGCTGAAGCGTATGTTTGACATAACATCTCTGTCGGCATTCAGGATCAAAGTCAAGGCTGAATATCCTGAGATAGTCACGAACGCTCTGAACACGTTGCTTCCATTTCCGACACCATATCTCTGCGAAGCGGAGGTTTCTGCAATGAATGCAACGAAAACTAAATTGCGGAATAGACTGGACATGAGGAAACCCCCTTTGAGTATCACTGTCTCCCGTCACGTCTCGACGGGACCGTCTTGTTACAGGGAAACAAGCCCAGGGCTCCAACTGATTCAGCGATATTGGTGTGTTACAATAATTTAATATGTTCATACGAGGAAAATATGCGCTGTGTGTTTAATATCCAAACGTTACTTAAAATGTTGACTTATAAGTGATTTATAATTGACTTATCACTATATTCATGCGAAGAAAATATGCGCTGTGTGTTTAGTATTAAATTTGTTAGATAAGCCCTTTAATAAATGGAAATTATTGTATTAGCCACTTATAAGAGCGTTATAGTTGACTTATCACCTTTATTCCGATCATGTTTTACACCAGTCCGCCTCCCCCCCCCCCCCCACTCCCCGCCACACCAGCGCCTCAGCGCCGTCGGTCGGTCCACAAGAATATTGTCAATATTATACTGGTCCCTGGTCCGTGGTGCAAATAAAGGTTGGTGACCCCTGGAATAGAAGGGCCTGTTTCTGTGCTGTAATGTTCTATGGTTCTGTGGTTCTATGAAATATACAACGTTCTACTTTGAAGGTGTGAATCAATAGATTTCAATATAAGTGTTATTTTGTGATTCTTCTGAGGGAGCGATTTTAAATGCATGATGAGACAAGTCATATAAACAGTTTACCTGAAATGTTTGTTCAGTGGACTGTCTCTGATGTGACTAACCGTGTGGCATGTTTATTGGTCAGAGTGCTCTTTCCACTCCTTTATAAGAGCTTGAAAAACAATCAATAATAGATATCTACAACAGTTGGATTGTTTTCAACTGATCACTCATCCACACAAAAAATGGGATATCCAGCAATTTACTACATCGTGAGTATTTACTTTCCTGTACTAGCGGCGATTGGTATCCCTGGTCAGTAACTGCAATTCGCTACTACTGTATTCGCGTGTGTTGTGTTCCTGTAGCATTAGTGACAAACGTGCCTCATCTGATGAGTGTTTTAAGTCTGTTCAGGTTTAGGTATATATTTCATGTTATGCTTTCGTGTTTCTCTGCAATTATTACTCGTTTCCTGTGTTCCATCATTTTGACAATATTAACACTCGATGAGTGTTAATATTGATACTGTTCTAGCAATTTACATGACTCGACTTTTCAGCTTTTCCAGCACGTATTGTTCTAAATATCATTCTGTATCAATATGGAAACTCAATCGTTACAGAAACGAAAACTCTGTCTTTAGCATCGCTGCAGCTCTCTCTGTGAACTCGCTGGTTTTTCGGCCACACACAGTCCTTACCTCTCCGGCTAAATGCAACTAGAAAGATTTTTGTTTATGTATTTATGGAAATAGAACATAGAAACATAGAGCAGCATAATACAGGCCCTTCGGCCGAGTATGCTGTGCCGAACATGGTCCTACTTTAGAAATCGCCTAGCGTTACCCATAGCCCTCTATTGTTCCAAACTCTATGTCGCAAGTGTCTTTGAAATTGCCACGAGAACGTGCAAAAATCTTTCCTTTTACCGTGTCCTCCTTCTTTGACCAGTTTTAATTTAGATAACATTTGATAAGGTTTATTTTATTTCTTTCATCCTTCTCACAACATGAGATCTTTGTCTTGCATCTCCGTCGCTGTGTGTAGATTCAGGTCTATTTATCATTTGCACATCGAAACTCGCATTTAGCTCGGCCGCCTCTCCACTCCAAAATCTGCCGTCCGAAGAAACAGTCTCCCTGAGTCTATTTTATTCCCGCAATATATAAAACCTTCGACATTTCCAGATGTCTAGATGAGTGGGTCGATAACCCGCCCACTGGAAAACCTGCTGTCGACTGGAAAGTTGCGGCTCAGTTGTCACTCGGGCCCGTCGTCACCATGCTATCGAAGTATAGTAATGGAGCCCGTACGAACAACGGAATTGAAGCCTGCCTGACCCGCATAGGATCAGATGTCGGAGGTTTTCTCGATCCGATTTAACACTTTTCTAGGTCAGGTTAAAATGATCAGCGTTTGTCTGCATGAACCTAACTCTTCTTTGCTTCCTTGCAGTGAATTTAGTGGCGATTGTGATCCTCTCCCAGGGAAAGTGCGGACTCTCTAAATGCATCTCCCGTTACCTAGTGGGAATGGCAGCAGCTGATCTATTGGGTGTTATTTTTACTGTTGTACTCTCTAAGATCAATAATATCTATATTTATGCCCCTCTTTTGCTAATTACACCGGTTTGCGCAGTGACCCTTGTCCTGAGTGTCGCAACCATGGACTGTTCTGTTTGGCTCACGGTGGCTTTCACGTTCGATCGCTGTATTGCAATCTGCAGTCAAAAGCTGCGGGAACGATACTGCACCGAGAGGACTGCGACTATTGTGATAGTAACTGTGGGTTTAGGAAGTTCTGCGAAGTGTGTCCCATTATACTTTGCGGTAGAACCTTACCTTATCATTGACAACATTCCCTGGCGATGCATTTTGAAAACCGATTACCTTACTTTACCGCTGTGGAAAGTACACCAGTTGTTTAGCACGATCACTACACCTTTACTGCCGATCGGTTTGATTCTACTTTTTAATGCTTTAACAGTCAGTCATATTATCGCGGCAAACAGAGTTCGCCGGGGGCTCAGGAACAGCAGAGAGAAAAAAAAATGATCCAGAGGTGGCGAACCGGAGAAAGTCAATAATTTTGTTGTTCTCTCTATTTGCCAATTTCATATTGTTGTGGATCCCCTTTATTGTATATACTATGAACTGGCAAGTTGAGAATTACTTTTACACTGACAGATATTTGAACAGCCCGAAGTTTATCCTGCAACAGTTTGGGTTCATGTTGCAGTTTCTCTCCACCTGCACCAACACGTGTATCTACACTCTGTCACAGAGTAAATTCAGGGAGGAGCTGAAGCGTGGAGTCAAATATCTGGTTACGTTCAATGGTCGGGTTTGTAGCTAAAACGCTGTTTGTTAGCATTCCTATCATGTCTATATGTCAGGTAAATGTGCCTGTGTTCCTGCAGCCAAGTGAGCGGACGTTAGTAGTTTGCAGGTTCCAGTGAAGGCAGCAAAATTAATTCGATTATGTGGGGTAAGAAACAACAAAATGACGCTGATGGGAAAGCTGCATTAGCAGAAATTGTGTTCAAAATTTCCGATTAATGCCAGAACCCGGACCAGCGACCCATGTGAGGCCATTGTTCAAGTTCTATTCTAATTCACTGGACTACGGATCATTCCCGGGTTCTCTGTGACAGCTGGACAAACACGCCCGAGAGATGGAAAACTGGTGTCGGTTGAAGTGACTGGGGTGCCTACAATTTCCATTCTACCGTTTTATAATAGAAGCCTTTTCATTCAGAAAGCGCTCGGACTCTCCCAAAACTGAAGTCTAAACCTGCGCCATGCCCCAGGTTGACCCATAAATGGACACATGTAGCGGTCTCACTCAGAAGGCATGGTATCAGAATTGAAGCTGTGGCGTGAAAAATAATGCTTCCCCTCCCTTCTCGCGTAAGGTTAACAAAGGTTGCAGAGGAAATGCGGGAGAATTGGGCTGTGAGGGACAATAAATCAAACATGATGAACTGATGCAAGGATGTAATGTTGAAAATTGTATAAAGCGCCGGTGAAACTTCACTTGGAGTATTGTGAGCAGGTTTCGTCCCCTGATCTGTTAGGATGTGCCGAGACTGGGTGGTATCAAGAGGGAGGGAGTTACCTCATTGAAACCTAAAGAATGGCGCAATGCCTCATAGTAGATGTGGAAAGAATCTAAGATCAGAGGACACAACGTTTGAATAAACTGGCTTTCTTTCAGAACGGGAACGAAGAGCAAGTTATTTAGCTGGAGAACGATGAAACTGTGGACTTCTTCTCCACAGAAAGCTGCGGAGGCCAAGTCTGTATCTGCAGTATATTTCTGGTAGAGTTTAATAGATTCTTGATTAGTAAGGACATGAAGCGATAAGGGGAGAGGGCAGGAGATTGGGGCTGAGAGAAAAAATGTATCAGCTATGATGACATTACTGAAGAGTAGATGGGCCGAATGGATAACTAATCCTTATCTGTCTTATGACCCATCAGCAGAAATTAGGTCCGAGCAGAACTAAATTCAGGGGAGCAGAGAGGATGACTGAAGTGCTAAATAAAGAGAGAGCATCGTATTGTGCAGGAGAAACGGACTGAATGATATCAGAATGGAAGCGGGGGGGGGGGGAATAGATTTAACAGAACAAGTGTGTTGCATCGGCTGACGTCACTCGGAAGAAGCAGACCACCTGGACGTATTTGCATTTCATTCCCGATAGAAGTTTGGACAATAGCTGTGCATTTACTTGTATGTCGAAAATCAACCTGAATAAATCATTTTATGTTTCTTTTCCTCGTAATTAAAATGTCCACTGCAGATGCAATGAATTTAATATCCTGTGTCTACTAAAGCTATGGATTTAAAATTTTGCAAATAGCGATGATCTGGGAACAAGACCCAAATAACACATCACACGGCACAGATACCGAATTCTAGAACAATAAACGAGAGAAAATAAAAAAGAAAGAAGAGTTCAGCGCAAAGGATCAGTCCCTCTGCGTCTTGACGGAGCATTAACACCTCCGTTGCATTTTCTGTTCCGTCCAGTTGAGGGCGCCATAGTCTAAACATTCCAGACTGAGACACGGGAAATTCAGCGAGCAGCGGAGGAATGGAGTCAAACATCTGGTGACATTAATGATCAGCTTTGTAAGTTTTCTTGGTAGTTGTGCAGGAAAATATTGTGAGTTAAACGTTTTGATGGACAAGGGTTTTGCAGTGTAGTTTGTTCTAGATACGCCCCTGGATTTTAGCAGAGGGGACTGTTAGAATAAGTACTTACAGTTGCTTATCTGGTCAAAATTCAGCACGAGGATATGAGGCAGAATAATACAGGGTTATGTAGAGGACTTTTTTTTTAAATGGCATCATGATGATGGAAATGAGTGTAACGGGAAGGTAGTCATTGAGGCATAACACAGGTCACCATCATGACAAGCTTTTTGCACAGATCTCTTTTTGCTGATTGCTCATCATGTGGCAACTAGATTGCATGCGGGGTCTCAAGGAATTTGTAGTTATGAATTGATTTGGGGGGAGGCTGCACATGGATTTGTGTTTGTGCCTGTGTATCGTGGTTCTCGCGGATTTGGAGGTGACAAATCTCCATTTTTTTATAGCGTAAAATTAACTGAACCTTGAACTTTGACCTCGGTTATTGCTACTATTATTTGGCTTAGGCAGCTATTTGTGAACTATTTCAAATTATTATCACCCAGTGATAATCTAATGTGCAGGTGGGCGTGTCAACCCGTTGGGTGTCTGCACTAAATTCGGTTTGTGCACAGATTTGGGGGTGCATGAAGACACGATAATTTTCTCCTCCCGAAAATCCCGCGCACTGACTCCAGTTTCCCACAAACAGACAGAACAACATCGCTTCCAGTGGTTAGTTCCTCCGTTATCAATAATTATAACCCAAACATTTCAACTCAACAGAGCAATACCTCATCAGTTACTCACAAAGAAGTAATTTCATTTTAACGCAACAGGGAAGCCATTTTATGTAAGCAGTTAACAGTTGACATTACAGTAAATAATCTGAGAACCCTGCATACTCCCCCCATCAATATAAGTCATGCCCTCATAACGTTCAGATAATTCGCCAACCCCTCCTGCATTACCTCATCATTTACCCAAAAAGAAGTCAATTTATTTATGCAGTTAACGCAGTTAATAATCTGAGAACCCTATATGTATAAAAGTGGTTAATCTTTACAACCCTTATGGAAAACTCTCTATTGATTTATTAGAAAGTGTATGGAGATTTCGCTTAGTAAAGGTTGTATGATGTGGGGATTTTAACGCATATAGTTCACTGCGGGATTGTTTGAGGAATGATGGTATCGGTTTGATTAAAGAAGAGTTTGTCACCTTTTGTGTCTGAATGGGTACGAGGTTTAATGTTAACAGTAGTTCAGGAGCTGCTACAAAATGTCGAGGAAGATGTGTAGTTTTGCAATGTAAGGTTATGACACGTTATTCACTAGACTGCGTTGGAAGTGATTCACATTGCGAATCGAATTAGTAGGAGAATGGCTACTAATAGTGGACTGAGGATTGCAGGGAGAGAAATAGTGCATTTAGGAAAGTTAAAAAGTGTCAATCTCCGAGTGACATTAAATATTATAGTGCACACGAAGTGTTCGGAAAAGTGGACATGATTGTGAAAAACGATTACTCGAGTAATTTTATATAAAAAAATAAATGTGATATTAAACTTGGTGATGCGTTGGGGAATGATAATAAAATGGGAGAATTCTTAGGGGGTCATGATATTCCAGTATTGATTGATGAGTGTAAAATGAGTTTCACTGAAATCGGGATGGTTGTTTTCCTAGCTGGGTCATTTGCTGTGACTCATATCAAGATATTTTAAATATATGAATGACCCTGAGGTGTTCGGCCAGCTGTAGCAATGATAGTATCACTGGTGTAGAGTTCGCTTTCCGCGAACACACACAAATACTGGAGGACCCAGAGTCTAGTCCACAGTTTGGGCCGAGACATTTCAGCAGGACTGGGGGAAGAAAAACTGGACTGTTGAGATCCCCAGTGTTCTGCTTGAATTTCCACCACCTGTAGATTTTCTCCGGTTTGTGGTTGGATTATTTTACTGCAGATGAAACGTCTGCAGGAAAGGATGATGCATGTTGATTATTCATCAGTCATCTGAATGACAACTCTATTGATATGATCACATTTTTGAATCGTCTTTGGAGATTCGGCTGTCTTCCTTCCTCTTGGAAAATAGCAGAGGCGGTGCTTGTTCTCGATGCCCTGTTTGATCGTTTTACTTGTCGGCTTATATCCTGAACGAGGTAGGAGTGTCTAAGGCCGGAGGACACAGCCTCGGAATAGTAGGGCTTTCGTTCAGAACGGAGATGGGGAAGAATTTCTTAAGGCAGAGAATGGTAAATCTGTGGTACGTTTGCCAAAGACAGTTGTGGAAGCAAGTTTGTTCCGTATTTTTAAGTCAGAATTTGACAACTTCTTGGTTGGTTAAGGCATGAACGCATTGGAGGAGAAGATAGGAGGTTGGGGCTTGGACCAGCCATGATGAAGTGGCGGAGCAGACTCCATGAGTCCAATTCTGCTCCTATATCTTATGATCTGACTGTCTTCAAATTGAAACATCCGAAGGAACACCAGAGGAGACATCTTTATTACCAGAAACGCTATTGTTGATATAGAAGAGACATTTGGACGGATTTATCACACACGTTCTCATTTGCTATTACGACATGGAATGACCCGATTGTCCAACATCGACTGGCAAGTTCACCGAAAGAGCTGCCTTGTTGCTATCCATGTGAAGTCCCATTTTTTTCTAAAGATACAAGATGCGAGAAAGACACTAGTACGGACAACATGACTGGTCGTACATTGTTCCATGTAGATATAATCTAGGTGTGAGTGTTCCCAAATAAGACATTTATCAGAAACAGATTCTGGAATAAAGTAAGGCGTGGCTGTAGAGTTCAAAACCATTCCTAAATGATTTAGTGCGGATATAATGAAGGCATGAGAATTTTCAAACACAGAGACAACGCGAGAATGTGTTCTTGTCATTTTATGAGGCGGATATCAATTCATTCGACTTAAATGCAGATGTCTTAAATCCAGTGAGGAAAATAAGGAAACCGCATCACCAGTTCATAATTCAACGCTTTTAGACGTCATTTGCTTTCCCACAACATACACGCTGAGCCTTCTAAAATTTGCAAAATAAAACAAAGGTAATAAATAAAACTCTGTGAACAATTTATGGAATTATCACACCTGCAAGAAATGGCACAAAATGTCAATCGAGAGAGGGGAAATAGATCATTATGTCGGTAGGAGAAATAAGAGTACTTCGCGTTATACAGTGCAGTTCTATGCATTAAATGCTATCGATTCTATCTATTTTTACAGAAGGTTTTATGAAACAACACCTTACATGAAACACGGATAACCCTTGTGCTCCCAGAACAGTTTTTCGTCGTGAAGATGGTCTTCGAGATATATAACTAATCTAATCGTTCACTGAATGAATTCCCAAACAAAGTGACCACTATTGAGGCACCACACCAAACTGAAATCTGGAATGAGGTGTGAACATTCCCCTTCCTGGAAAGGAATATTGAATTGAACCATCAAGCTAAATTTATTTGTTGAAGCTCAGAACCTTAATGCGGTTCGTCTATTGTTGCAATGGATAATTATTTGAGCGTGATCGTGTACGCTGTAAAAAATATTGAAAACAATGATTATTTTATTTGAAATGAAAAGACTCTGTGCCATAGAGAAAGAATGTAAACTCTTCTCGTTTGTCGATGTGCATAAACAGAATTAAGCTAATTTTTGCTTTGTGATTCTTCCGATGGAACGATTTTCATTGCACGGTGACACAATTCATATGAATGAAAACAAACCTGAAGTGTTTGTTCAGTGGACTGTCACTGATGTGACTGATCACGTGGTATGATTAATTGTCAGAGGACACTTTCTTCACCTGTATAAGAGCTTGTAAAGCAAACAAATGTAGATATCGGCAGTCGGACTAGTTTCAGATGATCACCAATTCACACAGGAAATGGTATATCCAGCAATTTACTACATCGCGAGTATTTACTATCCTGTATTGGCAGCGATTGGTATCCCTGGTAAGTAACTGGAATTGGCAGGTACTTTGCGTATGTGTTCTGTTCCTGTAAAATATCTTACAGATGATGCCTCATCCGATAAATGTTTGGGTAAAGATAAAGCCAGTTCAGGTTTAAATACATATTTTATTTTATTCTTTCATTGTTGTCTGGAACTTTTACTCGTTTCTGATGTGCGATCATTTTGTCGACATTAATAATTAGTTAATGCTAATATTGAGACTGATCCAGCATTTTACCGCACTCGACCTTCCACCTTTACCCGCACGTATTGTTAATTTATATATATATATATATATATATATATATATTATCCGGAGCCGTCAGCGTTCTTTGCTACAATAATGGGTCTGTCTAGATCTGGCAAAATCTGCTGTCACCTAGAAGGTTGCGTCTAAACTGTGACTCGTTTCCACGTTATCATCCGATCGAAGGACAGTGACGGAGCCCGTAAGGCCAACATTTCCGCTCTCCGAATTGAAACTTGTCAGACCCGGAACAGGAACAGATGGCTGATGTTCACTCAATCCGACTCAACGTATTTCTAAGCAGGCATAACAAGTAAAAATGATCAGAGTTTCTTCACACGAACCTAACTTTTCTTTGCTTCGTTGCAGTTAATCTAGTGGCGATTGTGATCCTCTCTCTGGGAAACTGCGGACTTTCTAAATGCATCTCCCGGTACCTGGTGGGAATGGCAGCAGCTGACTTACTGGGTGTTATTATTTCTGTTGTACTCCTTCAAATCAATAATATTTATATCTATGCTCGTCCTTTGCTCATTACACCGGTTTGCGCCGTGACCCTTGTCCTGAGTGTTGTAACCATGGACTGTTCTGTTTGGCTCACGGTCGCTTTCACGTTCGATCGCTGTGTTGCAATCTGCAGTCAAAAGCTGCGGGAACGATACTGTACCGAGAGGATAGCGACTATTGTGATAGTAACTGTGGGTTTAGGAAGTTGTGCAGAGAATGTTCCGATGTACTTTATAATCAAACCTTACCTTATCATTGATAACATACCCTGGCGATGCGTTCTAAATTCCGATTACCTTACTTCAGCAACTTGGAAAGCACAACAATTGTTTAACACTATAACGACACCTTTACTGCCGATCGGTTTGATTCTACTTTTTAATGCTTTAACAGTCAGTCATATTATCGCGGCAAACAGAGTTCGCCGGGGGCTCAGGAACAGCAGAGAGAAAAAGAATGATCCAGAGGTGGAGAACCGGAGAAAGTCAATAATTTTGTTGTTCGCTCTGTCAGCCAATTTCATAATGTTGTGGATCCCCTTTATTGTATATACTATGAACTGGCAAGTTCAGAATTACTTTTACACAGACAGATATTTGAACACCCCGACGTATATCCTGCAGCAGTTTGGGTTCATGTTGCAGTTTCTCTGTACCTGCACCAACACGTGTATCTACACTCTGTCACAGAGGAAATTCAGGGAGGAGCTGAAATGTGGAATCAAACGTCTGGTTACATTAAATGGTCAGCTCTGTAGGTAAAACGCAAATCGGATGCAAGCGTTGACGGGAGTTCAAATTAATTTCTATGTGATTTATAAATGTGGTAAATTTGCCTATGTTCCTGTGGCCAGGTGACCGACTGTTAGTAGTTTTCCTATTCCAGTAATGGCAGCAAAATTAATAAAATTTAACAAACAATAAAAGGTGCTGCTATTAATCCAATCTTCTTTCCAAAATTTGGGATTAATGCTAGAATCTGGGCCAACAAACTGTGTGTAGTCAGTGTGAGTTTTCTCACATCGGTAGAATTCCATTCGAATTCACTGGACCAATGGATCATTCCCGGGTTTTCTGTGACAACTGGAGAAATATGCCTGAAACATGGAACACCTGCGTCAGTTGAAGCGAGCTCTAATTGTACCATTTCATTTCATTTTTCAATCTGTTTATTGATTTTCAAATAAAGAATATACCAATTGGAGGAGGTGTTTAGCAAATAGATAATATAAAAGACTTATTAACAGCAATAATAAAACAGAAAGTATATAATGTCAAAATCAAATAGGTAAAATATTATGCTGTTATATATACAATAGTCAAAAAAACTACAACTCCTCATAGCAATCATAAAAAAAAGATTGGAAATTTTATTGATAAAGAAAACACCCACTAACTAAACTGAAAAAAGAAAGAGAAATAAGGAAAGAAAATGAAAGATTGGGCAGTCCAATTGAAGATAAAATTTAAAAGAAAGAGAGAGAGAAAAAAAACACATCCTTCCAGACATCTCCGAACCTTCACGGATAGGGACTTTCCCCACAGAGAATAAAGAAAAAGAAATAAATAAACATAAATTAAATCGTGGAAATATTGAATAAAGTGTCGCCAGACTTGTTCAAAATTAAAGGATGTATCAAATGTCCGGCTTTTAATTTTCACCAAGCTTAGACATGACATAATGGAGGAGAGCCAATAGAAAACAGTAGCCGGGTTAGATTCTTTCCAGTGCAGCAAAATAGCTCTCCTATCCAGTAATCATATTAGGAAAAATATGCGCCAATTTAAGCAAAATATGTGACGACTGCTTTTTCATCCAGAAATCCCGTGAGCCCTTCTAAAGTGGAAGTCTAAAGCTTCAGGACGCCCCTGCCTGAACAATGAATGAGCGTGTGTAGCAAACTTACTGAGGAGATGATGGCATCAGAAATGCAGCTGTGGCGTGAAAAAGCAATGCATCCCACCCTCACCCGAGCAAGGCTGTCGGAGGTTACAGGAACACTGATGTCACTCGGAAGAAGCACATCACTTGGACGTGTTGGCACTTCCCGATGGGAACACGAATTAACGTTACAACGGGGATCTGTAGTCATCCATTCATTCATCAGGAGAAAGTCATCAGTAAGGAATTTCATCCCCGATCCATTTTTTGGCAATAACTGCGCATTTACCTGTAATTTCAACACCAGCCTGGATTTTGTTTCATGTTAAACTCCCTCGTAATTAAAATGCCCACTTTGCAGAAGTGTTGAATCTAATATTTTGAGTCCACTAATGTTGTGAATTTAAAATTAAAGTTTCGCAAATTGCGATGCCCTCGGAACAGGATCCGACCACACAGCACACGGTACGGTCGTTGAATTCCATAACGGTAAACAAGAGAAATAAAAAAAAATAGCTTCACGAAGAAGATCCATTGGGTCCTGCCGGAGCATTCCCACCTCCGTTGCAGTTACTGTTCTGTCCACAGGATGTCGCCAACTGCTAACTATCCACACGGAGAAGAGAGGTCATTCGTGGGGAGCTGTGGAATGGAGTCAAACAACTGGTCGCTCTGGAGATAAAACACAAATCCCATCGTAAGCTTCTTGGTAGCTCAAATACTTGTCTGTGTCGTGTGTATCTCTGCTAAATTTGTCACATATTCAGGTGACCTGGTAGGCGAACACTTGTAGCTCAGATTCGGAATCTCACTGTGAATCAGATTTAATTTCACTGGTATATATCCCGCAGTATGTTGCTTACCGCCGACAATACTTCCAAATAATGATAAAAGTATAAATTACAATAAGATGTATATATAAACGATCAAGTTAAATTGAAGACATAATGTAAAAAGAGATGGGAAATGCTGTGTTGTGTCCATGCGTTAACTGTCTATTTAGAAACCCGGTTGCGTCGTTAATTAATGTTTTCCTTTCTGGAGCGGGAGAGGCATGTGAAATAACTGAGTAAACGATGAGAATAGCTTTATTAATCAAAGGGCATCAGGGGGCAGCGGCATGCAACGGATAAAGGCGGATGTTATCTATAGGTAATGATAGTTGCCATATCTTCCTGATTAGATTTAAGACACTTCGTTTTGAGGCATATGCGTGATCACCACCTAAACAAAGAGGCCTGAATTGACCGTAAGTTTAACTCGCGCTATTCCTGCGCGTGTAAAGTCCTGTACCTTCATTATATCTCCAACACATCATGTCGGAATATTCCATAATCAGCCCTGATAAATATTTTGTTTGGGAAGACCGACGCCTTCCCACCGTTCACGGTCGGTCCTCGTTGTCCAATGAAAGACGGATAACCGGGATATAGCGAACTTTGAAGGAGTCTGAATCTTGATAACAACTTGAGACTTTAAAACAACAACATGACAGCGGCTTTAGTGAACGTTTTAGTTGCCTCCAGACAGACAGATCGTCCGTCGCATATCAGCAAATGAGAACTCGCGTTTTATTTCTGTCTGAATGTCTCTTGCCTCTCAAATTCTAAGCCTACAACAACACATCCTTTATGTGATACGGGGCCCAGAACTGTTTACGACACATCAAGTGCGGCCTGACCACTGTCCTCTAAAGGCTCAGCATTATCTCCTTGTTTTATGTTCTCTTCTCCTTGCAACAAACGCCAACATTGTACTTGCCTATCTTTCCACAGTCTCAACCTGTAAGTTAACCTTCCCGGAGACGTGAACGAGGACCCACTCTGTTCATCTGCACCTTCTCCGTATTTAAATAATAGTTCACACTATTGTTCCTTTTCCCAAAATGCATCATCATACAGTTCCCAACACTGTTATCCATCTGCACATTCTCCCTATTTAGATAATAGTTCACACTATTGTTCCTTTTGCCAAAATATAAAATCATTCAGTTCCCAACACTGTTATCCATCTGCCACTTTTTTGCCCATTCTTCCAATTTGTCTTCTGTCCTGCTGCAATCGTATTGCTTCCTTCCTGTAAAGTCATTGGATTTTATCTTGTTAACCGGCCTCATGAGCATATGAAACTCCTGAAAATCCAAGTAAATGGCATCCTCTGCCACTCCTTTGTCTTCACTGCGTGTTATTTCCTCGATGTGGTACAGGAGCGTGGCTATGGACGAACCGAAGTGCAGAACACGGGGGCGGAGGCGGAGTCGGGAGGCGTTCTTGACGTAGCGAGCGTGGAATCGGTATCCAGGAGCGATGCTAGACTTAGAACTGGCAGTCCTAAGGACCATGAAACGAGGTTACTCACATCGGAGTCGATCAACGAACTGGCAGCTCCTTGTTGTGATCACAGAGTTTTTATCCTGCATTTTCTTATGGAAAGCAGGTGTGTGTAGTTACTGGAACCTGGGAAAGATTGAAAACTAAACGAGGGGATTAAGGTTCAGTTCCTGAGATAAATAGCAAGGTGGGGGATTGCCAGAAGGGTCAACGGTAGCCTGTCTGCATGGTCCCGATGAAAATCCTGGATGAGAGAATGGTCTAAGATGAAGGAGCGGGGAACCCAGGAACGCTAATCCGGATCGTAACATTCCCAGTCTAACAGGTATTGGAAACCCCTGCCCCTACTGCGCACATCCAGCAGCCATCGGACGGTGTATGCTGGATGGTTGTTGACGATACGGCCAGGTGGGGGAGTGTCAGTCGGAGGACACAAGGGGCTGACGGAAACTGGCTTTAACTGGGAAACATGAAAAGTCGGATGGATGCACATAGATCTTGGCAGTTTTAGGCGGACCGTTGCTGGATTGGTAGCACTTTCGACCTTGAATGGTCCCAGGGAGCGAGGGGCGAGTTTCCTGTACTCGTTCTTGAGCGGGGTATCCTTGGATAAAAGCCACACCATCGGCCCAGGTGGGTACTCGGGAGCCGGAGTCCGGTGTCGGTCGGACGTCATCTGAGCTGTTTTGCTGATCGGAGCAGGGCCGTGCGTGTCTCCTCGCAAACCTTAACCCACCGATCGATATGGTCCTGAACCGACAGAACCGCAATCTCCTCTTCAGCGGGGGTTGGTAGCCCAGGGACACCGGAATGGAGACCTTCCAATGGCAGAGCTCACCAGAGAGTTGTGGTCGGACTCAACCCACGGGAAGTGGCCACTTCAGGTCGACGGGTTGTTTACCGTTTGACAACGTAACGTCGCCTCCAGGTCGTGTTTAGCCCGTTCCGCCTGCCCGTTCCGTCTGGGGGTGGAAGCCGGATGACAGGCTGACCGACGCACCTGAGGCTTGACAGAAGGCCCATACCTGTGAGACGAACTGGAGACCCCGGTGGGAGACGATGTCCGCGGGCATTCCGTGGAGGCGGAAGACGGACGAGAAGATCTGCGGGTTCTGGAGAGGAAGGGAGTTCAGGGAGGGCAACGAAGTGCACCGCCTTGGAGGATCGGTCTGCCTTGGTGAGTCCGGGGGTGTTCTCCTGTGAAGGCGGGGACCGGGGACGAAGTCTCGGGCGATGTGTGACCAGGGAAGACCAGGTAGAGGACGAAGAGGATGAGAGGCTTTTCCGCGGGCACAGATGGAACATGCCGAGACATAGGATCGGCGATCCGCCTCCATGGACGGCCGCCACAAGTGCTTTTTCAGCAGGGTTATGGTCCGATCACTCCTGGGGTGGCAGGCGAACCGAGACTTGTGCCCCATTGGAGAACCTGGGACCTGACGGAAACGGGCACGTACAGACGATCGATCGGCCCATTGCCTGTGTCGGGGTCATCCCGTTGGGCTTCTTTTACTTTGGAATCCATCTCCCAAGTGAGGGAGGCAACCACGCAGGGTGGTGGGAGGACAGCCTCTGGGCTGGCAGTGTCCTCCTTGGAGTCGTATTGGCGGGACGGCGCGTCCTGCTTCCCGTTCTTGCGGGAAAACTTTAACGGTCCGTAAAATAATGACCAATGAGCCTGGCGGAGAGTTCAAACGTTTGGCGGTCTGAATGTACGCCTGGTTTTTATGATCAGTCCATACCACAAACGGTTGTTCTGCCCTCTCCAGCCATTGCCTCCATTCTTCCAATGCTGCTCTGACCGTCAGGAGTTCCCGATTCCGCACGTCGTAATTCCGCTTGGCGGGAGACATTCGGCGAGGACAGAAGGCGCAGGGTGAAGCGTTTCATCCGAACTTGATCGTTGGGATAGGATTGCTCCTATCCCGGAGTCTGAGGCGTCCACCTCGACAATGAATTGACGGGCTGGGTCCGGATGGACCAGAATGAGAGTGGTGGTGAAACGCCTCTTTAGGTCGGTGAATGCCGAGTCGGCTTCGGAGTCCCAACAGAACGGGGTAGTAGGCGAGGTACTCCGTGTAAGGGGGGCCGCCACTCGACTGCAGTCTCTGATAAATCGGCGGTAGAAATTGACAAACCCCAGGAATCGTTGAAGTTGTTTGCGGGTCGTGGGTCTAGGCCATTATTCCACTGCCCGGATATTCTCGGGGTCTGCTCTCGCCTGCCCGCTCTCGATGATATAATCCAGGAAGCTGACCGAAGGAACGTGGAACTCACCTTTCTCCGCCTTCACAAATAATTGGTTTTCCCACAGTCTCTGGAGGACTTGACGGACACGGATCAAGGTCAGGGGCGGCGTACAGTGGGTCTCCCGAGCCAGCAGTTTTCCGTCCAGGGCCCGGGCCTCCAACGTGGTAGTTAGCTCCAGTGAGGTAATCCAGTGAGGGAAGCTATGTCTTCGTCCAGCAGATTGCCTGCGGCACCGGAATCCACCAAAGCGGACAGGGACAGAGACTACCGTTGGTAATTCACGGTAGCCGGGATCAGCATCCGAGTCTGGGGGCTGAGGGGAGTCTCGTCCGGCTCACCAGGACAACCCTTTTCACTGATGCCCTCCCTTTCGGCCGCTTGAGGGCAGGTATCCCGGAAATGTCCTGGCCTGCCACAGTAGTAGCAATCCCCATCTCACCACCTCCGAGTCCGTCCGGCCGGGGAGAGACGGTTCCGTTCCAGCTGCATCGTTTTCTCCCCCAGGGGAGTGTGGACGGTCGTGGCAGGAGCCACACTGGGAGGGGCCGGGTAAGTGGGGGGGGGGGGGGGCTGGTTGTGACTGGTAAGGTGGACTGTGGGCTTCCCCGAGCAGCGGGGCGTCTGGTTCTCTCTCTCAGTCGCTCCTGAAGTCGATAATCGAATCGAAGGGCTGGCGAGATCAGAGAGTCCAGACAGTCCGCGTCGTCCCCCGCGGCCAACGCATCCTTTATCTGGTCCGAGAGGGCCTGTTGAAACCCCTCCCTCAGGGTCTCGTCAATCCACCCGGAGTCTGCGGCTAAGGTCGGGAACTCAGTGGAATACCCGGCCACACTTCGCGAAGCCTGACGAAGAGTAAGCAACCGTTTCGCGGGGTCCTTTCCGCGAGTGGATTGTTCGAAGACTTTCCTCATTTCAGGGACAAAGGAGGATAAGGAGGAACAAACCTCCGGTCGCTTATCCCATCTCGCGGTTGCCCAGGCCAAGGCATCCCCTCGTAGCAGCCCCATGATGTACGCAATCTTTGGTTTATCGGAAGTGTAGGTACGCGGCTGCAGCTCACAGATGAGGGAGCATTGTGACAGGAAGGCCCGGCACCTACCTAGGCCCCGGTGTAGGGTTCAGGCTCGGGTACATACGGCTCTCGAGGGGATGGTGTCGCTGATTCCGGGGGCGAAGCCATCCCGAGCGGTGCGGTTTATGTAGCCGGCGTTCTTGGAGGGGAAAGAGAAAAAGAAATGGAGACCCCGTCCACTTGTTCACACCTTCTGCACATTTGTGGTCAGTGTCCCAAGGTTTTCCGTGATCTCCCGAAGTCGTTGGTCGTGGGCGCCCATTAGGTAACCCTGGCTGGCCAGTGCCTGTTGTACGGGAACGTGTCCGCTGGGTTCATCGTGGCCAGTTTGTTCTGTTGCAAGGACGTGGCAGCGGAACGAACCCAAGTGCCGAACATGGGCGCAGAGGCCGAGTCGGGAGCCGTTACCTTCGTAGCCAGCGTGAAATTGGTGCCAAGGGATTCTTTACCCGCAGTCATTGTCTTAGCACAGAATTCAGGAGCGATTCTGGACTGAGAACTGATCGCCCTAAGAACCATGGAACGAGGTTACTCAAACACGAGTCGACCAACGAGGCGGCAGCTCCTTGTTGTGATAACGAGGTTTTTACACCGTATTTGCTGATGGACAGCAGGTGTTGGCAGTTAGTGGAACTTGGAAATGACTGGGAACTAAACGAAGTGATTGAGGCCCAATTCCTGAGGGAAATAGCCAGGTAGGCGATTGCCTGAATGGACAGTGTCAGCTTCACCTTTCACCTTATGACTTTTGCCGACCAGTTTCTCTTTTAATCACTAAGCGATTCGCAGTAACAGACATTTTGACCGGGGGTGCACAAACTCTTGCTTGCCACTTTAAGTAATTGGATTTCAGTGGTAATATGGTAAACTGGATTTACAGACGGCACCTAGATTCAGAGCGCGAGTGGACAGCGAAGTAGATTATCGAAAGTTGAAGATGCCTGTCACAGCTGGATCAAACGGCTAAAGATTTTACAGCTGCAATGAAATGTGGAGCAATGTGAGTTTTCGCACTTTGCCAGGAACAACCAGAGTAGGGTGAATGGTAGGAGATTGTGCTCTGAAGAGAGCAGAGGAATCGGCGAAGGCAGGAAAAATATCAATAAGCTTGAAAAATGCAGTCAAAAGTTTGCAATGGTGATCCCTGGTCTATCCTGGTGGGCATCCATTTCGGCCTGCAAGTGCCGGTGGCGATATTGAAAGTGAAGGGAATCATTCTAAACGTCCGCTCATTAGATGGAGCCCGACCTGGTATGTCTCCTGAAATATTGCATTCAGTTCCCGTTAGCATTTTATACAAAGGATAGTTAGTGCTGGAGGACTCCGCAGGACATCAAGCGGGATTGTGGCGGATCCCAGTGTGGGATTTGAAAGCAGCTACTCAGGGTGGGTGGTAAAGGCGGTGTCGGGACTGCCTGTCTTTAGTAGTCGAGGCACTGGGTTCCAGTGTCAGTTAGATACTGTATTTTGCAGTTTTATAAATCTCTAGTTTAATCGCATGTGAAGCGCTGCGATTCTATTATAGGTAAATATGGCGGTTTTGGACGGTGTATAGAGAGGTTTGCCAGGATTCTGACTGGATAAGGAGAGTTTGAAAAAATTAGGGATTTTTTTTTATCTGGAGCGGCAGAGCCTGAGTGGTATCTGGGAGAAGTTTATTGGAATATGAGAAGCACAGAGAGAGTGGACAACATGTATCTTCGTCACTGAAGAGGAAAAGTCTAATTCCAGAGCGCATGTACTTAAGGTAAAATCTAGAACCCTAACTGATGAGTCATTTTTGCACTAATTAGGTATTTTGTAATTCAGTGTAATTTTGTGTCTTTTCTTAATACCACCAATAGCAGCAACTCGCTGCACTCCGCCAGGGTGATGGAGTGGAAGAGGAGTGACTGAGTATGGCACAGATTTCCACCCGGCCAATCTTAGTTCAGACCCACCGCTGTCCACTGCTCTCACTGGCTGAGCTGCCTGTCGTTCAAATAGTTCATCTGAACGTCAGTCGCGAGAGAGGTGGAGATGTGAAAATAGTTACTATGTTGCCTTGAGAAAATAGAGGCAGTTGCAGTTCAACGCGCTAAGTACAGTTGTGTGTCATATCCAGAGGCCTTACAAAAAGTTAAAGCAGTTTCCGACTGGTAAACTTGATAAGTCGTTCCCAGTCAGAGAACAGAGTGTGACGTCAGTGGGTACTGCAGGCGCTGGATAAATGGGCTGAATATTTTGCAGCTAGCATATAATGTGGCTCATTGTGAGGTGTTGCACTTTGCCAGGAATAACCTGCTTGGAGTTACACAGTGACTGGTAGGGGATTGTGGTCTGCGGAGAACAGACAGATCTGGGAATATTCCCGTACGTCAAGGTGGAGTCATGAAGAGAGCTTTTGGCACGTTGGCCTTCATAAATAAAAGTACTGTTAACACGAATTGGAATGTTATGTTGGGGTTGTAAAGGACATTAGTGAGGACAATACTATAGTATTGTGTGCAGTTTGGGCCACCTATCTATCTATCTGGCACCTATCTAGTTTTGCCACCTCAGCTTGGGCGAGACCAGAAGAAGAGGTCATAAGTTAAGTGTAAAAGGTGAATTGTTTAAGGGGAAGATGAGATGGAGATTCTTAATTCAGAAAGCAGTGTGAGTGTGGATTTGCCAGAGAAAGTGCTGAAAGCCGGAGACATTTGGATAGCTACATGGACGGCAGGCGTATGAAAGGTTATGATTCTGGTGCAGCTCGATAGGACTCGGCCAGAAAACTGGTCATCACAGATTGGAAGAGCCGGTGGGTCTGTTTATCGATGTGGTGTTCCGTAACTCTATAACCTATCCCTAAGAATCGTTTTCAAAAACGTTACTACCACTGCGTGAGTTTATATTTTCCAGGATGATCCACCCCTACTTAAAACACTTATGGTCACTTTTCTGGGATCTTAGTTTTGACTGGAGAGAAAACAAATATATTGGTCCAGTCCTCTACCTCTCTCAATAATCTGCAGTATATCCAAACAGGTTCTGAGGAAATTATCCACCTTATTTCCCGTTAATTGACCAAACGCTACACCCTGTGTAATTATACAAAGTTAAAATACATTGTAGCTAAGTACGAAATAAGAAAGATTTAATCAAAGACTCTTACAACGGGAAAAATAGCCTTCAGCTCCTGTACCAATGTGACTATTCAAGCTAATTCATCCCCAGAGGAGATGGAACAGACGCAGCAGACGGGACTATTTTGTTGGGCACCAAGTCGGCCAGGAACGGCCAGTGTTAATGATGAAAGTAAAGAGTCTAATTCGAAACGTTGGCTCTATGCCTCTCCATAGATGGTGCCTGACCTGGTACATTTTTTCAAATATTGCATTCAGTTCTGTTTAGCACTCCATACGAAGGATATATTCTGCAGGTGACTCCAGAGGACATTCAACAGAATAAGGAGAATCCCTTTGCGTAATCCCCTGAAATGGCTGCGCAGGGTGATGGGATGGTAACGGCGATGTCCGGCCTTCTTGTCTTTAGTAGCCGAGGCACTGAGTAGGTATTTTACAGTTTCATAAATCTCTAGTTTCATTGCATCTGAGGAGTTGCAATTCTATCATCGGAAGAATGTGAAGGTTTTAGACGGTGAATAGAAAAGGTTTACCGGGTTACAGCCTGGAGAAGGAGAGATTGGACAGTTTAGGCTTATCTTCTCTGGGGTTGCGGAGGCTGAGGGAGGTCTGGCAGATGTTTATCGGAATGTGAGAGGCACAGGCAGAGCGGACAACCTGTATTTTGCCCAAGGTGGAAATGTCTAATTCCCGAGGGTATATATCTAAGTTGAAAAGGGGAACACTAACTGATGAATCCATTCTTGTACTATGTATGTATTTTTAAAATTAGTGTAATTTTTTATCTTTTCTCTACACTGATGTTGTGTAAGAAAAGAAACAACTATCAAAACACTTTTGCTCCGCCACCACAAACATCGCTGGAACGGACCCACCGAGGCGTCGAAGGGGACCCGCGCCCGTCTCTGTGAAAGCCGAGGACGGAGACCCGACAGCAGCTACTCTCTGAACTCCGCAACGGCGATGGAGCAGAAGAAGTGAGTGTGAGCATGCGGCAGATTTCTTTGTCTGGCATCTGTCAGGAAGAATGAGGTTCTGACTCTCTTGGACGGTGCTTTGCCCCTCCCCACACACACACTATCTTAACGTCCCGGGCTGCCGGTCGGTGGGACAATCCGCCCGGGATTATCACCTGGGAGATCAGGCGGATAATCTGAGGAGCTGCTCAGGATGCGGCGCCTTTAATCAACTGAAGCATCTTCGTGACCGGATATTTCACCGCGCTGATCGTCTGTTCCCTGAATTTCGACTGAGTCACCGCGTAAATAAATGTGTTCGTGCAGCAGCTCAGATCCATCAGGAAAAACCCGAAGTAGTGAAAGATCAATTCAGAGTCAGTGAAATCGATTCCCGTCCCTGATATCTGATAATGTATGAAATTTACAACCAGTGTCATCCACAGGAGGATGAAGCTGCCGGAAACAGTGAAGAGTAAAATCACAGACCTCCTCCTGCTCTCCATCTCCGGGTCACAGCGGTTCTCCCTCTTGCTCTGACCCTGCAGCCCCTTACGGACCCGACTTGCCACTAAAATGTGCCTGACTGTCAGAGCGTTGAGCAGCAGGATCGCAGCGAAAGGGAGGAACGGAGTTAAAACCGTATCGAACCAGTCATATCCTACCCACCAGGGGTCAGTGAAATAATTGTCCTTGGTAATGCAGAGCCACGGTACGTTGTCGATGATCACTCCGGGTTCCCATGTGAAGTATCGGGGAATGTTTCTCAGACAGGACAGTACACCGGTTGTTGTTAGAACCACAGCCGCAGTTTTCCCGGTGCAATATTTTGTTTTCAGTCGCTGGCAGCAAATGGCCACAAACCGGTCAAAGGTGAAAGTGACGGTGAACCAGACAGAACAGTGTGTGGCTGTGTAGCTCAGTACATCGATAACACTGCACACAGGGGTGATGCTCAGAAAACTCCACCGGAAGTAAATCACTCTGAGTCGTTTCAAAATGACGCTGGTGACAATGGTCAGTAGATCCGCCGCTGCCATCGCCACCAGGTAGCGAGTGATGCAGGTAGAGAGGCCGCATTTTCCGCGAGACAGGATCACAATCGCCACTACATTCACTGGAGACAGGAAGCAGACACTGGGCATTACTGAAAACATTCTCCTGATATTAAAATTGGATCGGGCTTTAGCGAAAATTCGGGAGTGCTAGGGTCTGTAAACGGCTGCTAATCTTACATCAGAAACGGGTCGCACTGTCCCTGGACTGTCTTCTTCAGTGTGGAGATAAGACGATGTGTGGGGAATCGTTGGCGATACAAAAGATCTGCATGAACAACAACGATTGGTGCTGATCCCCATTCCAGTCACTGCTGGGGCCAGTTTCACTGAATTAACTGTGACTGACCAGGACTCTGGAAAGTCAGCATCTGATGAGGCTGAGAAGGGATACAGAGAGGAGCAACACACACAAAACTGGAGGAACCCAGCATCAGGCAACATCCGTGGAATTGAATAATCTTTCGTTTTAGGTCTAGTCCTTCCTTCGGGACGAAGCATTGCCCCGATTTATGACTGGTTTCAGAGGGAGAATAGGAACCACTTAGTGACCTGTGGCTGAGTTGCTCCATTAATAGATTAATTCTGCAGCGCAGTTTAATTCGATAACATACTGCAGCAGATCCGTGAACACTGGTTCAGGTGATTAGACCCAATAACTGACCAAAGAAAAGTGGGATCCGACTGTGACAGACTCCACAGGGTGACGTGAAGCACAGGGCTAGGGTTTTTCTCTGATCAATAACTTAGGAGAAGTGTGCTTCAGAATGCAAACATCTCCCAGTCACATTTCCCGGAGAGATCCCTGGCCCCAGCACTGGGACATCTCTGGAGGAGGTGTCATTCAAGGCAAGGACAGCGTTCTCTTCGATCCCGTGAGTTAGAGGAGAAACATGGACTTAGTTCCACTTGTTATTAAGTATGAAAATTCAGAATGTGAAATTGACAGGATCGATATCTCTGATGGATATTTGTGCAGTGATGATCAGGTTGTAAGCTTATAACATTATCTTAATCAGGTTCACACAGGTTAACACACAGAATTACCGAACATGAAATGCTCTGCTCACTTACCAGGAAATCCAATGGTGGCAATGAACATGTATAATATGTTCTCCACACTGATATACCTATAGAACATTGCAGACATTTTTTCTGGCCAGTGATTTGTCTCTTTGTGCGACAGGCGATCTCTCGGAATGAACTGTGAAGGTAACACATGCCTGCGGTTTTTAAAGCCATTTAGCAATTCCACAGGGACAGATTTCAACAGATTTAAAAATAAAGGTTTTAAAATTATTTACAAACCAATTACGTCAGACATAAATCCCCGCGATGACAGATTGTGATTAAATGAATGAATAATATTTAGATCATTTGCGGGGTTAGTTTGTTTCAACAAAGGTGACTGAGCCGGTCCAGCTGTCTAATCAATTAAATGTGCTTCCACTGTAAATAAGTACATATGTAAATATGCAAAGGTACCAGTTGTCGGACACAGAATATTGAAGTAAATTATGTCACTGTGCCTGTGAAATTGTACTGAATCACCTATAGTTCTATTCTCCTCAAGAGTGTAAACTCTTGATGTAGTTTGGGCTTGTGGGACTCTGCTGTGAGGGCCTCGAAGAAAATGTCTGTTTGTATCACGCAGATCATTTGGGGACACATCCGTGACCCATCTCGAACCCGAACACATGCCATGAAATTGAGCCATGTTATCATTAATGTATGTAGAAATAAAAGAACCTTGAGACTCGTCACAGCTCCATTTGAGCAGACATCCCCACATGCACATTTGATTACCCCGGAGCAAGAATAATTTCAGACAGATCACAAAATAGCTGTCTCCATAGAAAAAAAAAACAAGAAAAGATGTGAAAGTTCATCTTGAATTAATTATTGTAGCATTAAATACGGAACCTCCAAATCCACTGGTTCCCCCAAGCCAGTCCTCACCGCCAACACCCCCAACTCTGCGCAAATCAGTGTGCATCCACAAATCTGTGCTCACTGGCAAAACCTCATTCAACCCTCAAATCAGCGTGCACCCCAAAAGCAACCGACACCCGATAATTCCAGTGTACTCACACATTCTCTGACATACCCCTAAATCTGTGCGCATCCTCAAAGCAACATTCGCCGCCAAATCCGTATGCACCCCAAGATTCATCGACAGGTCCCGAAATATGCGCACATCCGCAAATCCGCGCGCACCCCAAATCCGTGCACACCCCAAATCCTTGCGCACACCTACACATTACACTATCACAGAGCAGGATACTCTTCAACTACTTTACAAAATAACAAGAACAAAGTTTAAATTGCAAACACACACCCACATGCATATTCCTCGTATAATCATTGACATCGCCTTAAATCTGCGCACCTCACCAAACTTATCTTTATCCCCTTATCAGTGGGTTTCCCAAATCCACCGAGTCCCATATTCGCTGACAAACCCCGATGTCTGCTCACAGCCACAAATCCCTGCGCACCCTCATATTCACAAAAACATCCCGAAGTCAGCACATTCCTCAAATCTGTGTACAGCCACAGATCCGTGCCTACGCCGAACCCGCAGACACCCCCGAATACATCGATATACCTGTGCGCACAACATACCTGCTGAATCCCCAACGTGCAAGTAACATTATCTCCAAGCAATTATTAACATTATTTCAAGCAGTTCTCGAAATATCTGCCTCCACCCTAAAAAATAGCAAGAACAGAGTTCAAGGTCAAATTGCATTTATTATTAAAGTTTGTATCTATGAAACAAACCTCCGAATTCGACAACATCCGAATCCACCCGGATTCCCAAATCTGCGCTAATCTGCAAACCTGTGTGTTCTCACAAAACTGTGCACACGCGCAAAGCCGCATGCAAACCACAATTCAGTGTTCATTCCCAAATCAGTGTGTATCCCCAAATCCATGCCGGACCTGCAGTCACTCCGAAATCCACCCACATACCCAGATACGTGCGCACCCCAAACCTGCCGACTCTCCCAATTTCACCCATACCCAGATACGTGCGCACCCCAAGGCTGCCGACAACTCCACATGCTCATCAGCTCATCCCAGAGCAAGAATCATTTCAAACAAATCACAGAAAAACTGCCGCCACCTTAAGAGTGCATTTGTTATTAAAGTGCCTATAAGTGAAACAATCTTGAGATTCACATTACATCCCTAAATCCAAGGTTGCCGCAATCTGCATGCATCCTCACATCCGCCGACACTCCCAATTCTGGGCGGTGCCTCAAATAGATTTGCACACCCTGTGTACCCTCACATGCCAAAACTGTGGGCACCCCGAAATTCACTGACACTCCGAAATCTGTGTGCACACCCGTATTCGTCAACATGCCCTGAAACGTCCGGACATCCGCAAATCAATGTACAACCCCATTTCCATGTGTACCCCGAAACCCGCTGACATCGCCCCAGGCACATTAGAGTTTCCTAGAGTAAAACTCATTTCAAGCAGTTCGCGAAATAACTGCCTCCATATTAAAAAGTTCAAAGTTCTTAATGATCATTATTAATGTATGTGCATTAATAATCTTTACTGTGTCTGCATCTATGAGTGTTTATATGAGTTCCCGTGTGTGTCTTTGTGTCACAGAGTAGCTAGCAGACAGCTATGGCGCTTTTTCATGTCGGCTTGGCTACTGAGAACACTTGGCGAGGACAACAGAGGGATGTGTGTGCACTGGTTCGGGGAACTATACAGCATTGCATTGTTTGTAAAGAGATACAGCAATATCATGGGCTTAACTCTAAGGAGGTTGAACAGGGAATGAAAGAGTGAACCTTTGAGGAGCGTTTGATCGTTCTGTGCGCATAATGAGGGAGAAATCAGTTTGAAAGCTATCGAATATTGAATGCACACGGAACGGAACACAATGGAGACCCGGGGAGGCAGGAGTGATTCGGCGGCTGATGTTGCTTTACGGATGTGCTAAGATTTAGAGGTATGGAAGAGAATGGGTGGGTCACAGGTATTTTGAGGTGTCCGTTGCTTTCGGGATGCACTCTGATAAGGGCTGAATGCGCGTTTACCGGTGAGCACAGATTTGTGGGCTCACACTGATTTGCACAAATTTGAGTGTGTTGGCGGATTCGGGTGTGCACACTGCCTTGTGGGAGCCCTTGGATTTTGTGCAGTATGGAATCTCAAAGTTTTTCCGTTTATACAGCCTGCAATATTAAATGCAATATGAACTTTGACTTCTTTTCTTGTTTTAGATAAAAGGAGACAGCCGATTTGTGAACTATTTGAAATTAATGTTGCTCTGTGCATGTGGGAGTGTCCGCTAATCTGGACATGTGACGGGCCTCAAGGATGATTCATTTGTACAGAAAATAATAATAAAAGAAAATTGAATTTTGCCCTCTCGTCTTGATTATTGGGCCGAATGGCCTACTTCTGCTCCTAAATATTTTGGTCTTATGCGCTTATAACAGATTCCTGAGGCACAGCACTGGTCACCGGCGTCCACGCAGAATATGATCCGCCTACAACCAGTCTTTGCCTACTGTGGGCAAGCCAGTTCTGGATCCACAAAGCAATGTACCCTTGGATCCTATGCATCCTTACTTTCTCAATAAGCCTTGCATGGGGCACCTTATCAAATGCCTAGTGAGATTATATTAGAGTCATTGGGGGTCAGGCAGAGACAATGAGCATTCACACACACACGCACGCACACACACACACACACACACACACACACACACACACACACACACACACACACACACACACACACACACACACACACACAGAGACTATCTTACCGCCTCTTCGGCTTTCATCTGTGTTCTTTGACACATACAGGGTGTCCTGATTAAAGCATCCTCCTCAACACTAGGCTAGTGAGTTTGATGGCGATATGTCAAGTAACGGATGGGTCCTGGATGAGCCCCCAACTATTCTGAGTATGATTGAGTCGCTGAAGTCGTTGAGCGTTTCATGGATAGCAAAGTCTTTATTCATCACCACTGACGGAGATTATTTTGGAGACCCCTCGGTGGAGACCCCTAAACATAACCGTCATTAAGGTTTCATGCTCTTGAGGACATTGGTAAGAGTCGGAGATTCGGTGATTCAATAGTTTCACAAGCTACTATGCCTTAAATTACTTCCATATTCTGTGTCTGACAAATGGTGCATATGTACAGTGAGAGCACCTTTAGCTGATAAGACACCTCGGAATATTCAGTCACCATTGTTGGGACAAACTAACTCCCACAAGTGGTCTAAATATAAATTTATCAGTTTAAAATCACGAAAACGATAGGTCCCAGAACCGAACGTGGTGGGACTCCACTAGTCACAACCCTCCGATCCGAGTGTACTCCCTCCACCACGACCCTCTGCTTTCTGCAGGCAAGCCAATTCTGAATCCACCCGGTCAAATTTCCCTGGATCCCATGTATCCTGACTTTCTGAATCAGCCTACCATGTGGAACCTTGTCCAATGCATTACCAAATTCCATGTAGATCACATCCTCTGCACTACCCTCACCTATAAGCCTGGTCACCTCCTCAAAGAACCCCATCAGGCTTGTTCGGAACGATCTGCCCTTCGCAAAGCCATGCTGACTGTCCCTGATCAGACCATGATTCTCTAAATGCCAATAGATCCTAACTCTAAAAATATTTTCCAACAACACAGACTGGTCTATAATTGCCCGGACTAGCCCTACTACTTCTTTTAAACAAGGGGACAACATCCGCCTCCTCCAAACCTCCGGTACTATTCCCGTGGACAACAAGGACATAAAGATCCTAGCCAGAGACTCAGCAATCTCTTCCCTCACCTTGTGGAGCAGCCTGGGGAATGTTCCGTCATGTCCCGGGGACTTATCCGTCCTAATGTATTTTAACAACTCCAACACCTCCTCTCCCTTAATATCAGCATGCTACAGAACATCAACCTCACTCATATCGTCCTCATCGTCATCACGTTCCCTCTCATTGGTGAATACGGAATAGAAGTTTTCATTGAGGACCTCGCTCACTTCCACAACCTCTGGGCACATCTTCCCACCTTTATCTCTATTCGGTCCTACTTTCACTCCTGTCATCCTTTTGCTCTTCACATATTGAAGAATGGTTTTTCTTTACCCTTCTCGCCAAGGCCTTCTCATGCCCCATTCTTGCTCTCCTCAGCTTCTTCTTAAGCTCTTTTCTTGCTACCCTAAACAACCCATCTGATCCTTGTTTCCTAAACCTCATCCATGCTGGTTTCTTCCACCTGACTAGATTTTCCACCTTACTTATCACCCATGGTCCCTTCACCCTATCATTCTTTATCTTCCTCACCTGGACAAATTTATCCCGAACATCCCTAAGAAGGGTTTCCCCCGGTTCCATGCACACTTTCGCACTGTCACACTTGATAAGCTCCATTCTTTCACGTTCTATCCTTTTGCTCTTTACATACTTGTAGAATGCCTTGGCGTTTTCTTTAATCCTGCCCGCCAAGGACTTCTTATGGCCCCTTCTGGCTGCACTAATTTCCTTCCTAAGCTCCTTGCTGTTTGCCTTATAATCTTCTAGATCTCTAACATTATCTAGATCTCTGAACCTATTGTAAGCTTTTATTTTCTTCTTGACTAGATGCTTTACAGCTCTTGAACACCACGGTTCCAGTACCCTACCATAACTTCCTTGTCTCATTGGAACGTACCTATGCAGAACTCCACACAAATATCCCCTGAAGATTTGTCACATTACTTCCGTACTTTTGTCTGAGAACATCTGTTCCCAATTTAAACTTCCAAATTTCTGCCTGATAGTCGCTTAATTCCCCTTACTCCAATTAAACATTTTTCTATCTTCTCTGCTCCTATCTCTCTCCAATGCTATTGTAAAGGAGATAGATTTATTATCACTATCTCCAAAATGCTCTCCCACTGAGAAATCTGTCTCCTGACCAGATTCATTTCCCACATCGACCCATTTCAAATCGTTTGAAATGATTATTGCTCAGCGATAATCTAACGTGCTTTTGGGACGCCAGTCTGTTTGGATGCGCACAGATATGGGTACGTGAGCACTATAGGAATGTCGGCAGCTTCAGGGGTGCGCACGGACTTGGGGGTGCAGACAGATTTGGAGATTGCATTGACGGAGGGGATTTTAGCGAATGTGGGCGTGCACAGTGATTTGCGGACGGACGCAGGTATCGGCGTTTGTCAGCGGATATGAGATGTCGGTAGAGTTGTGAGCAAACACTGACTCGAGGGTGAACATGGATTTGTGAAGGTGCGCAGATCTGGGAACGTCAGTGGATTTGGTGCTACCCACTGAATTTGGGAGTTGGTGGATTTAGAGGTGCTCATGGATTTGGGATGTAGATATATTTCATGTTTTTCCAGTGCATGTTTGGCGAATATCAAAGATGTTTCATCTGTAGATACTTTTATAATAAATAGTTTAACCTTTGAACTTTGCTCTTGCTGTATTTTTAAGGTGCTGGTTGCTATATCTGAAATGATTCTTCCTCTGCGATATGCTAATTTGCATCTGGAGGTGGCTGTGGATTTGGGGTGAGCACAGATCTGGATTGTGCACATATTTAGGAATGTGGGTCGATTTGGGAGTGTCAGCAGGTTTGGGAGTGCACATGAATTGGGGGGGTTTATATTTGAGGGGGAGCCCATGTTTGGGAGGGTTTGTGGATTTGGGGGGCACATATATTTGCGGGTAGAAACATACAAAAAGCTACAGCGCAGTACAGGCTCTTCGGCCCACGATGTTGTGACAAAAAAGACTTCTCTGTGCCTACTTTCAGCCACCATAAAACTGTGCCCTCTCGTGTAATTCTTTTTAGCCCTGGGAAAAGGCCTCTGACAATCCACACAATCAATGTCGCTCATCATCTTATACACCTCTATCAGGTTACTCGCATCCTCCGCGGCTCCAAGGAGATAAGGCCAAGTTCACTCAACCCAGTCTAATAGGGCATGCTCCATAATACAGGCAACATCCATGTAAATCTCCTCTGCACCCTTTCTGTACTTTCCACATTCGTCCTGTAGTGAAGTGATGAGAACTGAGTCCAGTACTCTAGGTGGTATCTGACCAGCGTCCTAGATAGCTGTAACATTACCTTTCAGCTCTTAAGCTCAATATCACGGCAGATGAAAACCGTATCTTTTCTTATCCACACAGTCAACTTGCGCAGCAGCTTTGAGTGCTCTATGGACTCGGACATCAAGATCCACCACACTGCAATTAACAGTATAGTCTCACCATTAATAATATATTCTGCCGTCATATTTCACCTTCCAAAATGAACAACCTCACATTTATCTGTATTGAACTCCATCTGCCACCTCTCAGCCCAGGTTTGCATCCAATTGATGTCCCGGTGTAACCTTTGACAGCCAGCCACACTATCCACAACATCCACATCTTTTGTGTCATCAGCTAATTTATTAACCCATCCCTCCACTTCCTCATTTCTTGTAATTTATAAAAATCACGAAGTGAAGGGGGTTCCAGAAAAGATCCCTGAAGCAAACTACTGGTCAACGACCTCTCTGCAGAATCTGACCGGTCCGGTTCAGTGCAAGGCAATTCTGGATCCACAAAGTAAGGTCGCTTTGGATTCGTGTGTTCTTAGGTCCCTTTGGGTCTTAGATTTACGTAAACATACCGATTTGTGGAAGCGTGAACATCTCAGGATGTGCCGGCAAACGGGTTCGATGGCTCAAAGGTTTGCAGATGGATTTGGGGGAGCGTTGCTAAATTTGGAGCTGCACACAGATTTGGAGTCAGTTAACTTGGGTGTTCCCCGCAAGTGCATAGGTATTTTGCTGTACACACCGATTTGCGATTGTACACAGTTTTGTGTTTATTGGTAGATTCCTGGTTGCACTTGGGTTTGGGCGTCCCTCACTTTGAACTGAGCCTTGCACTTTAAGGGAATGCGCATGGATTTGGGGATGTTCGCTGATTAAGGAAGAGTTAACGAATATGGGGTTGCACAAGAAGTTGAGTATGTTTGAGATTTTGGTGTGCCGACAGATTCAGAATGTCATTGAACTTTGAACGTTTTTCTTCCTATTTGATTCAAGGAAGAAACATTAATTTTTTAAGCTGTTTGAAATTATTCTTCCTCTGGGATACTGATTGGCATGGTTTGGCGTCATCGGTTTTAGGTTCCGCTCGGAATTGGGGTTCGCTATGATTTGGAATCATGCAGTTATTCGCGGGTGCACACGGATTTAGCAGTCCGTACGGATTTGGGGATGGGCTCTGATTTAGGGGGATGTTAAGAGTATGCCAATGAAAAAGAATTCAGCGGTACATGCAGATTTGGTGAAGTTTAGGAGTATTTGGGGTACAGACCAGTTTGGTGATGTCAGCCGATTGGGCGGTGTCTGTGGATTTAGAGATGTACACCGATTCTAAGAAGCGTACTGATTTAATGGTGTGTTGGCGAATATTGAGTGTACACGGATCTCGGGATTGCGCAGATTTGCGGGTTTTGGCAAATTGAAGGCTGCACACACATTTGGTTTTGCCAACGGACTTGGAGATGCATACGGATTTGGGGTGTGTCAGATTTGGTGTCGGCATTTTGGGGTATCTGTTAATTTAGAGGTGCCACAAATTTGGGGATCTCCAGATTCAGGAGTTTATCTGATAATATGATGTGCACACGGAATTTGGGGTGCGTGAAGGTTTGGGATAATCCAATGTGCGTGTGGGGGTGCCTGCGGATTTGGAGCCGTGACGAATCTCAAGGTTCTTTCATTGGTCCGATCATTACTTGCAGAATCTAATTTGAATGTGGGGGTTGAGCGTTTTGGGGGTACGTACAGATTTGGGGATGTACAAGATTTGAAAGTGCTTGAAAACACACACACACACACACACACACACACACACACACACACACACACACACACACACACACACACACACACACACACACACACACACACGCTGTGACTAATTCACTGAAGAATTTGGAGGGCTTCATGTATTTGAAAGAGTTCATTCATGTCGCCACACACAGACATCTTACAAAGGGCCCTCTTGGTCTGCAAAAACACCATCTACATCAAGAGTTTATACCGTTGAGGAGAATGGCAACAATAGGCGATTCAAAACAATTTCACAGACTTTATTTCAATATTCTGTAATGGATTAATGATTCCTCTGAAGTAGATATTTACAGTGGAAGCAAATGTTATTGATCAGACACATCAAAGGTTCTGTTACGGTTATTGGGAAAAACCAACTCACACAACTGGTCTAAAAATTAGTTCACTAAATTAAGCACAATCTATCACCGCGGGGATGCCACCTGTCTGATGTAATAGGTTTCTATATAAGCTAAGCAGTTTTATTTTAAAACATGTTGAAATCTGTCCCTGTGGAGTCGCTAGATGGTATTTATAAACCAGAGGCATGTGGTCCTTCAACATTTCATTCCAATAGACCGCCTGTGGCACAGGGGGACACATTGACGCACAGAGAAAATGTCTGCAATGTTGAAAAGGTACCGGAGTGTGCAGACAATATTGTACGTGTTGATTGCCGTCACTGGAGTTCCCGGTGAGTGAGCAGAGCGATTCATGTTTGGTATTTCCGTGTGTTAACCGGTGGGAAACTGTTTATGATCAACCGACAAGCTTCCAAGTCGATGATCTTTGCACCGATATCCGTCAGTGAAGAAGGCAGGACAAAGACAGAGTGACCCGCATCTGATGTTAGATTAGCAGCCGTTCACAGGGTCTTGCACTCCTGATTTTTAGCTGAAGCGAGTTCCTGTATTTAGTGAATGTGGTCAGTAATGCAAGTGTCTGTCCTCTCCCCACCCCACCCCTCTCTCTCTCTCTCTCTCTCTCTCTCTCTCTCTCTCTCTCTCTCTCTCTCTCTCTCTCTCTCTCTCTCTCTCTCTCTCTCTCTCTCTCTCTCGCTCTCTCTCTCTCTCTCTCTCTAGTGAATGTTGTGGCGATTGTGATACTATCCCGGGGGAAGTGCGGCCTCTCTACCTGCACCACTCGCTACCTGGTGGCCATGGCAGCGGCGGATCTACTGACCATTGTCACCGAGGTCATTTTGTCTCGAATCAATTGGTATTACTTTCCGTGGAATTTTCTGGACATCACCCCGGTGTGCAGTGTCCGCGAATCACTAACGTACATAGCCACAGACTGTTCTGTCTGGTTCACCGTCGCTTTCACCTTTGACCGGTTTGTTGCTGTTTGCTGCCAGAAGCTGAAAACAAAATATTGCACCGAAAAAACTGCGACTGTGGTTCTAATAGCAGCCAGCATACTGTTCTGTCTGAAAAACGTACCCCGATACTTCACGTTTGAACACAGCGTGATCATCGACAATGTACCGTGGTTTTGTAGAACCATGGACAGTTATTTCACTGACCCTGGATGGATAGGGTATGACTGGCTCGATACGGTTTTAACTCCGTTCCTCCCTTTCGCTGGGATCCTGCTGCTCAACGCTCTGACAGTCAGACACATTTTAGTGGCCAGTCGGGTCCGTAAGGTGCTGAAGGGTCAGAGCAAGGGGGAGAACCGCAGTGACCCGGAGATGGAGAGCAGGAGGAGGTCTGTGGTTTTACTCTTCACCCTCTCCGGCAGCTTCATCCTCCTGTGGATGACATACGTTGTAAATGTGATATATTATCAGGTCGCAGGAAAAGGATCTGATTTCAATTATTCTGAATGGATCTTTCACTACGTCGGAGTTTTGCTGAGGAATTTCAGCTGCTGCACGAACACATCTATTTACGTGGTGACTCAGTCGAAATTCAGGGAGCAGGTGATCAGCGCGGTGAAATATCCGGTCACATCGGTACTTAAGTTCATCAATAAATCCGCGTCCTGAGCACAAGCCAATGAGGTTCTCGAGCCTGGCTCTGGTTCCTGTCATTCACTGCCTGAAGGCCAAGGTGTTATTCCCGGGCGGATTTTCCCTGTGACCGGCAGCTCCGGGGCATTATGGTAGTTTGTGTTGTGGAGGGAGGGGGCGTGGACGTAAGGGAGTAAAACATTGTCATGGCGACACAGAAACTCGGTAGCCCGTCATAGAGCATAGAATAGTACAGCAGAGAACAGGCCCTTCCGGCCACAATTTTGTACCGACCTCCAAACCCTGCATCGCATATAACCCCCAACCTTAAATTCCTCCATATACCTGTCTAGTAGTCTCTTAAACTTCACTAGTGTATCTGGCTCCACCATTGACTCAGGCGCTCCATTCAACGCACCAACCAATCTCTGAGTGAAAAAACTTCCTCTAATGCCCCCTTGAATTTCCCTCCCCTTAACATAAAACCATGTCCTTTTGTGCTGAGCAGTGGTGCCCTGGGGGAGGGGCGCTGGCTGTCCACTCTCTCCATTCCTCTTGATATCTTGTACACCTCTATCATGTCTCCTCTCATCCTCCTTCTCTTCAAAGAGGAAAGCCCCAGCTCCCTTAATCTCTGATCATAATCCATACTCTCTAAACCAGGCAGCATTCTGGTAAATCTCCTCTGTACCCTTTCCAATGATTCCACTCCTTCCTATACTATGGCGACCGGAACTGGACACAGTGCTCCAAGTGTGGCCTAACTAGGATTTTATACAGCTGCATCATTACATCGCGTCTCTTAAACTCTATCCCTCGACTTATGAAAGCTGACTCCCCATAAACTTTCTTAACTACCCTATCTACCTGTGAGGCAACTTTCAGAGATTTGTGGAAATGTACCCCCAGATCTCTCTGCTTCTCCACACTGCCAAGTATCCTGCCATTTACTTTGTACTCTGCCTTGGAGTTTGTCCTTCCAAAGTGTACCACCTCACACTCACACCTCACTCCATCTGCCATCTCTCAGCCAATTCTGCATGCTATCAATGTCTCTCTGCAATCGTCAACAATCCTCTACACTATCTACAACACCACCAACCTTTGTGTCGTCTGCAAACTTGCCAACCCATCCTTCTACCTCCACATCCAGGTCGTTAATAAAAATCACAGAAAGTAGAGGTCCCAGATTAGATGCTTGTGGGACACCAACAGTCACAACCCTCCAATCTGAATGTACTCCCTCCACCACGACACTCTTCCATCTAAAGGCAAGCCAATTCTGACTCCACCTGACCAAACATCACTGGATCCCATGCCTTCTGACTTTCTGAATAAGCCTACCATGTGGAACCTTGTCAAATGCCTTACTAAAATCTATGTAGATCACATCCACTGCACTATCGTCATCTACATGCCTGGCCACCTCCTCAAAACTCCTATCATGCTTGTTAGGCACAATCTGCCCTTCACAAAGTCATGCTGACTGTCCCTGATCAGACCATGAGTCTAGAAATGCCCATAGACCCTATCTCTAAGAATCTTTTCCAACAGCATTCCCACCACATACGCAAGGCTCCCTGGGCTATAATCACCTGGTATATCCCTACTAACTTTTTTGAACAAGGGGACAACATTCGCCTCGCTCCAATCCACCAGTATCATTCCCGTGGACAACGAGGACATAAAGATCACAGCCAGAGTCTCAGCTATCTCTTCCCTCGCCTCGTGGAGCAGCCTGGGGAATATTCCTTCAGGCCCCGGGGACTTACCCGTCCTAATGTATTTTAACGAATCCAACACCTCTTCTCACTTAATATCAACATGCTTCAGAACATGAAACTCATTCACATTAGCCTTATGGTCATAAAGTGGTGAACACCGAAGGGAAGTATTCATTGAGGACCTCGCTTACCTCCACAGCCTCCAGGCACATCTTAATCGGTCCTACCTTCACTCCTATCATCCTTTGGTTCTTCACATAATTGAAGAGTGCCTTGGGGTTTTCCTTTACCCTACTTGCCAAGGCCTTCTCATGACCCCTTCTTGCTCTTCTCAGCCCCTTCTTAAGCTCCTTTCTTGGTACCCTATATTCCTCAATAGACCCATCTGATCCTTGCTTCCTAAACTTCGTGTCTGCTTCTTTTTCCACCTGACTAGATTTTCCACTTCACCTATCACCCATGGTTCCTCCACCCTACGATTCTTTATCTTCCTCTTCGGGACAAATTTATCCCTAACATCCTGCAAGATATCGTTAAACACCGACCACATGTCCATAGTACATTTCCCTGTAAAACATCATCGCAATTCACACCCGCAAGATCTATCCTTATAGCCTCATAATTTGCCCTTCCCCAATTAAAAATTTTCCTGTCCTCTCTGATTCTATCCAGTTCCATGTGAGCTGACCCGGTTCGTTATCTAATACTAGATCTAGTATGGCATTCCCCCTATCCCAATAGAGAGAATTGATTGGTCATATGCCAATCAAAGTACTGCTCCAGAATGCCGCCCACCATTTGGTCTGTGGATATGTCTGTCTATTCCCTTTCATGCTCAGTACCTTACAATCTGACGTTCCCAAAGGACTGTAGGGCTAGTGTGAGACTGGGTGGCTAATCCACTCTCAGTTACTCTAATCTCCAATCTCCCCATGAATACAGGGCGCGGTATGAATAAATACTGTTTTTATTTATTCGTGAAAAGCCAGGTCGCCTCATCTTAATTACAGCCTCCGCTACTACCAATGACTGTCGACAATTGGTGTAAGCCGATTATAACTGGGAGATTGGTACCAAGGAAGCATACGGCATCGAAAGAACAGGATGGAAGACAGAGGTGGTGGGGTAGCTCTGTTTGTAAAACTCAAACAAATTCAAACCATTAGAAAGAGGTGATGTAGGGGCGGAAGGTGTTGAACCATTCTGGATAGAGCTGAGGAGCTACAAAGTGAAAGATGCTGTATAGACCATGGAACAGCAGTAAGGATGTGGCCTACACATTAAACGGGAGGTAGCTCATGCTTACCGAAAAGGAAATGGTAGAAGAGTCATGAGGGATTTAAATATGCATGCAGATTGCAAAAATCAGGTTAAAGCTTGATTCCTGGTAGAGGGATTTCTGGAGTGCCTTCGAGATAGCTTTTAAAGGCAGCTCACGTTTGAATCTACTGGAAGATCCGCTCTATTGAATTGGGTGTGGGGCAATGACGCAAAAGTGATTGGAAACCTGAAAGTAGAAGAACCTTTAGGGGCAAGCGAGCATAATGTTTTTGAATTCACCCTGAAGTTTGAGAAGGAGAAGCGGAAATCAGATGTGGTGGTATTACAGCAATTACGGTAATCACAGAGGCGTTTACAATCGGACAGAATTTACTGGAAAGATCACCGGCAGGATCCACGGCAGGGCAGCGATGGCTGGAATTTCTGGAAGCAATTCGGAAGGCACGGGGTAAATACATCACAAAATGAAGAGTTTTGCAGGAATGTCAATGCCAGCATAAAAGCCTAACAGAATTGAGAAAAAAATTGTGGCTAGTTAAACAACTAGGAAGCTTATTACAGCCAAAAGAAAACAACTAAAAGTCATTAAGAAGGTAAAGATGGAATATGAATTTAAGCTAGACAGTGATATATAAGAGGACACCAAGCATTTCTTCAGATACATAACGTGTAAAAGGGAGGAGAGAGTGAATTTCAGGCCGAAGGTAAAAGATGTTGGATACTTAATACTGGGGAAACGAAATGGCGGACTGAATCGGTATTTTAGGAATATGGGCAAAAAGTTGGCAGATGGTGTGCAGTGCAAACACGAGGAAATCTGCAGATGCTGGAAGTTCAATCAACACACACAAAATGCTGGTGGAATACAGCAGACCAGGTAGCATCTATAAGGAGAAGCACTGTCGACGTTTCGGGCCGAGACCCTTCGTCAGGACTAACAAAAGGTAGTAAGGTATTTGAAAGTAGTGGTGGGAGGGGGAAATGTAAAGTGCTAGGAGGAGACCGGAGAGGGTGGAATGAAGCTAAGAGCTGGAAAGGTGTCTGGCGAAAGTGATAAAGAGCTGGAGAAGTGAAATGATCATGGGACAGGAGGACTCGGGAGAAAGAAAGGTGGGGGGGGGGAGCACCAGAGGGAGATGGAGAACAGGCAGAGTGATGGGCAGAGAGAGAGAAAATGCAAACAACTAAATATGTCAGGAATGGGGTAAGAAGGGGAGGAGGGGCATTAACAGAAGTTAGAGAAGTCAATGTTCATGCCATCAGGTTGGAGGCTACCCAGCCGGTATATAAGGTGTTGTTCCTCCAACCTGAGTTTGGATTCATTTTGACAGTAGAGGAGGCCATGGATAGACATATCGGAATGGGAATGGGACGTGGAATTAAAATGTGTGGCCACTGGGAGATCCTGCTTTCTCTGGCGGACCGAGCGTAGGTGTTCAGCGAAACAGTCTCCCAGTCTGCATCGGGTCTAACCAATATATAAAAGGCCACACCGGGAGCACCGGACGCAGTATACAACACCGGCCGACTCACAGGTAAAGTGTCACCTCACCTGAAAGGACTGTCTGGGACCCTGAAAGGTGGTGAGGGGGGATTTATAAGGGCAGGTGTAGCACTTGTTCCGCTTACAAGGATAAGTACCAAGGGGGAGATCGGTGGGAAGGGATGGGGGTGGGGGTTGGGGTGATGAGTGGACAAGGGAGTCGCGTAGGGGGAGATCCCTGCGGAAAGCAGAAAGGGGGGGGGGCGGTGGACTTGATAGTGGGATCCCAGTGGAGGTAGCGGAAGTTGCGGAGAATTATACGTGGAACCTGCAGGCTGGTGGGGTGGTTGGTGAAGACAAGAGGAACCCTATCACGAGTGGGGTGGCGGGAGGATGGGGTGAGGGGCAGAAATGCGGGAAATGGGAGAGATGCGTTTGAGAGCAGAGATGATGGTGGAATAAGGGAGGCCCCTTTGTTTAAAAAGGGAAGACATCTCCTTCGTCCTGGAATGAAAAGCCTCATCCTGAGAGCAGATGTGGTGGAGACGGAGGAATTGTGAGAAGGGGATAGCATTTTTGCAAGAGACAGAATGGGAAGAGGAATAGTCCAGGTAGCTGTGAGAGTCTGTAGGCTTATAGTAGGACGAACCAAAGGAGAAATTATTGAGAGTAAGAACTAATTCTGCACGACGGAGGGGAGTGGTGGTAGAGGGGAAATGGTTAGGTCTGGAATCCAAAAAGAAGTGAAGAGCGTTGAGACCGTCCGGGTGGAGGATGGAGGTATATAGAACCTGGAAGTCCATGGTTAAAATAAGGCGGTGGGGGCGAGGGAACTTAAAATAATTGAAAAAAATTCAAAGCCTGAGTAGTGGAACGAACGTAGGTGGGAAGAGATTGAACGAGGGAGAATAAGACAGTGTCAAAGTATGCAGAAATGAGTTCGGTGGGGCAGGAGCAAGCTGAGACAATAGGTCTACATGGACAGGCAGGTTTGTGGATCTTGGGTAGGAGGTAGAAACGGGAAGTGCGGGGTGTGGGAACTGTGAGGTTGGTGGCAGTGGATGGGAAATCCCCAGAGCTGATAAGATTGGGGATGGTATAGGAGACAATGGCCTCCTGGTGCTCCTTAGTGGGGTCATGATCAAGGGGTAAATAAGAGGAGATATCAGAGAGTTGTCGTTGTACCTCGGCCAGACAACAGCAGCTTCCCCTTATCAGGGGGTTTTATAGTGAGGTTGAGATTGGTGCGGAGGGAGCGGAGAGCAGAGCGTTCGGAAGGAGTTAGGTTGGAATTGGAACAGGGTGTGGTGAAGTCGAAACGGTTGATAACCCGTCGGCAAGCAGCAATAAAGAGATCCAAAGCAGGCAGAAGACCAGAGCGGGGTGTCCATGAAGAGGAGGAGGGTTGAAGACGGGAGAAGGGGTTATCGGTGAGGGTAGGAGAGTCCTTGCCAAAGAAATAAGCTGGGTGACGGAGCCGGCGGAAGAGGAGTTCAGCGTCATGGCGTACGCGGAACTCGCTGAGGTGTGGGCGAAGGCGGACAAAGCTCAGACCCTCACTGAGGACAGTGCGCTGTGCCTCAGAGAGTTGAAGGTCGGAGGAAATGGTAAAGACCCGGCAGGGATTAGAGACGGGATCAGAGGGGAAAGGGAGGCTGATAATGTCAGTGGAGAGGGAAGGGTTGGGATGAGAGGAAAATGGAGCCTCTGAGGGCCCAGGAGCTGACGAATGGATCTGTGAGAGAGGGGATTGCAGAGTAGTGGTGGGGAAGGGGAGACGGGAGACACAACCGCAGCACGTGAACCCGGCCTGGAGTTCAAGGCTGGAGTCGCAGTCGGTGGTTTCGAAATCGCTTTGAAGCTGTCCATGGTCGTTGGAACCCGCTTTGATGGCGCTGGAGTCCGGGTTATCAAAATGCCCTGGGTCGCTGGAATAGCCGATATCGACAGCCGGGGCCGGGGACGCGTTACGAAGAGCATGCTCTGAGGTGTGCAGATGGAAGATCTTGCGATCCTTGCAGGACGTGATAAAGTCAAAGAAACGGCGTTTGCACGCATGGATCCGACGGAGGATGAAATGACGGACAGGTCCATTGCAAATGGAGAAAAAGGTGTCCCAGAGGCGTGGAAGGGATTGTGATAGGTACACCAGGTACCTTCTCATGGCTGAGGGTATCGCCCTCACAGCTGGATGGGAGGCAGAGTCAATTAAATGTGAGTACCTGGGATCCTCGGAACGTCCAAATTGAGAAGCTCGAAAACGGATCCTGAAGCCAACTGGAGTCAGTTGGCGGCGGAGGCACGCTCCAAGGAAGGATATATGGCTGCAATAGTGGGTCTGGGTCAAAATGCGATCGAAAAGTTGAAGTACCGCAGGAATTACAGATGGAGAGCAGCGAGAGAGGGTTTGACTGAACTCCCGTTGAAGAGAAGATTTAAACCTCTTTAGTGTAGGCATCACTGCCAGAGACTTCGCAGTAGTGAATTTAAACAGCAAACACGAGGAAAACTACAAATGCTGGAAATTCAAAGAACAACACACACAAAATGCTGGTGGAACACAGCAGGACAGGCAGCATCTGTAGGGAGAAGCACTGTCGACGTTTCGGGCCGAGACCCTTCGTCAGGACTAACCGAAAGGAAAGATAGTAAGAGATAATATTTGTGAATATTATTTCAACTAATCAGTTAGTAGAGAAGAAAACCAGAAACAGCAAAAAGGGCCAATTATTATCAAACAGCCAAATATGCACATGTTGGAGCTCTAATTTCCTAAAGATCATATTCATCGATCCTCTGGAGACTCCGACGCCTTGTCCCCATCGAATCAGGGTCCCCTCCAGATCGAAACCTACAGCCACTTCTCGCCACATCCTCCTCTCTTCCTCTCCCACCTCTGTCAGGCAGAAGACCAATCCGCTCTCCTGATTGGATGGCCCACTCTCCTTAGCACTCTTTACCTCTGATAATAATCCAATCTCTCAGCACGGAAACCTTTACCAGGGCGTTACAATTCTTTTATCGATACGTTATTAATAAATGCAATTTCAAATTTAAACCATGGCCCTTGCTATGTCTTTAGGGTGGAGACACCTATTTGTGAACTGATTGTAATTATTCTTCACTGGCATAATCTACTGTGTATGTGGGGAATGTTGGCGGTTTTGGAGTGCACTCGGCTTTGAGGTGCACCCAGATTGGGTGCGTGCATGGATAGCGTGGGTGCAAACTGATGTAGGGGTGTCGGTGGACTGGAGTGTGTGACGAACCTGAATGTTGTTCCATTTATAGATACTTTTATAATAAATGTACCTAGGACTTTGATTGTTTTTGTAGGTTGAAGCAGCTATTTTGTGCACTGTTTGAAACGATTCTTGCTTTGATCTGATCTTACGGGCATGTGAGTTTGTCAGAGGGTTTGGTGTGCACATAGATTTTGGGCGCGCTCTTATTTGTTTATGGGTACATGTTTGGGGGTACACCGAATTTATTGATGTACGCAATTTAGGAGCGATTTATGGCTGAATTGTCAAATATGGTGGTGTGCGCCTATTTATGGTGGAGTTCTCTCATGTACTTGAAGGAGCTATTTCGAGTTACACACAGATATGGGTGAGTCGGCGTATCAAGATTGGTACACAACTTTTGGGCTGCGTTGGGATTACTAGTGATGAAGTTGCCATTTTCTCAACTGCTTGACGCAATTCTTGCTCTGAGATCATCTATTGCACATGTCAGCGCGTGTCAATGGGTTTCAAGTGCGCACCAAATTGGTAATACTGCAGAGTTATTGACATGACAGCGAATATGGGTGTGCACACGGTTTTGTAGGTACACACAGATTTAGGGATGTGCACGGATTTAGGAGTGTGTTCTCGAAAATGCGGGTGTTCGCTGATTTGTGGATTGCGCAGATTTTGTGGTTTGTGGGTCAATATGGAGTTGTCAGCGGGTTTGGGCTGCACGTGGATTTTGGGGTGCTCTCTCAACTGGGTATTGTTACGTACCCCGTAACGGGTTAAAAGGACCAGCAGAAATGGAACACACCTGGAGTCTGAGTCTTCCGTTAACAAACAGAACTTATTAGTAACTCTGCAATAAAATAATATGAAACACGATACATCAAACAGCTTACCAGAGTTTATACACATATGTGTGTGTAAACATAAAACCCTAAACTTCTTCAAGCTCAGGTGGTAAACGATACGATGTTGTAGGAATGAAGTCAGTTCAGTTCGTGATATTGAGTTGAGTAGAATTGTGGAGAGAGAGAGAGGTGATTAGTTTTCCGAGTAAGCCGATGCCGTCGATTCTTCCCACGTTTTAATCCGAAGTCCTTTTAAAGACACCGACTGTGACCCCACAAAAGGGTACCGTCTTCACGCGGTAAAGCTATCAACCCAGGCAAGGGTTAAACACAGAAAGCTTTCAACTGGTCATCCCTTTTCCACACTGCGACCGAAACCCACCCTTCGTGGGCATACAAAGCTCATACAGTGTCTATTTCTATCTGTGCCTTCCGTGTGTCTGTCTGAAAAGCCAGCTGACCTTGTACTTATCCCAAATATGCTGTCTATCATATAGCTCAGCTCCGCCGTGACTTTGGCAACTCACGGGCTGTTCGGTGGTCTCCCTCTGAATCTGTACACACACGCTCTCCCGCTCTCTTTTTAAAGGCACAGTCCATATTGAATAAACCTGAAGTATCTATTAGCGATTCATCATTGGGATTTGTCATAACTCCAAGTCAACTCTCGGATCGTCAGGTGTTTCGAGCCTTTACATTAGACACCCTCCCCGAGACGGCTCCGCCAAGGCGATCAAGCTTGGCGTGTGTATTACCCCTGGACCAGACAATGAAAGGCGACACCCTCCCCTGAGACGACTCGGCCAAGGCGATCAAGCTTGGCGTGTGTATTACCCCTGGACCAGACAATGAAAGGCGACACCCTCCCCGAGACGGCTCCGTCAAGGCGATCAAGCTTGGCGTGTGTATTACCCCTGGACCAGACAATGAAAGGCATAAAATTGTGCAGGTCATACTACTTCTAAGGGTTTATTTCAGGGCGGCCTAGCTCCTTGGGCCTCATTCAGGCCATGCGGAGAATCTGTGGGCCTACTTCATGATTCCCTTTGGTAGTTGGGGCTATTTTTCCAGAATTTTCATATGATGAAGGTTCTGGACTATTTTATAAATTAACCTGACCGTGGTTAAGAAGGAATCCCCAGGGGCACTTCCACGTGCATCTATTTCGACCAGCACGTACCCAAATCCACACGCGGCCCCGACCCCGTGTGCAGCAGCAGATCTGTCTGCACTCCAAACTTACTGAAGCACATTCTAAAGAACAGGATATGTAAGTATTCGAACTTTAGCAGTAATGTGGTAAACGCTGCTCCAGTCTATGCCGAGGTCACGTGCCAGTCCCGGGGTAGTTTACCCCGCACACATAGAAAACTGGAAAAAGTACCCTTTCAAATTCATCACATTACAAAATCTACAGACACCCCGTGTAAGTGTGCACCTACAAATCCATGTGCACTCTAAACCCGCTCAAACCGCCATATGCACAGTATTGTATCCCACAGCAAGTATCAGTTCACACCACCCCTCTACCAGATAAACTATCACGCCACGTAACAGTATAATCATTCGCAGAATAACTTACAAGTACGAAGTACCAGGCTTTCTGAATGCACATAACATCGGGAAGATTTCACAAATCCGGGATAAGTTTCTGAGGATGGACGCGGTTCCCTTTCGACGTCTGTGTAAGTGCTTCCAGCAGATGTTTGAGGTGGATATGGGGATGTGCAAACCAATATTCGTGCTGAGCCCAAACCCGCTGATACCCCAAATGCACATTAATTATTCTCAGAGCAAGAATTATTTCAATCAGCTCACTGACGAAGGAAGCAACTTTCAGATTCGTCAGACCATTCGTCCACCGACACCCGCAAGGGACCGTGGGAAATCTCGGACAGCGCTGTGTGTTGCGAATACGGAAGTGCACAGGGATTTCTGAGTGTTGGTTAATGTGTGGTTACACAATGCTTTGGGAGGGGTGAACGCCTATTTGGAGTTTGCACGGGCATTTGGGAGTTCATATTGATTTGGGGCTGCGCACAGATTTGGATGTGTCGGCGGATTTGGGGATGCAGACCGATAAGGCGTGTCCGTGGATAAATCTCAAGGTTGTTTCATTTATTGATACTTTAATAACAATTGCACTTACAACGTTGAACTTGGTTCTTGCTGTTTGGTTTAAAGTGGAGGTAGCTATTTTCTGAATTGTTTGAAATGATTATTGCTCTGTGTAATCTAAAGTGCGTATGGGGGAGTCAACAGGTTTGGGGTGCGCACTGATACGGGATCTGGGGGTGTCGGCTGGTTTGGGGCTGCGTGTAGACTGACTTGGGTGTGAAGACTGAGGATGTACACATATTTGGGAATATCAGTGGATTCTGAGGTCTGTCGAATTTCAAGGTCGGTTCATTTATACAGAATTTGATACCAAATGTAATTTAAACCATGATGTCGGTTCTTTCTTCTTCTGAGATGAAGACAGATATTTTGTGAACGGAGCGAAATGTTTCTTGCTCTGAAATAATCTAACATGCATGTGGAGGGGTCGGCAAGATCGGAGTTACGCGCGGATTTGTGAGTGTAGACAAATTTGAGATTTGCGCTGATTTGCGAGTGCTTTGGTGAATTTGGGGATGTACAGGGATTGGAGGATGTACTCAGAAATAGGGTTTTGTCAACGAATCTGGAGGTATCTCTGGATTTCGGGGAACCCACTGACGCGGTGGTGAATTTGGGTTTGTGGAGGTGCACAGATTGGGAAATGTCAGCGGATTTGGAGTTACTCATGGATTTGGCGGGTATTTCGCCGTCTCGGGATGTGGAGCTATGGGGAATCTACAAGATGTTTCATTTATAGACATTTTAATAATAAATGTAGTTTGAAGTTTGTTGCTTGTTCTTGTTATATAATTAACGGGGAACTGCTGAAAGTGATTCCTCCTCTGGGATAATCTGATATGCATGTGGTGGTGTCAGCTGGTTTAGGGTGCGCACGGAATTGGGGTGACACTGGATTGGGATTGTGCATTGATTCTCGGGTGCACACGGAATGCCGATGCCTACATATTTGGGATATGCCCTAATTTACGGCGACGACAACGATTGTGTGGGTAAGTACGCACGTGGACGTGTGTTTGGATATTGGACTGTTCTTGCTTTGTTTTTCCTAATGTCAAGGCATCTATTTTTGAAGTGTTTGAGATGATTCCCGCTCCGGGATAGTCTACTGTGTAGAGGTATGAAGGGATTGGGCTGCGCACGGATTTGGAGATATACGCAGCTTTCGGAGTTTGCGGTGAATCTGCGGCTGCAGACGGATTGTGTGGCACATGTGGCTTAACGGACGTGCTAACATTTGCTGTCAGCGAATGTGTGAGTGCACTGGGATTTTGTGGTGTCAGTTGTTGTAGGGTACACACTGACTTGAGGGTTCAATGCGGGCTTGCTGATGAGCACACCTTTGTTGGTTCACTCTGATTTGCAGATATGTGCAGAGTTGGGTGGCTGATTCAAAGGTTCATTGCGAGTTTACGGGTGAGCTGGGGTGTTTTGGGGGATATGGAGTTGCACCGGGATTTGGGGATGTGCACAGAAATGGGTGGTTGTCTGGGATTATTCGGGTGCATCCAGATTTGCGGGCGTTGGAGAATGAATTGGCGTTTATGACTTCGGTGTGCACAGGGAATTCGGGTTGCACACTTATTAGTGAGTGCATGAGGATTTCGGTGTGTGTAGAGTTTGGGAAAGACGGCGGATTCGACAGTGCACATGGATTTTGTGGAATATAGTTTTTGGAGCATGCAAGTCTATGGTTTTGAATGCGGCAGTGCGTATGTATTTCAGTCTTCTCGGGATCTGCTGGTGCGACAATTCTCAAAGTTGTATTATTATGCGATATTTTAATAATAAATGCACGTTGAACGTTGAAATTTGTTGTTGCCATTTTCTCAGCTGGAGTCAATCGTTTTGTAAACTATTTGAACTGATTCTTGCTCTGTGATAACCCAATGTGCCTGCAAGGCGTCTGCTGATTTGAAACAATGGCGAATCTCTAGGTTGTTTAATATGTACCGACATTAATAATAAATGCAATTCTAAGTTTGACGTCTGCTCTTGTTTTGTTTTAATGGTTCAGGCAACAATTTTGTGAAGTGTTTGATATGAGATCGAGAGGACGTGCAATTTTGCAGAGACAAATAGGAAGGGACAGAACAAAAGGGGATAAACTGAATTCGAGGTATACCTACACGTGTATATTCAGACAGCGTCAGGCAGAAACAATGGGTCTACCCAGAAACACACTGACACACACTAAGTCGCAGAGGCAGAGAAAAAGACAAACACACACACACACACACACACACACACACACACACACACACACACACACACACACACACACACACACACCTACACTTTCTTATCCGTCTTCGCAACTCTTAGCCGTGCTCTGTGACACATCACATATGGGGTGACACCTTTAAAATATACTCAACCCTCCCACCACCCCTACGAGACTACTGAGTTTGATGTTACAGTTATGGGAAGGTCCTGTACGAGCCGCCAAATGTTCTTACTGAGAACAGTCACGGAAGAATTTGGAAGATTTAATTGATATACAAGTGTTCGTTCATTATCACAAACTGACATTTTCTTGCGATGCTCTCGGTAAAGTCCCCCAAAAATCAAATTGTATCAAGAGTTCATACTTTTAAGGAGAATGGTAACAGCGGGTGATTCAATACAATTTCACAAGCAACAATTGCAAGATTTAGTTGAGTATCCTGTGTCTGACCAATGGCTCCTCTGAAGCATCGTATTTACAGTGGAAGCACATTTAATTGATAATGCAACTGAGGAGGTTCAATCATCTTTGTTCGGGCAAACCAGCTGAGAGAAATGGTTGAAATATTAATTGAGTAACGTATTCACATAATTTGTACATAATTTAAAAGCCTTTATTTTTAATCTGTTGCAATCTCTCCCTGTGAAGTAGCGAAGTGTTATGAAAAACCCCAGGCATGTGCCGCCTCGACATTCCATTCCGAGAGATCGCCTGTATCACAGGCGGACAGGTCACTGGACAGAGAAAATGTCCGCAATGTGGGATAGATACAGAAGTGTGGAGACAATATTGTACGTGTTCATTGCCGTCATCGGAATTCCTGGTGAGCGAGCAGAGCAATTCATGTTTGTGATTTCTGTGTGTTAACCGGTGTGAACCTATTTACGACCATTTTACAAGCTTCCAACTTGATGAATATCGTAGAAATATCTGTCAGAGTTATAGATCCTGTCAATATAACATTCAAATTTTTCATCTTTAATGACAAGCAGAACTGAACGTCTGTTTCCTATCTGACTGACTAGATAGGTCCGAACGTCGTTCTTGCATTTAATGACCGTGTCCAGATTTGTCCCAGTGCTGGGCACACAGGGATCTCAGGGGAGAGATGACTGGAAGGGCTTTATTGAAGCTTCGTCCAGATTTGTCCCAAAGCTGGGCACAGGGAGCTCTCCGGAGATAGGTGATTGGAATGGTTTTATTGATGTTTTGTCCAGATTTGTCCCAGTGCTGGGGACGGGCAGTTCTCCCGAAAGGTGTCACTGGCTGGGTTTCAATCTGACCTTACCCAGTGTTGTCCCAGTGTTGGAGGTAGGTGAAACAAGGAGGGTTTCAATTACACCTGGTCCTGAGTTGTCCCAGTTCCTGGAACAGGCAACTGTCCAAGAAGGTGTGACCGGGGGTGGTGGTTACATTTTGAAGTTCACTTTCTGCGTTATCGATCCCCTGGTCCTGGTTTTCACATATCCCTGTGGAATCGCAGAGTCCCACTGCCTCTTCGTCATAAATGGGTCTGATCAACTGAAGCGGTGTGCACGGATCTGCTGACAAGTGTTATCGAATTGAGCTGCGCTGTAATCCGTTAACGGAGCCACGCAATCTCGGATTGATAAACTGTTTTTCTTTTCTAAGTCCCGTTGGAAATTGGGGCACAGCTTCTCCTGAGTGAGGGTCTCAGCCTGATCAGATGAATTCCTCCGGTATTCTGTGTGTGTTGCCACCCCCCTCTGTATCCCTTCCCGGCCGCATCATTCTAGAGGCCTGCTCAGTCACGGATAAATCAGTGAAACCGGCCCCTGGAATCGGGATCAGCAAAAATCGTTGTTGTTCATGCAGCTCGTTTTTATCGCCGACGACTGACCGCTCACCGTTGTATTTCCACACTGAACGAGGAAGGGCAGAAACAGTGTGATATAGAGCTGAAACCCCATTCCCTGTTAAGTCTCGGAGAATGTTATCAGTAATATTTTCTCTCTCTCTCTCTCTCTCTCTCTCTCTCTCTCTCTCTCTCTCTCTCTCTCTCTCTCTCTCTCTCTCTCTCTCTCTCTCTCTCCCTCCCTCCCTCCCTCCCTCCCTCCTTCGCTCGCTTGCTCTCACTTTTTAGTGAATTTAGTCGCGTTGGTGATCCTGTCCCGGGGAAAGTGCTGCCTCTCTACCTGCACCACTCGCTACCTGGTTTCCATGGCAGCAGCGGATCTACTGACCATTATCATCGAAGTCATTTTGTACCAAATCAAACGGTATTACTTCCGGTGGACTTTTCTGAGCATCACCCCTGTGTGCAGTGTTATCGAAGTACTGACGTACTCGGCCACACACTGTTCTGTCTGGTTCACCGTCACTTTCACCTTTGACCGGTTTGTCGCCATTTGCTGCCAGAAACTGAAAACAAAATATTGCACCGGGAAAACCGCTGCTGTGGTTCTAACAACAACTGGTGTACTGTCCTGTCTGAGAAACGTTCCCCGATACTTCACATGGAAACCCTGGGTGATCATCGACAACGTACCGTGATTCTGTGTGATCAAAGGCAGTTACTTCACTGAACGGCTCGATATGGTTTTAACTCCGTTCCTCCCTTTCGCTGGGATCCTGCTGCTCAACGCTCTGACAGTCAGACACATTTTAGTGGCCAGTCGGGTCCGTAAGGGGCTGAAGGGTCAGAATAAGGGGGAGAACCGCAGTGACCCGGAGATGGAGAGCAGGAGGAGGTCTGTGATTTTACTCTTCACCCTCTCCGGCAGCTTCATTCTCCTGTGGATGACACAGTTTATAAATGTCATATATTACCAAGTCTCAGGGAAAGGATTTGCTTTCAATGAATCTGAGGGGATCTTTATTTCTGTTGGGTTTTTGCTGAGGAATTTCAGCTGCTGCACGAACACATTTATTTACGCGGCGACTCAGTCGAAATTCTGGGAGCAGCTGATCAGCGCGGTGAAATATCTGGTCACCGCGGTTCTTCAGTTCATTAGTAAAGCCGCGACCTGAGCAAAAGCCAGAAGCGGTTGTAGCCACCCTAGACCGTTCTGCAGCCCCACATATTCACCGCCCGATCTTCCAAGCATTATTCTCGGGCGAGTGTTCCATCGACTGGCAGGTCCTGACATCAGAATTATTTGTGGCGGGAGGGGCCCAGCACCGTCCTTGAGAATCATTACCTCATTGGCTACCACAGATTACAGCAAAGAACTGCTCCGGAATACCGCACATCAATTGCTCCATCTGTTCCCATTCCAGCCCACCATCCTCAGGGCCTGACTTTCGCATGAGATGTACGGACTGAACTCTGATGCTCTTTGGCCAATCCAATGTCAATCACATCAGTCTCCGCCTTTCGCTTGAATGACTGGCTAACATGAAGAAATCGGGTTGGGTTTCGATAAACAGCGGTTGACGCGGGATTTAAAGGCCGATTCCCGCTAGGAACTGAACTGGATGTGGTGAAGAGAATTTGGAACTAAAATCCTCACAGCTTCTTTTTGCTTTCAAATGAAAGTTAAATTACGCCAAAACGTCCTATAAATTGGATATAATGAAACAAAACTCTAAATTAAATTAATGGCACTCCTGTAACTTAAAGAAAAAGTTTGTAAATGAATGCTTTCAGCCCCAAAGATAGCAATGAAGCCTGAATTTGATTCGTTTGTCTGCACGACCAATAATGATGCTTCCCAACACAACAGAATGAATAATTAAGCAGAGTATTTTAAGTGATGTCAATATAATTACTTCCCTTCTTGTTTTTACCCCTTCTCCGATAAACCCAACACTTACAAGTGTTCTGTAAAGGTGTCTCCCCTTATGCCCATATCCCACCAGTCTTGCCAGAAGAGCTGAATTGTTAACCTTCTGAACACCTTTGCTTCTGATTTGCTAAGAGGCCCGTCTTCATCTACATTTGAAGTTTCAACACTTTTCTACCGAAACCGACAGCCTGCTCATTGTTCTGAACACATCTGTGTGCAGGGGCCAAATAGATGAAGACATATAAGCCAATACATTGAATATGAATAATGTCAGGTGAGTTTCCAACAGTAAATCTGACCAACTGAGAGACTAACCTGTTTGAAGGTTCATCAAAACCGAAAAGGAATATGAAGAAATTTCGACTTTGCATGGATCAATTTCCTGCACACATAGTAAGTCGAAAATGATGGCAACCAACTCTACCGAGTTTTTTTTCTGATAAATGGTTGGTAAATTGTTTCTTTAATGTTACCGTTTATTAAGAAACAAAAACATCCACACTAACATCCCAGTTAAATTGTCTTCTGAGACTTCTGCAGCAATGGTTAACATATCATTATAAATTTCCGCAATATACTGTTGAACCACCAGAATTAACAGAAAACGGCATAACAGGCATAAGAGAACATAATCAGGCATAACCGAATTCTTAGACTTTCTTAAAATGCGAAGTTCCTGGAGAGGATTCTTATCGAACACCACACACATAAACAGACCGCCTTCCTCTTCCAACCTGTGATCTGCTTTCTGGCCTTGTCTCATCGACCTGCACCAGGGCCATAGATTGTCATATCCCTCCCAACCATGTACATATCAAGCGTCTTCTAAATGTTGCAATTGAGCCTGCGTTCCCCATTTCCTCTGGCAAATCATTTCACTCTAACCGCCCTCTGATGGAAGAATTTCCCTCTCATGTCCCCCTTAAACATTTCACCTTTCATCCTTAATATATTACCACTTATTTGAGTCTCATCCAAATCGAGGGGGAGCCCTCCAAACCTACTAAATATTTCCCTGTTTCTCACGTCCTAGCAAACTCGTTATAAGTTTTATCTGTAACCCTTTCAAGATTATTGTTAGCTTTCCTGTAGATTAGTGCCGAGAACTGTAGACAATACTCCCAGTATATCCAGAATAACGCCCTTTACAATTTCAACATTACAAGATATTTCACGCGCTCAATAATCTGACTAAAAGATAGACGGGAGTGGATATCGGAACACTACAAAATAAAGCTGGATATTTTTTGGGGGAGACAAGGAAATGGTAGACGAACTGAATAAGAATTTTGCAAAATTCTTCAAAGTGAATGGCACGACCAGTATGCCAAAAGTTCGAGAGTTTCAGCGGGAAGGAGTGTGTGAAGTGGACATTACTAGGGACAGGGTTCTTGGGAAAATAAAAGGTTTGAAGATAGCAACGTCACTTGTCTAGATTGGAAACACCCCGGGGCTCTGAAAGAGTTTGGTGGAGGTATTGTCGAGGCATTAGTAATGACAATTCACTTATTAATTTATACTGCATAGTTCCAGAGGAACGGAAAGTTTCAAATGACACGTGACTGTTAAAGAAGGAAGAGAGCCAGAGGAAAGTCTAACTCAGCGGTAGAAACAATGTTGGAGTCAATCATAAAGGCGCTGGTTTCAGAGAACTCGAAGGTACATGGTAACATAGACCATCGTGAGCATGGTGTCCTCAAGAGAAAATCTTGCCTGGCAGCTCTGTTGGAATTCGTTTAAGAGATAATAAGCTGGACAGAGAAAGGAGAATTTTTCGATGTTGTGTATGTTGGATTTTCAGAAGACCTTAGACAAGGTTTCACACATGAGGCTGCTTTACAAGTTACCAGCCATGGTATTACAGGAAATATTCCAGCAAGGATAAAGCAGTGTATGACTGGCAAGAAGCAAAGGGATCCTCTTCTGGTTGACTGCCGATGACCAGAGGTGTTTCAAAGAGGTCTGTGCTGGGATCTCCTCTGTCTACGTTATGTGTTAATGACATAGATGATAGGATTGATAGCTTTGTAGGCAGGTTTGTAAGATAGGGGGAGGGGCAAGTAGTTTGAGGAACTAGAAAGGCTACAGAAGGATTTAGGTAGATAAGGAGAATGGGTGAAGAGGTGGCAGAAGAACTGCAGCGCCGCGAATTGTATGGGCGTATTCATTGCTGGAATAAATAAAAGAGTAGATTGTTTCATAAGTGGATAGAAAAATCAAACAAGAATCTGCGGTGGAACGGGACTTGGCACTCTTCGGGGAAATTTCTTCAAAGGTAAATTTTACAGGTTGTATCAGTGATAAGCCACTTGGGTGAACTTGAATATAAAAGCAAGAATGGTATTCTGCGGTTTTATAAACCACTGCCGAGGCCTCACTTGGTGTATTGTCAGCGGATCCGGGCCCCCAATCTAAGAAAGAATGTGTTGACATTGGGAGGGGTCCAAAGGCGGGTCACAAAAATGATTCTGGAATTGGAAGACTTATTATATGGCGTTTGATCGATTCTCGATTAGTCAGGGCATGAAGAGTTACGGGAGCAGGCTGGAAATGGAGGCTGAGAGAAGGGTCTCGGCCCGAAACGTCGACAGTGCTTCTCCTTATAGATGCTGCCTGGCCTGCTGTGTTCCGCCAGCATTTTGTGTGTGTTGTTTGAATTTCCAGCATCTGCAGATTTCCTCGTGGAGGCTGAGAGAGATCGGTCGTGATGAAATCGTGAAGAGGACTCGATGGGTCTATGCCATATATCTGCATCACCGCACACTTGTCTGAATTAAATTCCACTTTTCAGTCATTTAGTTTGTGCAAGTGTCTTTGCTGTCCACACCGCTCTGAATCCAGGTGTTATCTGCAAATCCAGATTACCGTACTATTGCTTACCGTACCTACATATCATGTCCCTAAGAAGATCTTCCTATAATTGAACCAAGACTGGTAACCTCCTTATCTACTCCTAATTTCCTGTCGTATACTTTGAGCCTTTCTTGAATAACGAAATCTAACTTGCATCTCTGCACCCCTGGCTAAATAAATTCTAAGTGCCTTTGTCAAGGTGTCTGCAATTTCTGCACTCTCCAACTGCAATAATTACAGGACCTGAGCATTCACCCTCTTTAATTTACCTAAAGTCATCAAACATCTATTCCTGTGTAATCTGTATATTTTCAATGACCTTACTACTGTTTTGTCCCAAATCCTTTGTCCATGTGTCTGTCTTACAAACAAATACAGATGCAAAACATTTTACTACCTTTTCCATCTTTTTTACTTCGATCCGTAGATGAGTATTCTGATCGTCAAAAGCACCGCATTTGTCCATTGCAATCCTTTTTACTCTTCACATATCTCTGGACACACGAAGGATGCTCCTCACCTTATCTACTTGAGAAAGCTTATGCCTTCTTTTAGCCATCCCAAATTTTCTTTGAAGTATTGCATATATTGCTTACACTTCCGAAGTGACTCATTAGATCCTAATTGCTGATTTCTGATATGCTCCGCTTTCCTCTGCTTAATCAGCTCCTCAATAGCCCTCTAAAATCAGGATTCGTGAAGCTGTTACCTTGTATTCTAATAGGAACATAAAACTCAATAAGTCACTTTTGGATGTTTCCCACTTAACAAAGCATCCTAATGCAATACACTCGATCCTGAACTCTTTTAATTGTCTTTTTTTCCCAATCTCAATCCAAGGACCAGGATATCATTCTCCAAAGTTACCTATAAAATTACAAAATTGTGATCATTTGAGATAAAGATTTCCCTGTCAGGCTTTCCTGTCACCTGTGACTGCAACCTCTGGTTTCTCATTCTCCCCCTGAAGAATACCAAGTCATCGATCCAAATGTCTCTGACCCTGGCACAAAAGATTTAATATCCCTTTCCGTGTCTCATTCTTATCCACCGGTTTCATAGTCTGTCCCTCTAACCAGTAGATCCCCCGTCAACACTACTGAATCTTTAATAACCATTATGGCCACGTTAGGGACAGGAAACAGAATTATAGTGTGACAGAAATGTACAGCACAGAAGCCGGCTCTTCGGCCCATCTAAGCATGCCGAACCATTAAATGTGCCCTCACCGTCGATCTGCACCGGGACCACAGCCCTTCATGCCCCAGCCACCCAAGTACCGATTCAAATTTCACTCAAACGTTGAAACCGAGCTTGCGTTCACCACTTATGCTGGCAGCTCATTCCATCTTCTAGCAACCTGCTGAGCGTGCTTCCCGTCATGTTCCCTTTACATTTTCCATCTTCGCTATGAACCCATTACTTCTGGTTGTAGTCCCACGCAACCTCAATCGAAAAAGCGCGCTTCCATTGCACATATCCTATCTCATAATTTAATAATTCACAGCTCATAATCTTGAGCACGTCCTTTAAATTTTCTCTTGATCGCCTACTTTCCAAGCAATGAATTCGAGAGATATTCAGTCTTTCCGTATAACTCGGGTTCTTTTCTGTAATCTGTGGCCTGTCCGTGAAGTCGATGCCACTTTGTTTCACTTCTGCAGACTCAGTGTCCGTCTGCTGAGTAAATAAAACCGCCAAAAATAAGTAACAATAAGTCCTCCCTCATCTGTTTTTGCACCACACCGGGATAAACATTCCTATATTTCGGATCACCAGTTTGGTCACTTGCAATCCTCGATCCCCGCCTCATTACCACCCTCACGTCATTCGCGTACTGGAAGGATTTGGAGTCGAAGACGAAAGCTCCTTCACTCCAGTGTGGAATGTGACAGGATCCCTTTCCGGATCAATGTGAAACACGTCTACTCGCGGACCTTTAGCCAGAATAATTCCCGTCGGCCAGTATCTTACCTCTTACGGGCAAGCCAGTTCTGAATCCAAATGGGCAATTCACTGTGAAGTTTTGGAAGCTCGGTGGTAATTTAAAGGACAGGATCTCCAGGGTTATGATATCGGGATTACTACTGGTACCACAGGCCAGTGAGGCCAGGTGTAGGCACTTTATATGGTTTAACATTTGGCTCGGGAGTTAGTGCTTGAAGCGAGGCGGGGGGGGGGGCTGGTTGTTGGGGGGAGAGGGTATACGATATATTGATCATTAGGTTCTCGTCCCGCGAATGTAAGACCTACACAGGAGAAAGGGTTTGCGCTTAACAGACAATAGACAATAGGTGCAGAAGTAGACCTTTCGGCCCCTCGAGTCTGCACCGCCATTCTGAGATCATGGCTGATCATTCACTATCAATACCCAGTCCCTGCCTTGTCCCCATATCCCTTGATTCCCCTATCCATCAGATATCTATCTAGCTCCTTCTTGAAAGCATCCAGAGAAACGGCCTCCACCGTCTTCCGAGGCAGTGCATTCCACTTAATCTGAAGGGGCTCTAATATCCTAGAAAGATGCTTGCTAGAACTGCACGTAAGGGTTGAAACTAGAGTTCGGGGGACGGGAACCAGAGTACCAGTGGAGAGGTTCTGAAGACAGATGTTGATAAGACCTCAGGCGAAGTCAGGATTCAAAAGGTTTGACATGGTGGGACTAGACTTTTGAGCTGGAAGAAGTATTGCATGAAAGGCAGATGAGCTCAGGGCATGGAACAACACCTGGAATTGTGATATTGTAGCCATTATTCAGACTTGTTTGCAGGAGGGATAGGACCGGCATCTCCATATTATGGGGTTACGTTGTTTCAGATTTAACAAAGCGGGTGGGATTGAAGGAGGAGGAATGGTGTGACTCGTGAGGGAAACTATCACATACAAATTAGGTCTTAATTCCCTTGTAGTTCAGCTGAAAAACGTCTCATGTGTTCAGGTCCCAAAGTGTTCCCTTGCACACATCTGTCACCTGCCATCTGTCACAAAAAGTGGGAAGAAAGGGAATCTTTTCTGGTTGTCTGATAATCTCTCGTGGATTTCCACTGAGGTCTGTCTCGGGACCGGGCCCTGTACCTCTACTTCAGTGAGTTAGATCACAGAATTTTTGGCTTGGTGGCCAGGTTTGGGAAGGTCAGAGTGTGAAATGGGAACAGACATCTGCAACGAGTAACTTATGCGTGGCATTCCGAAGCAGTTCTTTGACTGCCATCTGCCGGGCAAATGCGGAACTGAAATAGATTCAATGTTGTTACGAATGCAGAAATAACTGCAGCTGCTGAAAGAACGATACTTGACCTGCTGCTATGAGATGAAACAGGATAGGTAGCAGGTGTTTTCTGTAGAACAACACTTTGCATCGAGTGACCACAATGCAGTTAGTTTCAAAGTCAATATGAAAAAAAGGTGGGACGTGTTGACCATCAAAGTTCAATGTTGATGGTATCAGAAACGATCTGTTCTATAGCAAAGGTGCGGTTTGCAAGTGAGAATCCTTTAAAAGTGATATTCTGATAGTTCAAACCTTGTAGGTATCTCTCATAATGAAAGGTAAACTAAACTAAACGGGTGTAGGGATCCCTGGTTTTCAAGAGATATTGCGGCCTTGGTTAAGAAAAATAAAAGGAGGTCCGTAGCAGATAGGAACAAGCGATGCGCATGTGTGTTATAAGAAATGCAGGAGAATATTGAAGAAACGTCCAGCGGACAAAAGACGTCCTCTGAAAGACCAGGGTGGTAATTCGTTCTTGGAGCCAAAAGTGATTGAGGATATTTAAAATATTGTCTGCGTCTTTATATATTCGGGAGTCCGACCCAGAGTCTATAAAAGTGATATTAAATTCATGGACTCTACAGAGATTAATGAGGAGGAGGTGCTTGCCCTGTGCTAAATTAGGGTGGATAAAATTCCCTGGTCTGACAAGGATCCATCGGACCCAATAGAGTCAAGTTGCTAGGAAACTCGCAGAGATATTTCAATCATCCTAAGCGACAGGTGAGGTGCCAGAGGATTACAGGATAGCCTATGTTGTTCCGCTTCGAGGAATACAGTTCGATATTCAGTCACAGGTAGAAACGGGAAAGAAAGCTTTTGACACATTGGGCATCATAAATCAAAGTGTAGATTACAGGAGACGGGATGCTACGTTGAAGTTGTATAAGACATCGTTGAGGCTTAATCCGGGGTATTGTGTGCACATTTGGTCATCTATGTAAGGATACATAAAAATAAGGTTACAGAAGTGCCGTATAGATTTACAAGGATGTTGTCGGGTCTAGGGGACCGGATTTATAATGACAGATTGAAGAGTTCAGGACGTTATTCCTGGGAACGTAGACAATTGAGAGGAGATTTGATAGAGGTACACTGAATGAGAAGTATAGACATGGCCAATGCAAGCAGGCCTTTTCCACTCAGGTTGGGTGAGACTACAAACGGAAGTCATGGGTTAAGGGTGACTGATGAAAAGTATAAGGGGAACCATTTTCACTCAGATGGTATATGGATGGTGGGGATCTGGACGGCTATGTTCTCAGTGCAACTCAATGCGTGTGGTTAGGTTAAATGGTTCAGCATAGACTTGATGGGTCAAAGGGCCTGTTTCCTTGCTGTTCTTTTCTAAGAGTCTATGACCTGTTTAATACGCACACGAGTGATCGAATTGCGACCTGAAATATGCATTCTGTTCTCCCATTGTTATTGGTCATCTTTGAGCCGATCATTAATTCATCCATCTCTAAATGTACTCAAATACTTCCTCTTCTGTCCTGTGAAGAAGCACGTTGCCAACAATCATACCTCCATTTCTAGATCAGAATCAAAATCAGAATCAGTTTTATTACCACTGACTTATATGATATAAATTTGCTGATATGCGACAGGATTAGTGTGCAAATACATAACATTACCATAAATTACACAGGAAAATATTGCAAAAAAATGAATAATAATGTGTTCTTCATGGGTGCATGGACCATTGTGATATCCCCCAAGATCCTGCGAGTCTTTTCACACAAAAGAGCAAACTGCGTTTTCAAATTCACCTTGTCAAGACCCCTGAGCATTTTAACTGTAATGGCTGGATAGCCGGAACTTACTATGAGATACCTCAGTCGCTCCTGACATCAACATGTGGCATCAACACGATCAAGCACCAATATTGGAACTGATAGTGAGGAGGTGGAGGAAGGCATTATCTCTCTGCAGCTCCGTCCCTTCATCTTCTCATTCTCCGTACGAACCTAAGCTCATCCGGTTGCAGCTTCCGTTCCCCAATACCGTCTGTATGAACCAGGTCTCTGGAACTGAGTCTGGCTCTGTGGTTCGGAAACAAATGACCGAGACATTGAGAGCACTGGAGATGGAGTGCTGAGAACAGATTCTGTGGATGTGACGAAGATTCCCGGGTGGTATGTTGCTTCCCAGATGCCAGGGTCAGTGATGTCTCAGATTGGGATCACAGTGTTTGAAAACGGGAGGTCGAGCAGCCAGAAATCGTGGTACATTTTGGCGCCAATGCTAGGGGAAGATAGCGACGGAGATCCTGAATGGAGAATATAGGGAGCAATGCAGCAACCTGAAAGGCAGGACCACAGGGCGAGTAATCGCTGGGTGGCGGTCTATGTCACGCTCCACTGAGGGAAGAATAGGATGACTTGGCAGATGAATATATGGCTGACGAATTGGTGCAAGGGGCAGGGTTTCACGGTTCTGGGTCATTGGGATTTCTTCTGGGAATGGCTATGACACGCACAAAAAAAGATGGGTTACCCCTGAACTGGAGGGAGTCCAATATCTTGGCGTGCAATTTTCCTGGAGCTGTTGTCGAGAGTTCAAGCTAACTTGTCAGGGGAACGGGAAGCAGCGAGTTCGGACAAAAGATCAGACAGCTGGTAGACAAGTAGATTCAGCGATTAGTGAGATTGTGACGGGGCTAGGCAGTCGAATGATTAGAATTGCAGTCATAGCTTCATAGAAGTGAACAGCACAGAATCAAACCCTTCGGCCCATCTATACCATGCTGAAATTTTTATTTGCCTATTTATCAACTTGCTCCAATCCAGGAAGTCAAAATAGACCCGTTCTTTAAACTCTGCTTCCTTTGACACAGATGATTAACGTAACACAAGCAGACACAACGGAGGCTATTTTAGAATTATTTGATCTATGCACGGTGTGGATACTAACGGCCACAGACGTGCAAATGACTGACGCTAGTTGGAAACTATCCTTCCCAATTAAGCGGCCTAGGAAAGCCCAGCTATTTTCTCTATTAGATTCTGTTCTTTGAGAGTTGTCCCGAATAAGCAGTTACCTTTCTTAACCAATGGCACAGTTACGCGTAATACGCTATTTATATATTTTATTCCTTAGAATACAATATTGTCAGTGTCACCGGATTATCTTTGGAGCCTTTCTTAAATAACAGAAGAACATTAGCTATCCTCCAATCCTTCGGCACCTCACCCGTACCAGGAACTTCTACAGATGTGCAGTGGAGAGTATATTGAGAGGTTGCAACAGAGCCTAGTATGGAAACGCTGCCTTTGAAAGGAAAATCATTGAAAAATTGGCGTAGTTGGCCTAGTATATCACGCTTAAAGCCGTCCCAACTATCGAGCACATGTATATGAAGCGCTATCGCAGGAAGGCAACATCGAGCAATAGAGATCCCTAACCTCAGGGTTCAGACCAGGTTCAGGGAAAGTTACTATCCTCAACCATCAGGCTCTTGAATAAAAGGGCATACCGACAATGAACTGCACTTCCCCATCATTGAAATGTTGACCCCAATTGACCCATTCGATCCATCATCTGGTCCGCCATTCCTCAGTCCACAGGATACATGGGTAGATTTTTCCTCTCAGAATCAACCTTCTGGCCTCTCGCCGTATCCCTTCAGTAGTAAATATACTGCAGATTAAAACTTGGCCTTTACAGCTTCTTCTGGGAAAGAGTTCCATTGATTCACCATTCTTTTGCTAAAGAAATTCCTCTGCACCTCCATTGTAAAGGAAAGTCCATCTATTGTGAGTCTGTCTCCTCTAGTCTTAGACTATCTCAATATAGAAAACGTCCTCTCCACATCCACCATGAGAGACTTTCACCATTCGACCGATTGCAAACAGGTCACCCCTCATTCTTCTGAATTCTCGTGAATGCAGGCCAGAGCCATCAAAGGCTTTTCCTATGACGAGCCAATTAATCTGGGAATCATTTGCGCGAGACCTCTTTGAAAACTCTCCGGTTTCAGTACATTATTTCTGACATAAGATATCCAAACCTGATCACAATTCTCCAAGTGATGTCACATCGCTGATTCATAACGCGGTGTGACATCACTTCACGTCAACAATATCGCATCCTTTCATAATTCCATCGTATTTCATTTATTGTCCCTGTCAACCCCATTCTAACGTATTCTCTCTGTGATCTTTGACAACCTTACTCGAGAAGGGATGGGAAGAATTGCTTTTCACTGCACGGCTACATTTCCCATACCATACCCTCTCAGTGACAGTCTACACATGTTCACTTATGTGTCAGACTGCGGAGGAGTGAAGTTATCGACATTCGCTTTGGAAGGGGCCATTCGCTTTCTGGAAAAAAGAGAGTACTGTACTCAGTTGTTGTACTTACTGTACTCACTGTAACGGACACCGTTACAATGGAAATTGGACATGTCCGAGCTCACTTTAACTGACACCAGTTTCCATGTTTCAAGTATGCTTGCCCATTTGACATAGAAATATTTTCCAGTTAAAACCGGCAAAAAGAAATGAATACTGGCATCTCAAACACCACGTACGTGATGTGGACGTGTATCCACTGACGTCACCGTCTTTTCTCTGACTGGCAGCACTCTAATTCTTTGCAAGTTCACTCTCCATTACTGACGTTCATATTAACTAATCACAGTGCAGGTTCTTTTTTGACAAACAGGCGCCTCAACCAGCGACAGCTAGTAAAGGCAGTAGTCTGAACTATGATAGGCGCCTCCTCATTTGCTGTTAGCATCCATCGCGGAGTTCAGAGAGTTGCTGCCTTTGGTGGTGTTGGCCAGGCCGTCCCCAACAGCGGGCGTGGTTCTTTTTCAATGTCTTGGTGAGTCGTTCCGGCGGATGTTTAGTCGGTTGAGGAAGAGTTTTAAACCTGTGATCGAGTGAGGAGTCGAAGGATTTGCACTACAACTTCCATATGGCCCCGCGGCCCCGAATGTTCGGCACCTGCCACCGACTGAGCGCGGTGACAGGAGTTGTAGTTCATAGTGAAGGTGAGTCCATCTTGTACGGTGAGCAACGGGAGTTGTAGTTCCGATGCGAATCGCGTGTTTCTGAGTTATGCACAACAGCTTCAGTTACGAACAATTTGTGTCACACTTTCAACCAACCTACAACGTTCAAAGTGCAATTATCATTAAAGTTTCTATAAAAGAAACATCCTTGAGATTTGTCACTCTCCCTCCCCGCGCACAGTGAACCGACACCTCGAAGTCCGTACGCACCCGTATTCGCCGATGCGCTGATAAATCTGAGCACATCCACAAATCCACACGGGCTCAAAATCCTTGTGGAACGCAAATCAGTGTGCCTCCGCAAATCCGCTACACGTCCAAACCCACAGATATCCCGACATTCACCTCGGATTATCCCCAATCACGCTGTGACACCCACATGCACGTCAGATGGTCCCTGAGCAAGAATCTTTTCAAACATTTCAGAAAATATTTGCCTCGACATTAAAAATCCGCACGGAGCCGAAAATTCTTCTGCAAATCTTGATATTCCGAGACACGCAAATCTGTGTTAAACCCAAATCGGTGTGGACCCCACGTTCGACAACGCCCCCGAGACTGTGCACATCACCAACCCCTGCGCCCACCGCCATATCTGACAACCCACCGCTGAAGCTCTGCGTATCCCCAAATCAATGTTCGTCCCCCGGTGTCCGCACATCACCAACCCTGGCGCCCACCACCATATCTGAAAAGTCACCGCTGAAGATCTGCGTATCCCCAAATCAATGTCCGTCCCCAGGTGTCCGCACATCACCAACCCCTGCGCCCACCACCATATCTGACAAGTCACCGCTGAAGATCTGCGTATCCCCAAATCAATGTCCGTCCCCAGGTGTCCGCACATCACCAACCCCTGCGCCCACCACCATATCTGACAAGTCACCGCTGAAGATCTGCGTATCCCCAAATCAATGTCCGTCCCCAGGTGTCCGCACATCACCAACCCCTGCGCCCACCACCATATCTGACAACCCACCGCTGAAGCTCTGCTTATCCACAAATCAATGTCCATCCCCAGGTGTCCGCACATCACCAACCCTGGCGCCCACCAGCATATCTGACAACCCACCGCTGAAGCTCTGCTTATCCCCAAATCATTGACTGTCCCCAGGTGTCCGCACATCGACAAATAAGGGAGCACCCCAACCCGTTGACAACCCCACAGGCACATCAGATTCTCACAGAGTAAGAATAATTTCAAACAGTTCACAAACTGAACCATAAAAATTTACGAGCTGAGATCAAAGTTTAAAAGTATTATTAATGTGTCTATAAATGAAAGCAATTTGACATTGGTCACACTCCACATCTGCAGAGACCCCACATCCGTGAGGACCCGGAATTCCGTGCGCACCTTCAAATCCGTATGCACCCCCTTATCCATCCACATCCCGAAACTGCTGATACACCCACATGCAAATTAGACTATCCCAAACAAGAACTATTCCAACAAGATCTCTGTCTCCACCTTAAACATAGTAAGAACAAAGTTCATAAGTGCATCTACTATTAAAGCATCTATAAATGAAACAGCTTTGAGATTCGTCACAACTCCAAAAACGCAGACACCTCAAATCTGTCAGAACACCGATATCCGTGTGGAACCCACTGCAAATCCATCTGTACCCTAAATCCGCGTGGATAGTATTAGTTTGACGGTCCTTATATGTAGGTTCTCGCTGATCTTATTGTATTTCTCTACTCCACTGCGAATGTCTGCAAGAACACGAATCTCAATGTAGTATAAGTTGACATGTAGATACTTTACTTATAAAGTTAATCTCATATTTGAGCAGAAGCAAAACACATACGGGCACTGGCACTGGCACAGGCATGCGCACAGAGATATGGTATCAGTAACACCACCATTACCACAGACTCTCCCACAGGCAGAGACAGACAGAGACGCACACAGCGGTTCACCCACACACAAATAAACATTGACGCAAATACTGTAGTATACACAGACACACAAACATATACGTACATCAAGCAGACAAACACGCATAGTACAACAAATTAACAAACATACGTCAGTGTCTATGTGTGGATGTCTGTGTGTGGTTGTGTGTCGATGTGTGTCCGTTTATGTGTTTATGTGCACATACAGGCAAATAGAAGCACATACTCACGCTTGTAAACAACTTGTGAACACACACATTGTCACGCGTATAACTCCGTGTACATTTAAGGTGAGCTGTATAACTAATCTGTCTAACTTAGGCTACGAACTTTTCAATCACCCTCCTGTGGGTACTTTCTGGAGGTTCCAGAAATGCTCCACGACCGCTGGACTAAGTGTAAATATGAGACAGTTGAGTGTGCAGGCCAGGGAGTAGGGTTAGGGATGGGACGTGGTGGGGTTGGTGGTGATGGTGTTTATTCATCACCACAAACAAACACTTCCTTGGAGATCCTCTTGGTAGTGTCCCCCAAAACACAAACTACATAACGAATTTATGCGCTTGAGGAGAATGGGAGCAGTCGATGATTCGATGCAATTTCACAAACTAGAATGCCATAATTTATTTCAATATTTTGTGTCTGACAAATGGTTCATTTCAACTACATAATTACAGTGGAATCACAGGTAATTGATACAACAGCTCAGACGGTTCAGACACCCTTTTGGGGGCAACTAATTAACACAAATGGTTAAAGGTATCTGTGAATAGAGACCCAGATGCCCACGGTTACTGTTGTGAGGGCTGACTTATGGAAAGACAGGGAATGTGGGGAGACGGATCATGTAGAGGTAGTTACGATCCTTTAAACATGGCGTCATGGCGTCACAGACACCGTGGGCCGAAGGGTCAGTGCCTGCGCTTTACGTTTCTCTGTTCCATGTGGAAGTAACTCAAATGGAAAGCAACAGCGTATCTTGTCTCAGAGCAAACACTTATTTTAATGGCGATGAACATAGACATGTTTTTGACCCAGGACAAAGTTTGGTATACCCCCGGTACCCTGATGGGGGGGCGGTTAGTGATAATCAGGAAAGAGGAGTCAAGGTCAATTCAAAACAACACGTACAAGATGGGAAACAATGTTCCCTTTGCTGGAAGAATGCTACTCCCATTTTACAGCCCTTAATACGTTCTCATTATTCATTGTTTGCCTTTTCACAATTAATTAACTAAATTGATCGCTGTCTATCACCGTGGGGATTGCACGTGTCTGACGTAATCTGTTTGTAAATAGTTTGAAAATCTTTATTTCTGAATCGGTTGAAACCTGTCCCTGTGGATTCGCTAAATGGTAGTAAAAAACCCAGGCTTCTGCTGCTTTAACATTTCATTCCGACAAATCGCCGGTAGCACGGGGGACGAATCACTGGGCAGAGAAAATGTCTTCAATATTGGATAGTTACAGGAGTGTGGAGAAAATATTGTACGTGGTCATTGCCGTTTTTGGAGTTCCTGGTGAGTGATTGGCATTGTTGTGTATTAACCAATGCAGACCTATTTCCGATCAGTTTACCAGCTTCCAACTTGACGGTTATTGTACATATATCCGTCAGAAGTATCAATCCTGCCAATTCGACAACTGATTTTTCATATTTAATGACCAATGAAACAAAACTTCTGTCTCTCCTCCGCCAGCAGAGATCGACTCGGACGTTTTTCGTCCCTTTAATAACACCTTTTCCAGAGTAGTCCCAGTGAAGCTCCAGGTCTCCGGGAAGGTATGATTGGAAGGGTTTTACTGGGAATTCGTCCAGAGTTATGCCCCATGCTGGGGAAAGGCATTTTCCCCGCACCAAAGATGCGACTGGGCGACCGGGAGGGTTTTACATTGTGAGGTTGACTGTCTCTCAGATATTGATCAGACTGAACACCTGGTCCTGTGTTTTATGTCCACTGCTGAATCTGTCATAGTCGGATCCCACTGTCTGCTGGTCAATAATTGGGTCTTATCACCTGAATCAGTGTCCTCGGACATATTGAAGTGTGTTAAGGAGTTGTTCTGTGTTGTAGAATTAATCCATTAACGGACCCATTCAGCCTCTGTTTACTAAGTTGACCCGGCATTCCCTCTGAGAACCGTCGATCAGAGAAACCGGCCCCTCAGCGATGGAATCAGGATTAGCATCGATCGCTGTCGTTCATGCAGCTGGTTTTTAGCACCGAAGATTAGTCACAGATCGCCTTATTTGCACAGTGAATAAAATATTTCAGAGAGAGTGAGAGACGTGTCAGATGTCAGATTAGCAGCTGTTTACACATTGTTTAGCCGAATCCTGGATGGTGTTCAGTAATGCCCAGTGTCCGGTCTCCTCCTCTGCTCTCTCTCCCTCTCTCTCTATCTCTGCCCCCCCTCTCTCTCTCTCCAGTGAATGTAGTGCCGATTGTGATCCTGTCCCGGGGAAGGTGCGGCCTCTCTACCTGCACCACTCGCTACCTGGTGGCCATGGCAGCGGCGGATCTACTGACCGTTGTCTTCGAGATCATTTTGTTTCGAATGAAACTGCGTTACTATATGTCAAGTTTTCTGAATATCACCCCTGTGTGCAGCGTTACCGAGGTACTGAGGATGACAGCCACAGACTGTTCTGTCTGGTTCACTGTCACTTTCACTTTTGATCGGTTTGTCGCCATTTGCTGCCAGAAGCTGAAAACAAAATATTGCATCGAGAAAACTGCGGATGTGGTTCTAACAACAACTGGTGTACTGTTCTGTCTGAAAAACATTCCGCGGTACTTCCTCTGGGAACCCAAATTGTTCATAGATAATGTACCGTGGTTCTGTGAACTTAAGGGCCATATTGCCACTGACCCCGGGTGGGTAGGACAGGCTTGGGTGGAGACTGTTTTAACTCCGTTCCTCCCTTTCGTTGCGATACTGCTGCTCAACGCTCTGACAGTCAGGCACATTTTACTCGCCAGTCGGATCCGTAAGGGGCTGAAGGGTCAGAGCAAGGGGGAGAACCGCAGTGATCCGGAGATGGAGAGCAGGAGGAGGTCTGTGGTTTTACTCTTCACCCTCTCCGGCAGCTTCATCCTCCTGTGGGTGACACTGGTTGTAAATTTCATATATTATCAGGTCAAAGCTCTTGGTTTTAATTTCAGTGATTCCGAATGGATATTTCATGAGTTCGGCGTTCTGATGAGGAATTTCAGCTTGTGCACGAACACATTTATTTACGCGGTGACTCAGTCGAAATTCAGGGAGCAGGTGATCAGCGCGGTGAAATACCCGATCACCTCGGTGGTTCAATTCATTAATAAAGTCGCGCCCTGAGCGCAACCCGGATGCAGTTTCAATGTACCCGGTCCAGGTTCCAGATCCTCTCATCAAACGTCTACTCTCCAACCTGTTGTTGCCGGTTCGGTTGTCCTGTTGAAAGGGGCATTGGAAGCAGCAGTGCTGTGGACCGCGAGAAAATGGAGGGAGATTGGAAAGTGCTTGCAAGAGAGAGAAGTCTGGGATTGGCCAAGTGAAGTGCTTGCGTGGGGGCTGTGTAAAGAGTGACTGGGAGATCGTGAAAGATTGTGGTGTGTGTGTGTGTGTGTGTGTGTGTGTGTGTGTGTGTGTGTGTGTGTGTGTGTGTGTGTGTGTGTGTGTGTGTGTGTGTGTGTGTGTGTGTGTGTGTGTGTGCGTGCTTGAGAGAGGGTGCAGAACATCCTACATCCGACAACGCCGTCCCTAAACTATAATCTGAGCTCTAACAAATTGCGACACCCCTCATCTCTACCCAGACATCTCGCCCACCAGAGCCATGTCCCCAAACGCCAATATGACCCCTACCTCCCCACATCCCCAACCTTCAGTATAATGTGACCTCCAACCCAGACATATCCCGATCCCAAAACGCGAATCAGACCTGAAACACTCCACATGTTTGTCTATAAATCATTGTCTGAAATCTATATTCGCATGTATAAATCATAGTCTGAAATCTAAATTCGCATGTTCCAGTCCGTCAACTCTCCTTAAGAGACTTAGGTAGTTCAGAGAAATGGGCAAAGAAGTGGCAAACGAAGGAATGTTCATGGTCATACACTATGGTGGAAGAAATAAACAGGCAGACTATTATTTAGATGGGGTAGAATTCAAAATGCAGAGATGCAAAGTGACTTCGGAGTCCTTGTGCAGGAAACCCTAAAGGTTAACCTCCAGTTGAGTCGGTGGTGAAGAAACAAATTAGTGCTGGCATACATTTCTATCGGTATAGAAACATAGAAAACACACAGCAGAATACAGGCCCTTCGAATTACCCATAGCCTTCGATTTTTCTAAGCCCCATGCAGACATCCAGAAGTGTCTTAAAAGTCCTCTATATCCTCATATTCGCCTCCACCACCGCCGGCGGCAGCCCATTCCACACCTCTCTCTGCGAAAAAAAATATACCTCTGTCATCACCTCTGTAACTACTTTCAAGCACCTTAAGACTATACCCTCTTGTTCTAGCCATTTCAGCCATGGCAAAAGCCTCTGACTATCCACAGGATCAATGCCTCTCATCATCTTGTACACCTCTATCAAGTCTCCTCTCATCTTCCGTCGCTCCAAGGAGAAAAGGCCGCGTTTACTCAACCTGTTTTCATAAGCCATGCTCTCCAATCCAGGCAACATCCTTGCAAATCTCCTCTGCACAATTTCTATGGTCTCCACGTTCTTCCTGTAGTGAGGCAACCAGAACTGAGCACAACAGTCCAAGAGGGGTCCGGCCAGGGTCCTATATAGCTGCAACATTACCGCTCGGCTCCTAAATTCAATTCCACTATTGATGAAGGCCAATACACCGTAATTGGAAAGTGTCTACGCAGAACCCCACCAAATATTCACTGAACATTTGCCGCATTTCTTTAGTACGTTTCCCCAATAAGATCTGTTTTGAATTTATGCTTCCAAGTTCCTACCTGATAGCCTCATAGTTCCCCTTACTCCAATTAAACGTTTCCCTAACTTGTCTATTCCTATCTCTCCCCAATGCTATGGTAAATGAGATAGAATTGCGATCACGATATCCAAAATACTCTACCACTGAGAGACCTGACACTTGACCAGGTTCATTTCCCAGTACCAGATCAACTACATCCTTTCCTCTAGTAGTCTGATCTGTGTACATGTTGTGTCAAGAAACCTTCCTGAACATATCTAACAAACCCCACCTCATCTACACCCCTCACTCTAGGGAGATGCTAATCAATATTTGGGAAATTAAAATCTCTCAACAACTGACACCTTCATTTTCGCCTCCCTCCCTGTCCTTTCTGAAATATCTAAAACCTGGCACTTGAAGTAGCAATTCCTACTCGTGCACCATCCAATTCTTAGTAATGTTCACAACATTATAGCTCCAAGTGCTGATCCACGTTCTAAGCTCATCCACTTCATTTATGAAACTCGTAGCATTAGAATAGACGCATCTCAATCACCGGAACGAGTGCGTCGCTCTCTACCACATAATCGTGTCTCCAAAGTTACTCCATTTTTGAGCCAGTCTCCCTTTCCTCCATCACTTCAGTTTGGGTCCCACCACCGAGCAATTCTACTTTAATCTCTCCCCAATAGCCTTAGCAAACTTTCCCGCCAGGAAAGTTCCCCTCGGATTCAAGTGCAAAGTGTCCTTTTTGTACAGGTCACACTGACCCAGAAGAGGTCCCAATGATCCAGAAAGCTGAATCCCTGCCCCCTGTTCCAATCCCTCAGCCACGCATTTATGTTCCATCTCATTCTATTCCTGAACTTAAAGTCAGTGATCCCGAGATTACTACCTTTGGGTTTCTACTTCTTAACTTTTTCCTAATTCCGTGTCGTCCTTTTTTAGGACCTCCTCTCTTTTCCTACCTTTGCCGTTGATACCAATATGTGCCACCACCTCCGGCTATTTTGCTTCGCACCTCAAGATTTCGTGGACGCGATCAGAAACATCCCGGACATGGCACCTGGGAGGGAAACTGCCATCCGCGGTTCTTTCCTGTGTCCACAGAATCGCCTATTTGACCCCTATCGCTGCTGTCACCCTCTTCCATTCGCTACCCGTCTGAGCCACTGGACCGGACTCCGGTGCCAGAGTTGCTTCCCCCAGGTAGGCCATCACACGCCAACAGTACTCAAGCAGGAATACTTATTGTTAAGGTTACAACAACCGGTGTTTCTCTATTACCGGCTTCTTGTCCTTTCCTCTCCTAACGGTTACACTTTTCTCTGTCTCATGTGGTCCCGGGGTGATTACCTTCCTATAGCTCCTCTCTATCACATGCTCACTCTCCGTGACCAGACAAAGGTAATCGAGCTGCAGCTCCAGTTCCCCAACGCGGTCTCTAAAGAGTTGCAGCTCGATACACCGGGTGCAGGTGTTTTTTACTGGAATGTAAGAACAGGAATGCAATGTTCATGCTCTACAAGCACTTCGGACACCACATTTAGAGTATTGTGTGCAGTTTTGGTCTCCTTATTTTAAAAACGTAACAATGACATTGGAGAGGGTTCAGAGAATATTCACAAGAAGGATTACAGGAATGAACGGGTTACCGTATGAGGAATGTCTGGCAGCTCTAAGACTGATTTCGCTGGAGTTCACTAGAATAAGGAGGGATCCCATAGAAAGATTCCAAATTGTAAAAAGCAGGAACAGATTACATATGACTAGGTTATTTCCCATGATAACGGAACCTAGGAAAAGAGGGCATGCGGGGAAATTACTTTAGTCAGAGGGTGGTAAATCTGTGGAATTTTTGCCAGGAGCTACAAGTCATTAGGTACATTTAAAGCAGAGATAGATAGGTTTTTGATTAGCCATTAAAAGTTAAATTAAAGGTTTATGGAGAGAATTAAAGGTTATGGGGAAAAACAGGGGAGTGAGGATAACTGGAAGAACTGAATCAGAAATTGGATTTTGGGGTGCCGAGGCCGAGGACAAGATTGCTTGGAGTCTCCGGCTGTCTTATAAAACAGTTCGTTCATCTGAGGGGGGATGAGCGCACGTTGAAGCCGCGGGAGGACTCTGTCAGCAGGGTAAATCCTCAGATGTAGCCACCGGTGGGGATGGGAGAGGAGCCGGCTCCATCCCGCAACTGATACAGGAAGTGGTGGCCGAGCTGAGGGCTGTGGGGTCGGAGGAAGGGCTTCACCCCACCCCCCGCCCTCCCAGAGGACGGAGAGCGCAGGACGCTGCAAGTGGCGGGACGTCTGCGAGAAGAGGGGCGGTTGGTAGAGTGTATTATAACTGCGGGAAAGAAGGACAATTCCGGAGAGTCTGAGAGACAGGGGGTGTGCTGTATCTTCGGGGAGGAGGGCCACGTCCAACGGGAATGTGAGCGGCCGGGAGCCTCTAGGAGGACGAGTCCCCGGGTTATCCAAAAAGGGAGAGGTTTCGGGAAACCTAGGAGACCCAGTGAGGGAACGGCTGGTGTCTGTAAGTGAACACGTTCCCAGCAATGTACCTAGGAACCCCCGAAAGCAAAAGACCCTATTCCGGAAGGGTCACGCAGGTCACCCTACTATACCGTTCGTTTTACAACCAGTAATTAATGCATTTGCCATTGACCCCATTCCATGCAGTGGGGATTTGGGACGACAAAGCTACGGATTATCGTTATGACGGGTATTTGTCGGTGAAACTGGAGTTTTCAGAAGCCGATGTTGGAGTGTCTGAAGTTTTGGAGACGTTATCGCTGGTTTGTCCGGACCCAGTTGAGACGGGGGGGTTGCTTCAATCCTGGTGGGGACCAACACGCCTGTGGTGCTGAGGCTCATGGGCGCCTGCCAGGAGAGGGCGAGTGAGAACTGCTTGGGGGCCCGGGTAGTGCACCCAGCGTTTCCTGATGATTTTAAAGAATTGCGGCATCGCCCTGGGCTGGAAATTAAATTTAAGCGAGGGTCTGTAAGGTGCACCCAGTCCAAGCCTGTGATAATAAGGCCCGAGGAAGTAGCAAGAGTGATGGGAACCCCCTAATGGCGATGCTTTTTTAGTGGACGCCCTGGAAGACCTCGAGGGGGAGACACGATTTCCGGCTGGGGAGCTGGTGAGGCCCGAAGTGCAGAGGCCCTCGGTGGTACAGGCCAGGCGGATAATTGTGAGTGATAGGAACCACCTTTAAGAAATCACCTTTAAGAGAGCGATGCCGCTGGCGCATTTGCTCCCGGTGACAGCAACGTCTAGCGCACCTGTGAGGCCCACTTAGGGGGAAGGATTGGGAAACAGAGGAAAGCTGACCGCTGAGGCCTTTAACTTTGTGGACTCTCCTGTGCCGCCGGAGTAGAAACGCAGGCCGGTGGAGAAGATGTTGAAGCAGGAAGATGAGAAAGCTCTTGGTGAGTTTGATGTGAGTTGTTCCAAGAGCACTCGCCATATCATCCAAGTGACTGAGGACACCCCGTTCAGAGAGAGGTCACGGCGAATGGCCCCGTTGTGGAAAACGTGCGGCAGCACTTGTGCAAGTTGAAGGAAGCTGGAATCATCACTGAGTCCCGAAGGCCCTATGCGTCCCCAATAGTAGTGGCCCGGAAGAAGAACGGAAAGGTACGCATGTGTGTGGACTATAGGACCCTGAACCGGCGCACTGTCCCTGACCGGTATACGGTCCCCAGGGTCGGAGACGCGTTGGCCTGTCTGAGTGGAGCGAATTGGTTTAGTGTGCTGGACTTGAGGTGTGGATACTCCCAGATCCCGATGAGTGAGGCCGACAAAGAGAGGACGGCATTTATATGCCCTCTGGGATTTTTCCCGTTCTAAAGGATGCCCTAGGGCTTATCGGGAGCCCCTGCCACCTTCCAGAGGGTCATGGAGAAGACGCTGGGTGATATGAATTTGCTGGAAGTGCTGGTGTATTTGGATGATTTGGTAGTGTTTGGAGCCATCTTGGAAGAACACGAAGCGAGGCTACTGAAGGTGCAAAGTCGACTGAAGTAGGAAGGGTTAAAACTCTTCCTGGACAAGTGCTGGTTCTGCAAGACGTCTGTTAACTAAGTTTGACACATAATCTTGCAGATTGGAGTAGCTGCAGACCCAGATAAGATAGAAGCGGTGACCACGTGGGCGAGGCCCCGGACTGTGAGCGCTCTGCGCTTGTTCTCGGGGTTCTGTGGTTATTACCGGAGATCCGTGAAGGGCTACGCCAAAGTGAGTCACCCCTTGAACCAGCTTCTGCGTGGTTACCCTCCCATGGGGAAGAAAGGAAAAGGGGGCCGGGAGGTTGGAGAATATCTCGGACCGTCGGAGCCCTTCGGACAGAGGTGGGAGGCAAAATGGGAGGAGGCTTCTAAATCGCTGTAAGAGTTGTTGACCCAGGCACCGGTGCTGGCTTTTGCGGACCCCGTTTACCCTGTGTACTGTACACCGATGCCAACCAAGAGGGATTAGGGGCCGTCTTGTATCAAGCTCAAGGCACCGGGTTGAGACCTGTCGCGTTTGTCAGCCGGAGTTCGTCGCCCTCCGACAGAAACTCTCCCACCCATCAGTTGGAGTTCCTGGCGTTGAAGTGGGCAATGGTGGATAAGCTGACTGACTATCTCTACGGAGCCAGGTTTGAGATGAGGACGGACAAAAACCCATTTACTTATATCCTGACTTCGGTGAAGCTGGATGCTGCAGGCCATCGGTGATTGGCGGCCTTGTTGGTATTTGATTTCAGCCTGAAGTGCTGGCGGGGAAGCAGGAATGTCGCTGCGGATGCTTCGTCACGACGGGAGCATGAGGAACAGGAGACGGCCGAGGAGTGGGAGAGTGTTCCTGCCCCTGCTCCTGTGTCACACTTGCAAAGTGAGAGGCCGCTGGACCTGGTTTGTACCGATTTCTTGGTCATTGAACCCGATGCCAGCAATGCGGCGAATATCTTTGTCTTCAAAGACCACTACGCCAGATATGCTCAGGCGTTCCCTACCAAGGAGCAAAGGGCGACTACGGTGGTGAAAGTCCTATGCGAGAAGTATTTTGTGCATTATGGAGGACACATAGTGACCAGGGACGAGACTTTGTGATTAAGCTCATCTACGAGATATTGGGTATGTTGGGGGCTGGGAAATTGAGGCCTACTCCCTGTCATCCGCAGGGCGATCCCCAGCCGGAGAGGTTTAATCAGACGCTGCTAGACATGCTGGGAACTCTGGAGATTACAGATTACAGAGATGCTGGGAACTCTAGACATGCTGAGAACTCTTGTGCCAATGTGAACCCCCCCCCCCCACCCAGGGTGGAGGAGCAACACATTATATACCCTCCAATCTGATGACATGATCATCGATTTCCACTCAGGAGAACAAATTACCGTCTCCCTCCTCTATGCCCCACTCTGATCTTGTACTTCTTCTCACCTGCCTATACTCCTCCCGGGACCCTCCTCCTGCCCTCTCTCTGGTCCACTCTCCTCTCCTATCAGATTCTTTATTCTCCAGCCCACCCTTTCTCGACCTTTTCCCACACACCCGGCATCAGCTTCCAGCTCGCCTCTTCCCCTCCCCCTCCACATTTTTATTCTGGCATCTTCCCCCGTGTTTTTTTTACCCTGCAGAAGGCTTTCTGCCAAAAAAACGCCGTCTGTTTATAATTTTCTATTGATGCTGCCTGAGGTGCTGAGTTCCTGCAGCGTTTGGTGTGAGTCGCTTTGGATTTCCAGCATTTGCAGACTCTCCTGTCAGTTCCAGAAATCGCTGTCAGCGACCAGACGATCACATGCGCATGCGTAAGGGGAGCGGGGAGTTTCGCGCGTGCGCACGGTGGACAAAAGGCTCGGAGACTCGGCGGCAGGAAGGAGCGGGGATCTGCCCTCCCCATCATGTTCATTGGCATTGCCTCTGATGGGCTCTCCACCGTCAATCACCTGTGCGGAGGGGCAGAGTAATTTGAAACTCTTCAGGGTTTGCCATGTAACATCACATGCTCTTTGTAGTGCTGTCGTATATGAAAAAAACTTGAAATAATATCACTATTTTCTCTAATTTATTTTTTTCACATCGTATGGACCGACCATTTGTCTGAAGGTTAAATGTTTAAACAGCCAGATAACAGCACGGCATCAACAAAATACCAGCTGTGCGGCAGCAAAGGCTCTCTGTATGGGAGCATTTCAGTTACTGCGCAGCTCAGAATAATATGGGACAGAGAATAATACTAATGGAAGGAATCAGACTGGGCTAAGTCACAGATTGAAATTCCCATTCTCACACAGCCAGGAAAACTGTTGGGGAATTAGATGGACCGACTAGTTGCCGGCACCATGAGCAGTTGGAAGGTGAGTTTTTCCCCCAACTTGGGTTGATCTTCGCTGAAAAGGAGACTAAAATTATCTCATAATATATCGGCTGTGAAAATTAATCAGATACAGGAGCAGAATGAGGTGTTTGGCCCATGGAGTCTGCTCCACCATTTCATTACAACTGATCCGTTTCCATCTCAGCCGCACTCTCCTGCCTTCAACCCATATCCCTTCCTGCCCTGACTAATCAAGAATCCATCACCCTCTTCCCTAAAATAAACCCAATTACTTGACCTCCAGAGCAACTCATAGCAGCAAATCCCACAGAGTCACCACGCTCCGGTTAAAGAAATCCCTCCTCAGCTCCATTCTGAAAGAACAAAGGTCGATTTTGAGGCTGTCTCCTCTGGTCTCAGACTCCCCCACTCTTGTCAACATACTCTCCACATCCACTCTATCGAGGCTTTTCAATGATCGATAGATTTCAATGAAGGCCCCTTCATTATTCTGAACTCCAGTGAGTAGAGGACCGAGCCTCTCTGACAAACCGTATAAATCCTGAAATATTTTTGTAAACTTCCTTTGAACGCTCTGCAATGTAAGCACATCTGTTCTATATAAGGGGCCTGAATCTGCTGTCAACAGTCCAAATGAGGCCACACTTAATAAATACTCAACAACACATCCTTGCTTTTATATTCTTGGACTCTTAAACGTTATTTCCTCTCCATTGAGGAAACATTCTGCACTCACATTGCCTCTAACAAAGTGGATGACCATACACTTCTCTGAATGATGAATTTCATTCATTGGTGTTGTACAATGTCCTGGGTATGTTACTCAAAATGGCCTCGTTGGTTTGTTACAAGTAGGAATGTTTCTTTGTCGGATAAGTGTTTCTCTCGCCATTGTTTCACTTTAGAATGGCTGATATGGTAATTGTCTTCATTTGTTAATCAATGGGGAATGTCATTGTGTCTTGTGATGCTGGGAACTTGGGGGAGGGGTTTTCGCGGGTTTTTTTGGGGGAGGAGAGGAAGACGCTGAGGAAGGTGGACGTGTGCTGGGCTGCTCGTAAGACCACCGGGGTGGTCCCAGGTGCGACGGCCGGATGGGTCGATTGGTTCGTGGATTGAGCTCCAACGAGTGCACTAAACAGACTGAACTTTGATAAGTTGGTGCCTTTTGTTTTTTTCCTTGTAGATATATATATATATCAGGCTCGCTCAGCTCGTACTCGTCTAGGGGGAGCAGCCTTCGGCCCCACCAAACTGGGTAATCAGCTGGTGTGGATGCTGTGTGATGTCCCCGCCTCGCCCAAAAACAGACAGTACACCATATGCGATTAAATGAGTACAACTTATAAAGGTTACTATAACTAAGTGATTAATAGCGATACAGTATATATGAAGAGAAAATTAAAGAAAAGGCGCCAAACTTATCAAAGTCCAAACCACTTCGTGCACAGCCGTTGGAGCTCAATTTCTGAAGTCTTCTGGCCACCATTCGATCCCCTCCGAACTCCTCGACTCGCAGCTCAGGACCCTCCGAACTCCTCGACTCTCCAAACAGCTCAGGAGCCTCCGAGTGGTCAACCAAGCACATCTAGCTTCATCCCCCCGACTCCTCGGAGAATCTCCCGGCCTCGGACCCCCCTTTGGGGTCCGATCCTCGCCCAGCTTAGAGCATTGCGTCCTCTCTCTCGACCCCCTCGCGCTGATCTGCCCAAAAGCCCGTAAACAAAAGCTTACAGACTCAGAAGAAAGAACATTAATCCCCATTTGGTTTACAAAGGAATACCATTCTCGTTATCAGTAAATTAGCATTCCTGCTAGTTAACAAAAGGAAATCCTTTCCCAACAGTAACAAAGAGAAAAAAAAACCCTTTACAGTGTCTTTTGTAAATCTTTTTTACAGGTTAGAAATGGCAAAAATTGTGTACAGGGATTTTGAACAAAACAACATGTCAGTTTGCTGTTTCTGCCCAGATGTTTAAGGAGTTAATAGATGTTAATACATTTATACATTTATATAGGAGTTAATACATTTAACAATGTATCACTGTTGATCCTTGAAGATGAAGAATTATGTCATCACAGCTGGAAAAGTGTTCTGTGTCTGAAATGAAGTTTTCTGTTGTAACTCACTGAAATCCACTGGAACCGGTGAGCTGAGAACACACCAGCATTTGTTCACTGGAGATCAGTTCTTCAACTACATTGATTGTGCAAGGGGTTTACCACATCTGACATTTGACTTATGAATTGAGAAAGAACTGTGGGAAGGGATTCACGCTTCACTCACTCATCTGACCTGCATGCACACCAGCGAGTTCACACTGATAAGATGTCATTCACCTGCTCAGACTGTGGGAAGGGATTCGCTCAGTCATCGCAACTGCAGAGGCACCAGTCACTTCACACTGGGGAGAAGCCATTCACCTGCTCAGACTGTGGGAAAGGGTTTATTCGGTCATCTCAACTGAATGTTCATCAGCGAGTTCATACTGGGGAGAAGCTGTTCACCTGCTGAGATTCTGGGAAGGGATTCACTTTGTCCTTTGAACTGAAGATACATCAGCAAACTCACACTGGGGAGAGGCCATTCACCTGCTCAGACTGTGGGAAAGGATTCGCTCATTCATCTGTACTGAAGGTACATCAGAGAATTCACACTGGGGAGAGGCCGTTCGCCTGCTCAGACTGTGGGAAGAAATTCACTGACTCATCTAGGCTACAGCCCCACCAGCGAGTTCATACTGGAGAGAGGCCTTTCACCTGTTCAGACTGTGGGAAGGCATTTACTCGGTCAGTGGAACTGAAGACACATCAGCGAATTCACACTGGGGAGAGACTGTTCACCTGCTCAGTCTGTGGGAGAGGGTTCATTCGGTCATATTAACTGAAGGTGCATCAACGAGTTCACAATGGGGAGAGACCGTTCACCTGCTCAGACTGTGGAAGGGGATTTACCCAGTCATTTCAACTGATGATACATCAGCGTATTCACACTGGGGAGAGGCTGTACGCCTGTTCTGATTGTGAAAAGAGTTTCAGTCAGTCATCCGACTTGCAGACACACCGACGAGTCCACACTGGGGAGAGGCCATTCTCCTGCTCCCAATGTGGGAAGAGATTCTCTCAGTCATCCCACCTTGTGACGCACTACCGAGTTCACACTGGGGAAACTGTTTAAACAGATGACAAGCTACAGGCTGGATATTTCACCATCACAGTTGCTGAATCAAGTTCAAAAGTGACTGTTAGTGCCGAACTCGGCAATCATTGCTGCTGTTTATCAAACCCAGTTCCGCACTCTGGTCACTGGGCGTGGGAGGTAATCCTCGGCTAATGTTCCCGTTTAATGGGACTGGAGTTTAATGGATTGGATCTGTGACACAGAAATCAGTTCTAATTTAAATCCGGTCCACATCAACAGAATCTCCTTTCTCTCTCCTGACTATCATCTCCTATAACTGCCACAAGGGCTAAATTTACACTTCCCTGTTAAGCTTCAGAGTGGAGAGTGCTGCCGGCCTTTCTATTGCTTCCATGCCCCAATGGATCAACTCCCCATCCACCCAGCAGTATCCAAAAAAGTGTTCTGCTGAGGCGAATGCCCACAGGACAGCCCTGCGCTGTCTTCCTAATGACCCTTACCTCTGCTGGTGGTCACGCTTCTCCTGTCCGGAGCTTGTACTCTGGGTGTGGCCATCTCTTCAGATGTTTCATTGATAGTATCTTCAGGCTCCCGAATGATCCTGAGTACATCCAACTCCCTGAACCAGTCAGTCCGGCGCTGTGATTGGGTGCACTTACTGCAAATAGTCATCGGAAAACTGTCCGATGTCCAGAGTTCCCACATCTGACTGGAGGAGCATCCCATCCTGACTGCTCTGCACCAAAATACACCACTGTCTGAATGAATTAACACATGCAAGAAAACATCGAACGTGAATGGGTCAATGACAGTGGAAGTAGAGTGATCAATTGTCTGTGTTTTTGCCATGAGGTCGAAGGAATAGAGGCTGCCATTTTGTGAAGCTGTTCTGTAACTCCCATTTTGTGAACTGATTGCTATGGGATAACCTAATCAGATCAACTTTACACAAGAAGTTACTGGTATTCCCATTGTAAGCCTGAAATCACTCTCACATAATCTGTGTATTATGTACACTGACAGGTTGGCAGAAGTAATCTCGTTATCTCTGAACCTGAAGTCACTCTGAGATAAGGTGTGTATTACGTACAGTGGCAGTTCTGCAGAAGGAATCTCCATATTTCTGCTGAGCGTCTGAGCGACACAGTTTGTCTGTTTGGAACCATAGTGGAGGAGAACAAAAGCAATTCCCTTTGGCATGAAGTTGTGTTGTCCTTGGACTACATCCAATGGAAATCTGTTAGTCATCAGCCTGATGGACCTCAGCCAACAAGAATGAGACGCGTCTTCTGAACTGATAAGAGTTATTGCAAATGTTTCAAATAAGACTTGGTTCAAAACAAGTAAAGAGTTTCAAATGCAAAGGTGTGATAACTCCTGAGACTAACTATCACAAGGAAGAACCCCCAAGGAAGGGAGTGGAGAAGAAATGATCGATCATTTGGATACAGTGGGATCTCCTGTTTCAGTGTTGTGAATTTGAGAAGTGGTCAGGGTGTGTATTAGTACAGAGGGAGCAGTGGTATTCATGTTTTAAGATGTTAGCCTGGGGTCAACGTAGTTATTTTGTTGTTTGTGTAGGAAAAATAAAATGCGAGCTGTCATTAATTACGAGTTGCCTGGTGAGTTTCCAAACTGATCTCAGTTGATGAACAGTGAACATATTTTCGCGCCCTGGGTGAACTCGAAAAGAAAGAAAAGTGGTCTGGGACCCTGGTGACGAGTTGAACCACACAGTAGGTTAGGATATTAAAATGTGAAAGCGAAAGGACAGGCAGAACCCAGGGATTCAGAGGATTTCAGAGATTACTTTCATGGTTAATTATGAAGGAACTGGTCAGATTATGAGGAGTGGTTAGAAAAGTTTGACAGCCAAGGGTCCGGGACTGTGGAGAAAGAATTGTGAAAAGTAGTTAGTGAAAATAAATTAAAGAAATTACAGGGGATTAAAAATATTGTAATGTGATGTTTGTTGGATGATCCAATTGAAGTGAAGGGAGAAAAAACTGAAACTGGCGGAGGAATTGTGCAAGTGTAGGGAAGAGTTAGAAATTCTGACAGAGTAGGATCAGGGGAATTTGATCCACATGAGAACATGAGAACATTAACAAGAGAAAATGAGAAAACTGAAGAGGTGTATAAACAGGCGGATACAGAAGTAGAGAAAGGAAAAGTCAGGGTCGGGATTTACGGCTGTTGTGAATGTCATGAAGAAATCGGCAGATGAGAGGAAAGGCTGCGCTGATCGCAAGTGTTTAAGCAGATGGAAAATCTGCAAAGTGAACTCTCAGCTCGGAGAGGAGTGATATCTGCGAGGATTGACGATGATGGTGATGCAGATTGGGGTGAATTAACGTATGAAGAGACGCTTGTATCACACACCGGGTTGCTTACTTCAGTCACCTGATGAGGTAATCGTAGCCTTTGGCCTGGGTCAGATATGGTCAGGTAGTGTCCAAATTTCATAGAGTGTTTCAACCCTTAACCTCTACACTGTTCAGCTGGTGGATCAGAAGTCAGGGCCAAGTCACTGCCCATATAACCATATAACCATATAACAATCACAGCACGGAAACAGGCCATCTTGGCCCTCCTAGTCCGTGCTGAACCCTTAATCTCACCTAGTCCCACCTACCCGCACTCAGCCCATAACCCTCCACTCCTTTCCTGTCCATTCCTCCCATCTGTTCCTGACCTCGAGCTCAACCCCTCTCTCCAGCTCCATACCCAGTATGGGGCTCTTTCTGCTCCCTCCCCCATCCTGCTTCCTTGTTGTTCTTTTCATCAAGGCCCAGCACAGACAGCAACCTCCATGCTGGCCGTGCTGGGAACCCACTACAGTCGATCTCCATGAGGAACAGCCACGTCCGCCATCCTTTGTCCCTGCACTCCGGGACTAACAGTGTCAAAGCCAGGATTACTGGGTAAGTGGCCCGCCTCCCAGCAGGTTTTTCCGAGAGTGGGTGCCCCAATGGTACCTGTAGTAATGGAGGGACTGCAGGACACACCAGAGCCGGGGGTGTGGGGCGTGTGTGACACGGTATTCTGACCCTTTGACGTGGCCCAATTGAGTGCTGGAGTGGTGAATGAGATGATTCTCGGAAACTTTTCCAGTGCATTCAGCAGACAGGATAGCTCACGGTTTGTATGAAACGGAGGAAGGGAAGCTAACCCTTCTTTGTCTAACTTCAGCTTTCCCTTCAGCCCTGCCGGAGGAACAGGCACCCTCCCAGGGGACACGGGGTGATGTTCAGAAGGCACCATTAGAAGCTGCTGGACTAATAGAGGTGACAGTGGGGGTTTTGCATAACTGCAGACAGTGAAAAGGAAGGAACCTTCTATATTTGTGATGAGGTTGTGGCCGGTTTTCTCGAATGTTTTTGGTCCTACTTTGGATACGCAGAATTTGACGCCGTGACAGAGTAGGAACTGGCCGAGGAACTTGGTATCGCACAGTACCGAGGAAAGCAGAAGGGTGTGTGAAATGATTGATCCATTCAAATCCCACACATGCTGAAGCATGGGCTCTCAGAAGGATGATGCGAATGAGGGAAAGTGAGTGAGGGAGAAAGGTACTGAGGAGGATAAGGGGAAACAGGGTTCGAAAACGACCCGATAACAGAACAAAGTTTGCAGTGGCAGAATGAAGGGAGAAGGGGGTGGGGATGGCCAATCAGGATGAGCTCAACAACGCCACCTAATGGCTGAGTAGTCAAAGACGTGGTTGGAATATCTACGTTCCCCCTGTTGTGAATACTGGATCCACAAAGAAATGATGCAATTCTGGACACGAAGTTTATTTTGGCATTGATTGCCCACAACCCAGGTGGGTTGGGACTTGTCAGCATGTAACGATGGCCTATTGCCCCAAGAAGGTCAATTGTGTTAATATAATGCCCATGGTGCTGACGAAAAGCCACGACTTGAATCCAGAGTTACCTACGGGGTCTCCAAGTTACATGTGTGTTCACCACATGGTCGGATGATGCAGCTGGACCCCTTGTTGAAACTAAAGTAGGAATCCGCCCCATAAAATTTCTTGTAGATGATAATAAGGTAGATGGCGTTGTGGAAAGCTTGTTTCAAAGCTTGCGGAGTGATTTCGGTCAGTTAGAAGAGTGGGCTGAACGATGGCAGATGGAGTTTAATGCTGATAAGTGTGAGATCCTATATTTGGGTAGGAATAATCCAAATAGGACATAAATGATAAATGGCAGGACATTGAGGAATGCAGTAGAACCTGTAGAACCAAGGAATAATGGTGCATAGTTCGCTGAAGGTGGAATCTCATGTGGATCGGGTGGTGAAGAAAGCTTTTGGTATGCTGGCCTTTATAAATCAGAGCATTGAGTAATGTTAAAATTGTGCAATGCATTAGTAAGGCCGAATTTGGAGCATTGTGTACAGTTCTGGTCTCCGAATTATAGGAAAGAAATCAACAAAATAGACAGAGAACAGAGCATATTTATTAGAATGTTACCTGGGTTTCAGCACCTTATTTACACGGAAAGGTTGAACAAGTTACGTCTTTATTCTTTGGGGCAGGGGTCAGCAACCTTTACCACTGAAAGAGCCACTTGGACCCGTTTCCCACAGAAAAGAAACCACTGGGAGCCGCAAAACCCGTTTGACATTTAAAATGAAATAACACTGCATACAAAGTTTTGTTTCGCCTTTATGCTATGTATAAACAAACTATAATGTGTTGCATTTATGAAATTGATGAACTCCTGCAGAGAAAACGAAATTACATTTCTGCATGCAACAAAAACATTTTGAACTCCGAAAAAAAGACGTTGGGTTGAAGGTTACTTTTAAGTAAAATACTCAACGTCTATTTGAGTCCTTCTTGTATTTATGAAAAACGCCAAACTTAAATTTGCCGCCAGCAGCAAACCAAAAATAACGTCAGCCAGCTGTCAACCTGAAAAATAAAAGGACTATTTCACTGAACAATGAAAACATATGAATATACGTAAAATAATAGGCAATTAAAATATTTATCATACTTGTTCAGGTTGACTCACACCTGACAATGCAGTCGTATTCAGTAGAGATGAATCGATGCTTAGGGGAGTGACCGGGAAGGATAATGTGTTTTTTTCCTCTCTGAACTCACAAAAGCGTTTCCCAAACGATGTTTGCATTGCGATGATTGCAGAATGTAAATACTCCGAATTTATCATGTCGTGACCTTGTTTGAACTCTCTCAAATTGGGGAAGTGAGACAATGTGCCTTTCTGTAAATCTCTGGCAAGCAACGTCAACTTGCGCTCGAATGCCAAAACATCCTCCAACATGTGCAGGGCTGTACGTCCTTTCCCCTGAAGAGCTGTGTTCAGCGTGTTCAGGTGCGCTGTCATGTCTACCATGAAGTGTAGCTTTTCCAGCCACTCTGGCTGTTCCAGCTCAGGAAAGTTGAGCCCTTTGCTGCCCAGGAAAGTTTTCACTTCTTCCAGACACGCGACAAAGCGTTTCAGCACCTTCCCTCTGGACAGCCAGCGATAAAAACACGTTGTAGCGGTGTCAGTAAACTGCAGTCAAAGATAGCTTTATTCGAACTAAACAGCCTTGCTTTTAAGCCTCCCTCAACCCACCCCCCATGGGCGCGGATGCTGCAAAAGACACGTACTCACAAACCCCCGTAGGCTATCTCCCTCAGCCTGAACACTGGCTAATTGTGAGCCGGTTCGGATGTGTCAGGAAATGGGTCGCCACAACGTCTTATTTAGATTGTACAAGATCACCATAATCTTCAAATTTAGAATTACATTTCAAAAACTAACAAACTAACATAAAATACATTTTAATTAAATACTGACCATGTAGCGGTGTGCTACACGCAGCGCTAAAATTACGACACGGAGTCGGTAACTGCAGTCGTAGGAAAAAACTTTATTCGAAAACTTCAGCCTCACTTTTAAGCCTCCCTCAACCTGCCCCCCATGGCGCAGAGGCTCCAAAGCTCTGTGCTCGCAAACCCCCGTAGACTATCTAATTGTGAGTCGGTTCAGATGTGCCAGGAAAAGGGTCGCCACAACCAATTATTTCCCAAAGCAACAGGGAGCCGCAGCACAGACGTAAAAGAGCCACATGTGGCTCCGGAGCCGCGGGTTGCCGACCCCCACTTTGGAGCATAGAGGTTTGAGTGGGGACTTGATAGAGGTATTTAAAATTATGAGGGGGATAGATAGAGGTGACGAGGATAGGCTTTTTCCATTGAGAGTAAGGGGGATTCAAACAAGAGGACATGATTTGAGAGTTAAGGGACAAAAGTTTAAGGGTAACACTAGGGGGTATTTCTTTACTCAGAGAGTGGTAGCTGTGTGGAATGAGCTTCCTGTAGAAGTAGAAATAGTAGTGTATATATATACATATGGTTAATAATGCAGGAGAGTCTCGAACCACTCTAAATTGGCTTTTAATGCAACACATTGGGAAACAGAAGATGCAGTTATTATGAATGAATTTACGTGACACTCACGTGTGGGAGTACCGTTGATATACATTCGAAACTTTGAGATTTTTTAATATATTTAATCTTGTAATGTGCTCAATAGACCCTGCATTATCCCAGATTGCTTTGCAGTATGCTAACTGAGGACGTGGAAGGAGGCGTGTGACTTTGGCTTCGAAGGACAAAAAATAAGATGATCAAAGTAAATATGTTATTATGACCTGAATTCACTTTTGTGTTGAAAATGCATTTTTGTGTCAGTCTCCCACGCAGCTGTATCCACCCCCACCCCCACGTTTCTTTGTAACGTGTGAAAGTGCACTGTTTATTTTAAGTTTTGCAATTATTTTGTGGCACGAAACAGCTGTGGAATTGGGGACAATATTTCTGTTGCGTTTTTATTTGTTTTTGTGCATTTCGTGCGGAAGAGGAGTTGTTGATGTTTTTTTCTTGGTTTCGAGGCTATATGGTGAAGAAGAATCACAGGATTGTGTACTGCATACATATTCTGATAATAAATATAATGAAATGAAGGAATGAAAGAATGATACAAACATGGATTTTTGTACTGTCTTGTGTGTGTGTGAGAGAGAGAGTGTTTGTGTGTGTGTGTGTGTGTGTGTGTGTGTGTGTGTGTGTGTGTGTGTGTGTGTGTGTGTGTGTGTGTGGGTGGGTGGGTGCGCGCGCGCGTGCGTGTGTGTTTCGTTGTGTTTCCTTATTTGTTTTCCATGTAATTGATATTAAGGACACCCGAATTCCACACTGGCAATGTGAAATCCTGGTTGAGCAGATGGAAATCCGTGCATCTGTATTCAGAGATAGATGCCTACATTTCAGGAGAAAGTTACTCATTGGTGTACCGTTACGTTTGGGAATTTGAAATTAACAATTTTGTTAAGACTGGAATAATTTGAGAGCAATCCTAAAAATTGCTTAACTAACAAGATATTTTTCTTTTATAGAACAGAAAAGATGTTCAAGACTTTTGACAACTTGGTTAGAGTCCCCCAAACACAAACTAATCCAAGAGTTCATACTCTCGAGGAGAATGATAATAGTAGGTGATTCAATACAATTTGACAAGCTACAATGACATAATTTACTTCAGTATTATGTTTCTCAATTGGCTCCATTGAAGTACATATTTAGAGTGGGAGAATATTGAATTGATAAGAAACCACTGAAGGTTCAGTCACCTTTGTTGGGACAAACTAATTCACACAAACAGTCCAAACATTGCACTAGTTAATTATTTAATCGCAATCTGTCACCACGGAGATTGCATCTGCCTGACGTAATTGGTTTGTAAATAATTTTAAAACAGCTATTTTTAAATCTGTTAAAATGTGTCCCTGTGGAGTCGCTAAATGGTATTAAAAACCGTAGGCATGGCTGCCTTTACATTTCATTCCAAGAGATCGCCTGTAGCACAGTGGGGACAGGTCATTGGACAGAGAAAATGCCGGCAATTTTGGATAGGTACAGAAGTGTGGAGAAAATACTGTACGTGTTCATCGCCGTCATTGGAGTTCCTGGTGAGTGAACAGAGCAATTCATGTTTGGTATTTCTGTGTGTTAACCATGTGAATCTGACAAGCTTCTAACTTGATGATCATTGTAGAAATATCCGTTAGAGATATTGATCCTGTCAGTTCAACACTCTGACTTTTCATATTTAATGACAAGCGGAGCTAAACTCCTGTCTCTCATCAAACTCACGGGATCGACTCGAACGTTGTTCTTGCCTTCAATGACACCCTGTCCGGAGTTGTCCCAGTGTGGGGACAGGCAGCTCTCCCGCAAGCTGTGACTGGGATGTGTTTACATTGTAAAGTTCACTGTTTCTGAGTTATCGATCAGAGAGAACCCCTGGTCCTGTGTTTCATGTCTCCCTGTGAAGTCTGTCACACTCGAATCTCACTGCCTGTCGGTCAATAATTGGGTCTGATCATCTGAACCAGGGTCCACGGATCTGCTGACGATAGTTATCGAATTGAACTGCGCTGTGGAATTAATCCATTAACGGAGCCGCTCAGCCTCAGGTTGCTCAGTTGTTCCTGCTTTCCCTCTGAGACGCGTCGTAAATTTTCACCAGGACACCTCTTCATCCTGGAGAAAAGTCTCGGCCCAATACCAAAGTTTGTTCAATTCCATGTACAGAATGCTGCCTGGCCTGCTGAGTCCCTCCAGTGTTTTGTGTCTGTTCCTGTCCTCTGTATGCCTTATCGCCCCCCTCATTTTCGAGTTCCCAGGGGCCAGGTCAGTCACGGTTAAATCAGTGAAACCGGCCAGGTCAGGGACAGGAATCGGGATCAGCACCGACCTATGTTGTTCATGAAGATCGCTTTTATCGCCGACGATTGTCCACACATTGTCTTATCACCACACTGAAGAAGGCAGGTCAGAGACAGTGTGACCAGTGTTCCATGTTAGGTTAGCAGCCGTGCACTGACTCCACAACGCCTGGTCTTCAGCTGAAACCCGATCCCTTGAGGAATGCGTTCAGTAATGCCCACTGTCTGTTATCTCTCTCTCCCTCACTCTCTCTGCTCCCTCGCCCTCCCACCTCCCCTCTCCCTGGTCTCCCTCCCCCTATCCCTCCTTTTCTCCCCCTTTCCCACACGCAGTGAATTTATTGGCAATTGTGATCCTGTCTCGGGGAAAGTGCGGCCTCTCTACCTGCACCACTCGCTACCTGGTGGCCATGGCAGCGGCGGATCTACTGTCCATTGTCACCGCGGTCATTCTGTGGCAAATCAAATCCTATTACTTCCGGTGGAGTTTTCTGGACATCACTCCTGTGTGCAGTGTTATCGATGTTCTGTTGTTCACAGCCACAAACTGTTCTGTCTGGTTCACCGTCGCTTTCACCTTTGACCGGTTTGTCGCCATTTGCTGTCAGAAGCTGAAAACAAAATATTGCACCGGGAAAACTGCAGCTGTGGTTCTAACAACAATCGGCGCACTGTTCTATCTGGAAAATGTTCCCCGATACTTCACACGGCAACCCAGGGTGATCATCGACAATGTACCGTGGTTTGGTGATCTCAGGGACAATGTTTTCACTGACCCCAGGTGGATAGGATATGACTGGGTCGATACGATTTTAGTTCCATTCCTTCCTTTCGCTGGGATCCTGCTGCTCAACGCTCTGACAGTTAGACACATTTTAGTGGCCAGTCGGGTCCGTAAGGGGCTAAAGGGTCAGAGCAAGGGGGAGAACTGCAGTGACCCGGAGATGGAGAGCAGGAGGAGGTCTGTGATTTTACTCTTCACCATCTCCGGCAGCTTCATCCTCCTGTGGATGACAGTGGTTGTAAATTTTATATATTATCAGGTCTCAGGGGAAGGATTCAGTTTCAATGATTCTGAATGGATCTTTATCTACGTCGGGGTTTTGCTGAGTGATTTCAGCTGCTGCACCAACACATTTATTTACGCGGTGACTCAGTCAAAATTCAGGGAACAGATAATTAGGTTGGTGAAATATTCTGTCCCCTCGGTGCTTCATTTTATTAATAAAGCTGCGTCCTGAGCCCAAGCCGGACGCGACCACAATTTCTCCAGTCCGGAGGCAAACTTCTCACATTCACCGCCTGATCTCGCAGTTGTTATTCCGAGGCCGACTGTCCGACTGACCAGCAGGTCTGGGACATTAGGATAGTGTGTTTCTGGGGAGGGGCAAAGCACTGTCCTGGACTCGCCAGATGTTAGTCAACGAACTACTTTGAAATGCCAGCTATCCATTGGTCTGGGAATATGTCCATTTATCCCTATTCCCGCCCACCAACCTCACAGACCGACTTTCCCACAAGACAGCTGGTGTTCTAGTCTGATGCTGGTAGGATAATCAAATGTCAAACACACCAGTTTCCGCCTTCCGCTTGAATGATTGGCTAACGTGCATATAAATAGGGCGGGTATTGGATACATTGTGGTTGGTACTCCAAACTAATGCACGTTCCCGCCACTCACTGGACTGGAATATGGTGTAGAGGATTGGGAAATAAAACCCTTGCTGCTTCTTTGTTCTAATGAAAACTGAATTACACTCCAAAAATCCTACAGATTGTATCACGTGAAGCCCAATAGAGAGAATCAAATTAAACTCATTCCCACTACTGAAATGAAAGATATCCGCCCCCAACGATTGGAATGAAATCTGTATTTCATTTCTGTCTACCTGATCACCTTCACCCTGAATAGTGTGTGTTCAAGTGCTTCATAATGACAAAAACTACATGACCCAGTATGAAGTTTTCGAACACGACATAAGGAATAATTCATTATAATCGGGCTAATTCAGCTCGTATCAATATAATTCCTTCCCTTCTTGTTTTTACCCGGATCTCCCATGAACCGAACACAGGGGTTCTCTAAAGGTGCCTCCCCTTGTGCCCAGTATCCCACGAAATTTATAATAAGCCCTTAATTCTTAACCTTTCAAAACCTGATTTGCAAAGTGGAAGGTTCGAATCTACAGTTGAATCTTCAACAGCTTTTGCAGCGAAATAGTCAACCCGTTCATTCACACCCAATTCTGAATGGACGCCCAATCCAAGTGAACCACAATATTCGACAAATGAACCACAATTGCTCACATCCGCAAATCGGTGTGTACCCCGTATATGGCAAATTACATCAGCAAATTACTGTGCATCCCATATTGGCCGACGCATTCCGTAATCTGTGTACATCCCAAATCCATGTTCAACCCCAAATCTGTGTGCCCCTCCAAATGCGCAAGCAACCCGCAAATCAGTGTGAACACCCAAATCCGTGTGCACCCACAAATCTGCGCACATTCTGAAACAGGAGCGCACTCCATAATCATTTTGCACACCAACCAGGTGAAAGCTCCACATGCAGATCATCTAATCCCAAAGAATCATTTTCAAACAGTACACAAAACGGCTGACTCGATAATAAGCACTCGCACGCAACCCACAATTCTTGTGTAAATCCAAATCCGCTGGCGTACGCTGATCCCATATTCGACAACACAGAAATAAGAGAGCACCACAAAATCTATGTGCACCCGTTGAAAGGACAAAGTACAGGGGTTATAAACGTATCGGAAATTAAAACCCGTCTCAACTCCAAATCCGCAGTCTCCAAAAAATCTGTGAGAACACCGAAATCGGTAAACATCGCCATAAAGCCCGAAAGTAATGAAAATCTGTGCCAGCCCCAAATCAGTGCGCACCCAAACACCTCACATGCATAATATCTTGTCTCAGAGCAAGAATCATTTCAAACAGTTTAGAAAATGGCTGTATCAACATTAAAAAAAAAATCCCCAGCCACCCAGTTGTTTGTTTGCACCTCCAGATCGGCCGAAACCCCAAATCTGGATGCAACCTTAAATCCGTGTGCAGTCCTACCTCCGACAGCACAACCCTAAATCTGCGTGCACCCCCAAATCCAAATCCCCCCCACCCAAAGCCGTGTGCCCTCCATAGTTGCCGACAAACCGCTAAATCTGGTCCCCAGGTAAGTGCGCCCCCACATGTTCGGGAATACAGCCATGAACTCGTGCGCATCCCTAAACGCATGCGCACCACCAAGGACCACGATTGTCGTTCCAAATCAGTGCGCACAACAGACCTGCTGACAACCCCATATGTGCATGAGATTATCTCAGAACAAAAAATGAGTCGCATTGAAAATCTGCCTCGACGTAAAAACTCCAAACCCAGTCCAAAACCCGTGTGGAAATCTTGATGTGCAAGACCATCACGTGCTGCCACGTATGCACCCCGATATTTGAAAGCGGACATCACTAAATCCGCGTGTTCCCATGTTCGACAACGCACACTAAATCTGCGAACATGTGGGTGCGCACCCTCAAATATGTGCACATCACCAAGAGGGCACCACAAACCCGCTAAAAATCTGACACGCACATTAGAATGGTTTCAAGCAGTTCTCAGAATAGCCTCCACCACCTTCAAAAAGCTGTGTACATTCATTATCAACGTACAGGAAACAACCTTTATATTTGTTACTCAACCAAATCTACCGACACCCCTAAATTCATTTACATGCACGTCCTGAACTGGGGCTCTGCTATCGAGATGTTTCCTGAGACGCCCGGGCAGAAAGGGGGCGCTTCACGCAAAAATTAGAGTTTCTGACATTGAGACAGTCTGTGAAGCCGATCTATTGACTTACATCCTGACCTTGGCAAAGTTGGATGCCAAAGTTCATCGTTGGTTCGTCGCGTTGTCTGCCTATGATTTCAGCCTGAAGTACCGGCCGGGCGGCCGGAACATTGATCCAGTTGTTTTCTCCCATGTGTGCATGAAGGTCTGGAAATGGACTGAGAGTGGATGGGCGTTCCCGTGCCTGGATTCATCACGGGGCTGGTTTGAGCGGTGGGTCATTTGGGAACTTCTGGTTGCGCCATTCCACAAGCCTGACCACTCTGGATGCAAAGCAGTTCTCTGAGCTGCTTCCAGAGGGAGTGACCTCCGCTCAGCGAGATGACCCTTGTGTAATCACTGTTTGCTCGGCTGCTGCGGAAGCGGAAATGGCCCAAGCTGAAATGAAGAAACACCCTGCCGTATCTCTACTGCGGAGAGACTGGCCGAAACGGCAGTTGAGGAACCAGATTCTGTGCCGGGTCACGTCTGCTCCAGAAAGTTCTCCGCGTTCCCAGTTGCTTCAGTCTGGGAAGTATCGAGGATTGTGTTGAAGTCATTTGATGATAATTCAGGTTAATTGGGGGTTGAAAAGATCTAGGGATTGGATCGTTTCTACTGACCCCGAATGAAAACTATGGTCGAAGAGAACTGTAAACCGTGACTGCGTAAAGACTGTGTAAACCGCGCATTCGATGTGTTCGGAGGAAGACGCTGCGTACAAGGCCCATTCCGTTATCTCATTTGCAGAGAGTGGGGCCACTTGTTCTGGTGTGTATGGATTTCCTATCAATAGAGTCTGGTTCCAGCAACACGGCGATCTTGGTTATTACTGAACACCACACCGGATGTGCTCAAACCTTCCATACAAAAGATCAGAGGGCATCGACCGTGGTCAGTGTTATGCTCATTCTGGCCGCCCCAGACGGATACATAGCGATCAGGCCCAATTAAGGAGGTAGTAGCAAGATGGGGAATTACCCGAAGGAACAATGACAGTACCCTTCCCCTCAACGGAAGCCTCCAGGCAAGTTCCTCCATGATTGTCCTGATGGTCCCGGTGGAAGTGTTGGATGAGGGAAGTGTCCAGGATAATGGAACTGGCAACCTAGGAACACTGGGCCCAGTCGACCCCTGTCCCGACGTTTCACATCTAGTAGCCGCCGGATGGTTGGCAATGATCCGGGATCGTGTAGGGGTTTCAGTCGGAGGACAAAAGGGGCTGACGGAAAGTGGATTTAACTGGGAAACGTGCATAGATCTTGGTAGTTTAAGTAGGACCGCTGTGAGGTTGATGATACTTAGGCTCCTAAAGGTTCCAGGAAGCGAGGGGCGAGTTTCTTAGCCTCGTTTTTGAGAGGGATGTCTTTGGATGAAAGCCACACCATCTGCCCAGGTCGATACTCAGGCGCAGGAGTCCGGTATCGATCGACAATCCTCCTCTTGCGATCGGCTGATCTGAACAGGTGTCGTGCGTGTGTCCTCCCAAAGTCGCGGCACCTACAGATATGGGCCGGAACAGACGGCACCACGATCTTGCTCGGGGAACAGCGGGGGTTGTTTCCCAAAGGAGCACGCGAAGGGAGATCTTCCGAAGGCAGCATTAACCAGAGAGTTGTGGGCGTACTCAACCCACGCGAGGTGGTCACTCCTGGTAGATGGGTTGTTGGTTTTTATACAACGTAGCGTCGCCTCCAAGTTTGACATGACCATGGTTCCTGCCTTGGCCCAGCTTGTCATTGCACTCTTTCCTCCCACTTTGCCCAGAAAAGACCCAAGGCTTGAGCTTCAACCCTCCGGCCTTTGGGATCTGCTCCACATTCGCCGTAATGGATTTTAGCTGGTCAAGGTTGTTGTGGGAGGTGAGAATGTCATTGACGATTCTGTCGTGTTGGAGCACCTGCCGCTCCTCCTTGAGGTGGGTGAAAGTAGGGAGGTTAGCAGTTTCGCGCATTGCTAGCTGCGCAATGCCCCCTGCTGGTTTGTCTCAGATGCTCACTCTTGTGATTGCATATTCTCCCAGCTCCTCGTCCTCGGAGTCTCGCCAGAGGAATCTATGCAGGTGCACTTCCCGGTCTTCCAACCAAACCGAATTGTACATCTTTTTAATGTCACCCAGAGCAGCGTATATTCCTACCCCTAAATCCGAGTAGGACAGATCGAATCTGGTTGAGGACATCTGGACCTTTCATTAGCAGGTCGTTCAAGCTCACGCCTCTGAACGTTTGGCTGCTGTTCCACACGAGTCTCACTGGGGTCGTGACAGAGGGCGGGTTCGGAGCAATAATGTGACTGGAACTGGTCCGTTCCAGTTGAACACCGTGTCCTCGGACAATTTCATTTCAACCCTTCGATCAACCATGTCGCTCACTTGAGCAGTGCACGCAGGTTTCCACTCGGTTCTTTGGCTCGTTGCTTTTCCGTCCGGAGAAACGTAGCCTCGACTGTTCTTTTATTGTTTGGCAAGGAAGCTGGATCTTCTAACCAAGGATACCTGGCGTGGCAATGTGGTTCCTTGCTGTGGCGGTCACCTGTGACATGGGTGAGGCCTCTTTTTACAACTTCAGGATCCCTCTCTTCAGCAAGAGTCATTCATTCTTTTGCCGCCCGGCTGGCGGTTTCCGCAGCGGCAACCCCGGCATTTTGGCTCGCATGCTGCGCCAATACGATCCCACTTCCTCCACTCCAGGAAGTCTCGTTTGGTGGTTGAAGTACCTGACTCCTGGAGCTTGATGCCACCCTGTCTGTTTTGTGGAAGTTGCTCCGGGACTCTCCTGGTGAGCTCCTCGTACTCGACAGCTGCCGCTCTCATTGACCTTGCAAACTGTGACTTGGACATGGGGACCGACACAGACAGCTCCTCAAAGAGGGCAGGATGTGCTCCTCTGGCCATCTTCCCCAGGGGTCCGTCCCACAGCACGAGGTCCCCAACAGCTCTGACTCTCTGAGACGCCAGCTGTCCTTCTCTATGGCTTATTAGTAAATCTATTTCTCTGGGTCGCACAAGTTCATCAGGCGGTATGTCTGGGAAGAATGTCTGCAGTTGCTTCGGAGTCACATGTTTGTGGATATTTGTGGAGTCTAGACAATAACAAACCGATTGCTGTGATTTGAGAGTGACCTTGGGAGTGACGTTTAGAAGGTACCGCTTTGTCTCGACCTGAAACTTCATCCCCGCAACCCCATGGACGACGAGAGTGATTTCCTCACTCCTGAGGTTCAGTCTACTTGCAGCCTTCTGGGTTGTATAATTGCTGTCTGAAGCCAAGTCAATTAAAGTCCCGATTTTTTTTCCAGCATTAGCTGTGACTTCGAGAAGCATCATATTCACTGGCATCTCTTACAATCCACTTTCCACCGGAAAGCCCGGCTTATCTTTCACAGTGCTGAAGGCTCAGGATGCAGTGTTTGAAAATACATCACAACACTGTTTGGCCAATTCCGGTGCAAGTTTGCTGAAGAACTCCTCTTGATCCTCTCTATATTTCTTCCTGCCTTTATCTTCCTCTGGACCGAATCTGCTCTTTTTATGACCTGCGCTGCTTTTCTTCATTTCAGCATTGGTAATGATGCTCGGGAGTACGCTCATCCTTGCAGTCTTGGTCTTTACACAGACAGGCGGGTTTGCAGTATGAACAGTCATCATGAACCTCGAGACACCTCTTGCATGCCGCCACCTTTCTTACTGCAGCCTTTTTCTCTCGTAGCTTTGGCGCTCGAAACCGTTTGCAAAAGTGGAGCTTCCTTTTGTGCTTTCCATCACCGCAGACGACACACCGTGCATGGTCGTCGCCCGACTTGGTAGACTTGGCTCTGGCATGTCTTGGCTCAGCCCTGGTTCCTCTTCTACACGGCTCTTCAACCCTCAGTTGCTCGAGCTGCTCATATACGCTCTCTTGCTCTTTGAGGAATCCCAAGAGACTGTTAAACCGATTATCTGGTGCCACAGCATTCCCCCTGTCAGCGACATAGACCAGCCATTCCTTTTTGAGAGTTTCTGTAAGTTTACTTTCAATTGAACTTGTCACCAGCGGATTTTTGATAGCACCCGTGTCTCCAAGGCCACTCAAGTCTTGACGTGCCTTCTCCACTGTTTGAATTAATTCCAATATTTTCCGTGGCTGACGATTTCTGGCATTTTCTGTATCTCCTCCACAATTTCAACAGCAATGCTCGTTCGATTCCCATAGCAGTTTTCGAGAACACGGAAGATGTCATCTGCAGTGTGAGAAGTAGAGAAGCGAAGGTCTCTTCTGATTTTGTGGTCAAGACTGTCCGGTGGTTGAATCTCTATCACCTCTCTTGGACAGGTCGGCTCTCCCTGCCTCTGGAGTGCTTCCCAGCCCTTTCTCCATCTGTGAAAATCATGTTTTCTCCCAGTAAACTTGGAAAGGGCCGTCGGTTTCAGTCTGATGGCTGGCGTGGGAAAATAGGAGGAAAGGCCCAACGCCGTTGGGGTTAGTCTTTCAGCATACTCCTTTCTTTCTTGGAAAACTCCTTGGGGATGTGGAGTTCGAGCCCCTTTAGGCGACTCAGAAGGTGCTTCCGATCACCTGGCGGGATCCATCATTTCCACCGACCATGCACCTCCTTCGCTGTCTGTACCAGTCCTTGCAGGTGGTTAAGCATGAAGTCATACGCCTCCTGGTGGACATCGGGTTGTACAACAGCGACGTTTTCAGATTCATCCTCTCCAGCTCAACATTTCCAAAGTTGTTCCAAAGAGTCTCCTGGATTAGGCTTCTGATCTCCTTCAGTTTCAACTCACACTCATTTGCCGTCTTTGCCAGGTCGGCTTTTTGCTGTTCAGTGAACACGGCTACTATCTCTGCGTTCAGCTCCGCCTCCCGTTCCGCAATGAATCCGGCCTCCACATCATCATTGGCTTCCATGACTTTCTCGGCTTCTGTTGTGAGTTTATTGAAACTGACTCTGAGATCCTCTTCAGACATGTTTTGATCGACCCTGGTAATACTGTTGGCCAGACGAGAAAGTAATCATTTTGCTGTCGTTCGCTTTACCTCGAGTTGTTCAACTGATTTCCCAATAGCCTGATCAGCCATGTTTGATTCCGCCTACAGGCTGTTCACAGGTGAAAGGGCAAGTACAACTTTTTAATGGTGCTTTGATGTTGTTTTATCTTAATATAATTTTCTTCCTTTTTAAGGATTCCAAGTTATTGCTCCTACTGCTCCAGCTCAAGGCTCCCAGATTTCTGTTTCCTGGTCCTCCAGTTTCCCGGTCAAAAAGGTTTTTTTCCGCCACTGTCAAGCAGCATTTTCACTGTAAAGCAGTGTTTTCACCGTCAACACACACAAAACGCTGGTGGAACGCAGCAGGCCTGGCAGCAACTATAAGGAGAAGCGTTGTGTGTGTTGCTTAAATTTCCAGCATCTGGGGATTTCCTCGAGTTTGCCTTTTCACTGTCAACCAGTTTTTCACTGTCAAGTCGGAGTTCTTGTTCTGTTGTTTGAACATGTGCAGCCTCCCCACTTGAAAGAGATTGAATGCGCCTACCTAAAGGTTTTTAACCGGATTCCACTCAATGACCAAACAACTTTTCCTTATATTTTTCGCAACTGCGGCAGTTTTATAGTTCCGTTTGTACTTAGTCATAAGTCATAAAAAATATCATAAGTAATCAGTCATAAGTTGTAATTAGGTTAAGGTTAAGGTGAAGGTGAAAAACTGGCTGCCTCTCGGATTTTGAAGACGAATTCGGACCTGCACCTCGGTTTCTCTACTGAACCGTTATGGATGGCCTCCGACCGGGCGAACTCTCTCGAAGGTTCGCGAGCTCTTAAGCCCCACGTCATCTCCAAGAAGCGCCTGCGCGCGGTGGGCCCCGTGTCGGAGTTAACTCAAACGCAGTGACAGCGGTGCTCTTCTCCATGAAACGGGCTCAAGTTATTTAAAGTTCGGCATCTTACCGCAGATTCCAACGCTGCTCTCGGACTGCCGGCGTGATGATGCAGGGTCCGCCAAACTGTTTCAGGCAGTAGGTTATGTCTGGTCTATCAGTAAATTCTTGTTCTTGCTTTTAACCATATAAATATTATTTTCTTTTGCCTCTGGGTCCCAATGCTTTCTAGCAACTCAAGTTTGACTTGACACTCACCTTACTCCCCACCGCTTCGCTATCTCACCACAATACCACAAGTCATAGGAACTGAAATACTCATTCTGTCCATTGAGTCTTCTCCACCATTCGATCACGACTGTTGGATTATCCCTCTAAACCCCATTCTGCTGCCTTTGCCCCGTCACCTTTGACACTCTTATTAATCAACAACCCACCATTTATTTACTTAAAGCCCATTACTCCGCTGGGTTTAGGACAGCAATGAAGAGGTTCACCAGGATGTTGTCTGGATTAGAGACATGAGCTGCTGTGTAAGGAGAGTTCGGACAAACTTGGGCTGCTTCTCTGACGTGGAGGAGGCTCAGGGTGACCTGATACGGCTTGATAAGATTAAAAGAGATATAGATAGAGTAGATAGCTGCCATTTTAAATATTCGGGTCAAAATACCCGATACCAGACAGCATGCATTTAAGTAGATGAGGGGCCTGTGGAATTTTTTGCCAGTGACGGCACAGATGCCAAGTCATTATTTAAAGCAGAGGTTGATCGGTGCTTGATTAGTAAAGGCATCAAAGGTCATGGGGAGAGGGCAGGGAATGGGGTTGAGAAGGGAAATAAAAGACATTCGGACAGGCTCATTTAGGGGCTCTTGTCTGGCACGGAGCAGTGGGGCTGAACACCGGTTCGTTTTCCACTCTCGGACCTTCACTGAGACCATTTCCCATCAGTACATGTTTTACCAACAGTACATTTCAATGTTCAAGTTCAATGTAAATTCGTTATCAAAACGTGTTAAGCAGAAGTTATCGAACAATTCCTTTTCTTGTTGGCAAGGTAACTCAATGCTCACCCCCAGCCTGGGGGAGGGAATGGGACCAATTCCAGAGGGGGAGGGTTGGGTGAGTGTGAGACTTTGTGAAGGAGTCCTAACTCCATCCTCCTCATTCCCCTTCCCCTTCTCACTCCCCTCCCTCCCACTCCACTGATGTGTTTGTGAGAGACAGAGAGACCTGTGTGCCCAGTCACATTCCGTTAGTGATGTGCTGTCCCTACTCACACTCCTCACTCCTCTGTACACAGCAATCCTCACAAGCTCAAATGATCCAAAAATCTTATCCCCTCCCTCCTGAACCAACTCTTTAGCAACGTGTTAAACTGTATAATCTTCTGATCCCTGCCACATCACACTGATGGCAGTCCTGAAATCACTGGCCTGGAGGAGCTGCCCTTTCAATTAGCAACTCACTCCCTCAACTCCCTTTACAGAACCTCGTTACTCTACCAGACCATATCATTGTTACCCACATGGACCACGACCTTCACTGTCCACCCTCCTGAGGAATGCTGAGCACTCAACCTGAGATGACCCAGATGCCAGCATGCAGGAGGGAACACACCATCCTGGAATTTCATTCTCACCTACAGTACATCCTGTCAGTTCCCTGAGCTAACAAGCCACGTATCAACACAGCTCGCCTCTTCTCCTCCCTTCCCTTCTCAGTCTCAGAGCCATGCTCAGTGCCAGAGACCCTATTGCTGTGACTTTTCTTTGCCAGGTCATCCCACCATCCCCGACTGTACCTAAAGTGATACCTGTGTTGTTCAGAGGGATGGGCACAGGGGGAAACAGAGAGTCCAGTTTCTTCCTCACTGTCACCCAGTTCCCTGTGCCGTGCACCTTGGGTGCAAATACCTCTCAAATGTCCTACCTATCACCCCTTCAGCCTCCTGAATGATCTGGAGTTCATCCAGTTCCAGCTGCAACTCCGTAATGTGGATTGTTCGGAGCTGAAGCTGGATGCCCTTCTCACAGGTGTAGTTATCAGGGACACAGGAGGGTCCCCGGCCTTCCCACATCCCACAAAGCAGCTTTCCAGCACCCTGCCTGTCATCTCCACTGTTTCAACTAAGAAAATGTAAAGGGGCAAAAATAATTCTACCTCCATCATGATTTTGCCTTCTCTGACTGACTGCTCTCCCCACTGAATTAAAGAATTAAAGCCTCAAAGTCTCCGCTCCAACTCTGTCCACTCCATCAGTGACCGCTCCACTTGTTCCTGCTAATAAAGGTTTCCTTGATAATCCATCCTGACTGTGGAGTGGCCACTGTTGAAAGCTCAAAAATAACCTGCCCTGAACCACTGCCTTTAATACACCATTGGTGAACCTGAGTGAATTGCGTCCTCTCAAGCTTCTGATCTCTCCAATTCACGTTGGGTCAAAGCTCGGTACGGGGACACAAGGATGAATGACTGATTGAAACCCATCCCAGTCAGAGCAGGTGACCACCCTCACCACAGTGTGAACCCACCACTGTCTCTGCAGTGTGGATCAGTGTGTGAATGCCTTCCCACAGTCTGAGCAGGTGACCACCCTCCCCACAGTGTGAACCCACCACTGTCTCTGCAGTGTGGATCAGTGTGTGAATGCCTTCCCACACTCTGAGCAGTTGATGTTCAGTCAGTTGAGATGTCTGAGCGAATTCATTCCCACAATCAGAACAGGTGACTGGCATCGCCCAGTGTGAACTCGCTGATGGACTTTGAAGCCTGATGACCGAGTGAATCCCTTTCCACAATCTGAGCAGGTGAACGGTTTCTCCCCAGTGTGAGTTCGGCAGTGCCTCACCAGGTTGGATGACGCAGTGAACCCCTTCCCACATTCACAGCACGTGAACGGCTTCTCCCCAGTGTGAATTCGGCAGTGCTTCACAAGGTGGGATGAGTCAGTGAATCCCTTCCCACATTCACAGCACGTGAATGGCTTCTCCCCAGTGTGAATTCAGCAGTGCTTCACAAGGGAGTATGAATCAGCGAATCCCTTCCTACATTCAGAGCAGCTGAACGGTTTCTCCCCAGTGTGAATTCGCTGATGTACATTCAGATGAGACGACTGAGTGAATCCCTTCCCACATTCAGAGCATGTGAATGGCTTCTCCCCAGTGTAAATTCGGCAGTGCTTCACAAGGTGGGATGAGTCAGTGAATCCCTTCCCACATTCAGAGCATGTGAATGGCTTCTCCCCAGTGTGAATTCGGCAGTGCTTCACAAGGTGGGATGAGTCAGTGAATCCCTTCCCACATTCACAGCACGTGAATGGCTTCTCCCCAGTGTGAATACGGCAGTGCTTCACAAGGGAGAATGAATCAGTGAATCCCTTCCCACATTCAGAGCATGTGAATGGCTTCTCCCCAGTGTGAATTCGGCAGTGCTTCACAAGGTGGGATGAATCAGTGAATCCCTTCCCACATTCAGAGCAGCTGAACGGTTTCTCCCCAGTGTGAATTCGCTGATGTACTTTCAGATGAGTTGATTGGGTGAACCCCTTGCCACATTGAAAGCAGCTGAACGGTTTCTCCCCAGTGTGAACTCGCTGATGTTCAGTCAGTTGAGATGACCGAGCAAATCCTTTCCCACATTCAGAGCAAGTGAACGGCCTCTCCCCAGTGTGAACTCGGTAGTGTCTCACAAGTTTGGATGAGTCACTGAATCCCTTCCCACATTCAGAGCAAGTGAATGGCCTCTCCCCGGTGTGAACTCGCTGGTGTCTCTGTAGTGTGGATGAACGAGTGAATCCCTTCCCACAGTCTAAGCAGGTGAACAACATCTTTTCAGTGTGAACTCACTGGTGTTCATTCAGTTGAGATGATTCAGTGAATCCTTTCGCACACAGAGCAGGTGATTGGCCTCTCCCCGTTATGAACTTGCTGGTGTCACTGTGGCATGGTTTAGTGTGTGAATACCTTCCCACCATGTAAACAGGTTACTGTCTTCTCACTGGGGAATTTTCAGATGTATATTTAGCACCGACGACAGAATGAATTGCTTCCTGCTGTCAGAACAGGTGGAGCATCTCACTGTGGTGTGAACTTGCTGATGTATCTTCAGGCTGGTTGACTGAGTAGTTCCCCTCCCTCACACAGAGCAGGTGAATGGCCTCTCCCCACTGTGAACTCACTGGCGTGTCTGTGGGTAGGCTGTGAGTGAATCCCTTCCCTCACACAGAGCAGGTGAATGGCCTCTCCCCACTGTGAACTCACTGGCGTGTCTGTGGGTAGGCTGTGAGTGAATCCCTTCCCTCACACAGAGCAGGTGAATGGCCTCTCCCCACTGTGAACTCACTGGCGTGTCTGCGGGTAGGCTGTGAGTGAATCCCCTCCCTCACACAGAGCAGGTGAATGGCCTCTCCTCACTGTGAACTCACTGGCGTGTCTGTGGGTAGGCTGTCAGTGAATCCCTTCCCACACTGAGAGAAGGAGAATGATATCTCACTGCGATCAATCATCTGGCAATTCAGACAGTCAGATGTTTGAATCCCTTCTACAATCAATGCAGTTGAAGAACTGATCTCCAGTGAGCAAATGCTGGTGTGTTCTCAGCTCCCGGTTCCAGTGGATAACACTGAGTTACAACAGAAAACTTCATTTCAGACACAAAACACATTTCCAGCTGGGATGAGATAATTCTTCATCTCCAAGGATTGACAATAGATGTGTTGGTCTTGCAAAGAAAATATTTGGCCAATCCTTATATATCCGTAAATAGACAGCCCATGCACAAGTGTTCTGCCATTTCAAACCTGTAAAAATATTTGAAAGGACATCAATAGGTGAAGGACAGTTTTTCAGGTGAGATTTTAGTCTGTGGTGAGAACATAAGAAAAAGGAGCAGGAGAACATCATCTGGCCCGTCTCCACCAACCTGCCTTTTCCCCATCGCCCTTCATTCCCCTTCTTTGCAAACATCTATCCAACCTCGTCTCAAATGCATTTACTGAGGTAGCCTCCACTGCTTCATTGGGCAGAGAAATCTATAGATTCCCAACTCTTGGGGGAAATCTTCATCTCCATCCCAAATGCCCCGAAAGTTAAAGTGATGTCCTCTAGTTCTACTCTCAACTACCAGTGGAAACAACTTTTCTACCTCTACCTTAACTATCTGAATCATAATTTTGCATGTTTCTATAAGATCATCTCTCAATGTGAGCTCTGGCATCAGAATATCACCCAGTTCATCTCATGTTGAGATATACCACAGGTGACTGTGGGAAGCAGATGGAGTTCAACCTGGTGGTTCATTTCGGTAGGTCCAATTTGAAGACAGAATACAATATTAATGATAGGACTCTTGGCAGTTTGGAGGAGCAGCGAGATCGTGGGATCTGTGTCAATAGTTCATGCAAAGCTGCTACGCAGCTGGACAATGTTTTTAAGAAGGCCTTCATCAGCCATGGGACTGAATTCAAAAGTGGTGAGGTACTACTACAGATATAAAAGGCCTTCGTTAGGCCCTACTTTTAGCACTGTGTTCAATTCTGATTACCTCACTACAGGAAAAAACACTCTAAATAGGGTGCAGAGGAGTTTGACAAGGATGTTGCTTGGATTGGACAGCATGCCTTACAGGAGTAGGCTGAGTAAACTTTGGAGTGATGGAAGATGAGAGGTGACCTGAGAGAGTTGTATAAGATGATGAGAGGCATTGATCGTGTGGATAGCCAGAGGTTTCTCCCCAGGGCTGAACGAGCCAACATGAGGGGGCATAGTTTTAAGGTGCTTGGAAGTAGGTACAAGGGGGATACCAGAGGTAAGCTTTTTTTTCACTCTCTTTTCACACAGAGAGTGGCAGGTACATGGAATGCACTGCCAGCGACGGTGGAAAAGGTGGATACAATAAGGGTCTTTTCAGACACTGTTCAGTAGGTACGTGGAGCTGGGAATAATAGAGGGATATTTGGTAGTGAAACTCTAGGCAGATTCTAGAGTTGGTTATATGGTCGGCATGAGGTTGTCATCCGAAGGGCCTGTAATGAATTGCAGACTTATGTTTCTGTGTTTCTATGTGAACTCCCCATCTTCTAACAAGGCATGGATCAAGTATCCTGACTGACCAACAAAATCTCTGACTGTATTCCTGTCTGTATGAGAAAGGGCTCTACTTCTGCCTTCAATCAACCTATGACTTGGCTCAGTCTGTCTCTGTCCTTTGGTATTATTTCAAGTTCATTCTCCACAACACGACAAAGTGAACTTGTTACTACATGTCTGATTCTGGAGATTTTCTAATTACTGGGATCCCCTCCCCCCAGCTGAGTGACAGTGATGAACCCATCGATGGCAATGCCAATGACTATGAAGGGGTAGGCAGTAGTTACTCTCATTGGAGTGTGGCAATTTTGTGATGTGAAAGCGACAAGTCACCTGTCATCGAGGACAAAGGTGTTTCATATCGTTATTTACCCAGAGAGAACTAAAGCTGACCGGTGGATTTTTTATGCTATACAATAGTAATTGACATTCTCACTGACTGGGAGGTAGACTCTTTAGAGAGTAACTGGACACTAAATTTTTGTTCCGAGGTTCTGATCCTCGGATTTGCATGGCTGGAAGTCGCTGCGTTAGGGACAATCTCTATGGGGACAACGCTGGCCTGTCAACCATGGCTGCCTCCTTACCCAGAAGACACCACGGCGGAGAAACCTGTCCATCAGCCATCGAAGGACCCAGCGATGCGCATGCGCCGGAGAAATGGCGGCGCCGCCAGCTCTCAACCGCCGTAAACTCCCCGTGGCTGGGGTAAATCGTGGGACTGAGAGAGACGGAAAGGACTGGGACTGTCCTGAGGTGCGGGACCAGTGTGGACGGAGCTCATGGTAATTTTTCTTCAATCGCGGTTCAGACGCCGGTGATTAAGTTCCCACCCGCGGCCCCGCTCCTACCTGCGTCCGATCCCCGAGAGCCTCTCGTCTGCTCAGCGCATGCGCAACGTTCATGACGGGCTGTGCCGCCCACGCATGCGCATTTGTTTAAACCGGATAAAAAATCTGCAGACGCGGAAATCCAAAGCAACACCTGGAGGAACTCAGGGGGGCAGAAAGCAACTATGGAGAGGAGAGAACAGTCGGCGTTTCAGACCCACACCCTTCTTCAGGACTGGAAAGGAAGGGAGGGAGTCAGAATGTGGGGGGAGATGAAGTGATCGGGTAAACCGGGAGACGGGGAGAGTAAAGAGCTGAGAAGTTAATGAGTGAGAGAGATAAAGGGCTGGAAAATAATAATATTTTATTGACCCTGAGTGGGAAATTCATTCCGTTACAGCAGCAACATTTAGAAATACACTTAACAGTGAGCAGACTTTACTAATAAGAAAGTAGAGAATAGTAATATATACAGTAATACTGTACCAATGTGCAATAATATTGCATAAAATAATAATGCAGGGATTATTGAACTAAGATGTGTGTTCACCTATCGCAGAAAGATGAACTCTTGCATTTGGTAAGAAACAATTTCTCTAACTATGCTTGAGAGGGCGGGAATGAGTGAGTCTGTTGGAAAGAGGGATGGGGACTCTGCTGCCTGTCGGGTAAGTCAAGGAGAGGATATGACCGATTGTCCATAATCGGTAAGTTTATCAAAGAATGGATCCAGGTCCCCTGATGAGTTTATTTTGTCTTTTTGCACCGATGCTGCTCCCCCAACATAAAGCAGCAAAGAAGACTGCACTCGCTACAACAGACTTGTAAACGATCTGCACCAACCTGCCTCACACATTCAAGCATCTCGGCTTCATAGAAGACAAAGTCTACTCATCCCCTTCTTGAAAACAACCTTTCTGTTGGTTTTTCAGTCATGTCTTTACCCGAGGTGAACACCCAACTAATTGTCCTCCACCACAGTGACCTCTTCTCCCAGAATGTGTACAGGACTCATCACTGTCCTCTTCCCCCTAAAATCAATCACCATTTCCCTGGTTTCGGCCACATTCAGGAGCAGATGATTCCTCCCTCACTATTCCACAATCCTGTCCACCAGTCCTCTGTATCCCGACTCCTGCCCATCTCTAATGCACCCAACTACCGCAGAGTCATCAAAGAACTTCTGCAACTGGCCAGACTCAGAGTTGGACTGAAAGTCTGAGGAGTACAGTGTGTACAGAAACGGAGACAGGACAGTCCCTTGTGGGGCTCCAGTGACACTCACCTCCACCTCAGGCACAGAACCACCCGGCGGTACAAACTGGTCTCTATCAGTCAGGAAGGCGGTGATCCAGGAGAGAGTGGATTTGTCTGCACCCATTCTTTGCAATTTCTTGCTCAGAAGACTGGATGGATTACACTGAAGGCACTAGAGCGATTTAAAATTATGATTCTCACAATGCCACCAGCATCATTCCGGTAGGGGTAAGCTCGCAGCAACAGGTGGATGATAGATCACAGAAGCAAAGAGAATCTGCAGCACAACACAGGCCCTCCGGCCCACAAAGCTGAGCCCAACATGTCCTAGGCTTGCCCATAGCTCCATGTACCGGTCCAGGAGTCTCTGAAAAGACCCTACCGTTTCCACCTCCACCACGGTCGCCGGCAGCCCATTCCACGCACTCACCACTCTCTGCGTAAAAACACACAGGTCCCTGACATCTCCTCTGTATCTACTTCCAAGCACCTTCAGAATACCTCCATTCGTGCTCGCCAGTTCAGCCCTGGGAAAAAGCCTCTGACTATCCACATGATCAATGCCTCTCATTATCTTGTACACCTCCATCAGGTCACCTCTCATCCTCCGTCGCTCCAAGGAGAAAAGCCAGGTTCACTCAACCGATTCTCATAAGGCATGCTCCCCAATCCAGGCAACATCCTTGTAAATCTCCTCTGCACCCTTTCTATGGTTTTCACATCCTTCCTGTAGTGAGGCGACCAGAAATGAGCAGAGTAATCAGAGTGAGGTCTGACCAGGGTCATATATAGGTGCAACATTACCTCTCAGCTCTTAAACCCATGCACCGCGTGCCTTCTTTACCACAAATACAACCTGTGTAGCAGCTTTGAGTGTCCTGTGAACCCGGACCCCAAGATCCCTCTGATCCTCCACACTACCTAGAGTCTTACCATTGATACTACGTTCTGCCATCATGTTTGACCTACCAGATGAACTACCTCACACTTCACTGGGTTGAACTTCATCTGCCTCTTCTCAGCCCAGTTTTGCATCCGATCAATGTCCCATTGTAAGCTGTGACATTCCTGGGCGATCTCTACTCTCTTTCTTGGAAAAGGGAACAGCATCTGCATCCCTCCAATCGTCTGAAACGTCTCCCGTCCTCATTGATGATGTAAAGATCATCGCCAGAGGCTCAGCAATCTGCTCCCTCACTTCCCACAGTGTCCTGGGGTACATCCCATTGGGTGCCGGTGGCTTGTCCAAAAGATGCTTTCCAAAAGCTCCAGCACATGGGATTGTCCACTCCTGACACACAGTAATCCAGAATGACACACAGAACACAGAAAAAAACGGCGAAACGTAGGAGCTGCAGCAACAAGCTGTCACAAGCGCAGCACCATCTTAGAGTGTGAGTAGCCTGGAGTGTCCCGTCTGACAGTGACTGGTCAGGGTAGGAGACAGCCGGAGAGACTACATCTGCTGACCCGTCTGACAGTGACTGGTCAGGGTAGGAGACAGCCGGAGAGACGACATCTGCTGACCCGTCTGACAGTGACTGGTCAGGGTAGGAGACAGCCGGAGAGACTACATCTGCTGACCCGTCTGACAGTGACTGGTCAGGGTAGGAGACAGCCGGAGAGACTACATCTGCTGACCCGTCTGACAGTGACTGGTCAGGGTAGGAGACAGCCGGAGAGACTACATCTGCTGACCCGTCTGACAGTGACTGGTCAGGGTAGGAGACAGCCGGAGAGACTACATCTGCTGACCCGTCTGACAGTGACTGGTCAGGGTAGGAGACAGCCGGAGAGAATACATCTGCTGACATGTCTGACAGTGACTGGTCAGGGTAGGAGACAGCCGGAGAGACCACATCTGCTGACCCGTCTGACAGTGACTGGTCAGGGTAGGAGACAGCCGGAGAGACCACATCTGCTGACCCGTCTGACAGTGACTGGTCAGGGTAGGAGACAGCCAGAGAGACTACATCTGCTGACCCGTCTGACAGTGACTGGTCAGGGTAGGAGACAGCCGGAGAGACCACATCTGCTGACCCGTCTGACAGTGACTGGTCAGGGTAGGAGACAGCCGGAGAGACTACATCTGCTGTCCTGTCTGACAGTGACTGGTCAGGGTAGGAGACAGCCGGAGAGACCACATCTGCTGACCCGTCTGACAGTGACTGGTCAGGGTAGGAGACAGCCGGAGAGTCTACTTCTGCTGACCCGTCTGACAGTGACTGGTCAGGGTGGGAGACAGCCGGAGAGACTACATCTGCTGACCCGACTGACAGTGACTGGTCAGGGTAGGAGACAGCCGGAGAGACCACATCTGCTGACCCGTCTGACAGTGACCGCAGGTCAGGGTAGGAGACAGCCGGAGAGACTTCATCTGCTGACCCGTCTGACAGTGACCGCAGGTCAGGGTAGGAGATGTCGTGGTTTCTCCTGCCCCAGAAATGACCAAGAGACGCAGAAGATTCTTCAAGAAGGGTTAAACTTTAATTTGCAAATCAAAGCTGAGACAGTCATTGAGCTAGTCGCTGATTGCCCACCGATCCTTGTACATAACATTTTTATAGCAATCTCTTGGTTTAGTTGCATTAGCATATCCGATCGGTCTACAGTTGCGTATCACAAGTACGTCCACCACTATTGTTTCTACCCATTGATTTAATCATGTTCTAAGCTACATCTCTTCGCTCGCCTCTCATTAACACACCATTGTCTTCTACATTCTTAAGATTTCATTCTCCTACTAAATTGGGTACATGTACTCAGCTCCGATGTCACTATTGGAGTATAAAAGTATAAATTTTGCTGTGTAACCAAAACTATGAAGTCAGTTTTGAAACTTGCTATTTGCTATTCTCCTAGTAGAATGAAATCTTAAGAATGTAGAAGACAATGGTGTGTTAATGAGAAGTAGCTAAAGAGATGTAGATTCGAACATAATTAAGTCACATAATCCTAGGACGACTAATTGCTATGCATGTATCCTAAAAATGCAGAAGACAATGGTGTGTTAATGAGAGGTAGCTAAAGAGATGTAGATTAGAACATTGGTCCGTTCTGAGTTTGCTATTTGCTACACATGTACCCAATTTAGTAGGAGAATGAAATCTTAAGAATGTAGAAGACAATGGTGTGTTAACGAGAGGCAGCTAAGAGATGTAGATTAGAACACGATTGGGTCAATGGGACGTACGTTTAGTACGTGTGAAACTGGACCAGGGGATTGATATAAAAATGCTGTGTCCGGGGATCGGTGGGCAATCAGCGACTAGCTCAATGACTGTCTCAGCTTTGATTTGCAAATTAAAGTTTAACCCTTCTTGAAGAATCTTCTGCGTCTCCTGGTCACTTGTGAGGCACGAAAAACCACGACATCACAAGGATTGTTACAGAAACTCTTTCCCATCAAATGTAATCAGAATACAACCGTTCATTTACTGCAACAGGAGAACACACATCGTAGTTCAATAGTCTCTGCGTTATTATTTAATATATAATTATTGTGTATATTGTAAATCTTTATTTTTAGTAAAGTCTGCACAGTGCTAAGTATGTTTTTAAATGTTGCTGCTGTAACGAAAGAATTCCCCACTCTGGATTAATAGTATTTAATAATAATAATTCTCCACCCCTTTATCACTCTCACCAATCAACTTCTCAGCTCTTCACTCCTCCCCGTCTCCCTGTTTACCCTATCACCTCACCTTCCCCCAGATTCTTACTCCCTCCCTTCCTTTCCAGTCCTGAAGAAGGGTCTCGGTCTGAAACGCCGACTGTTCTCTCCTCTCCATAGTTGCTGCCGGCCCCTTTTAATTTCCTCCAGCATTTCCCCTCTTTTGCTTTGGATTTCCGCATCTGCAGATTTTCTCGTTTGCTCAAATGCGCATGCGCAGAGGTCTGAGGCGGTACTACCTATCGCGCATGCGCTCAGTCGGCGTGAGGCTCACAAGGACCGGCTGCAGGTAGGAGGGGTCTCCGGGAGGGAATTAATCTCCGGTGTCTGAGACGCGATTGAAGGGCTATTACTGTGAGCTCTTGCCGCACTGGTCCTGCATCCCAGGACAGCCCCGGTCCGGTGCCTCTTCCTCAGCCCCACGAACCGTCCCGGGCCTCGGGGAGCTGACGAGCGCTGGAGCCGCCGCCATTTCTGCGGCGCATGCGCATCGCGAGAACGTTCGGTGGCTGACAGACCGGTTTCTCGTTCGTGCGGCCTTCTGGGTAAAGCGGCAGCCATGCGTGACTCTGCCAGCGTTGTCCCTACAGTCGGAGGAAATGAGAGCGAATGTCTCTCTCAAACTCTGCCGAGGTCCAGCTGTATACATGCAAGGATTAGTAATTTGGAACAAAAATATATTTTCTAGTTAATCTTGGATGAAAAGCCTGCCTTCCAATCAATTAAATTGTCAATTAGTGCTGTATGGCAAAAAAAATCCTTCCGTCAGATTTAGTTCCCGCTGGGTAAGTAACCCCTTTGTCCTCGAGGACAAGTGACTTGTGGCTTTCACATCACAAAAGTGCCACATTCCAATGAGAATAACTGCTGCCCTCCCATTCAGGATTGCTGGCAATGACATTAATGGATTCATCACTATCAATCAGCTGGGGTGGGGATCCGAGTAATTAGGTAATCTCTGGGATTCTATATGTTGTGACAAGTGATCTTGGTAGTGTTGTGGAGCATGGCCAGGACTTGAAATAATCCCAAAGGACAGAGACAAATTGAGCCAAGTCATAGGTTGATTGAACGCAGAAACATCCTCATACAGACAGGAATACAGAGAATTTAATGGTCAGCCAGGATAACTGATCCATGCCTTGTTAGAAGATGAGGAGTTCATATAGAGACAGAAATCCACAGTGTAATTACAATTTCCCTACCACATAGCCCATGTACCTATCTAAAAGTCTCTGAAAAGTTCCTATTGTACCCACCCTTTGTGTGAAAAACATACCTCTGACATCACCCTTGTACCTACTTCCAAGCACCATAAAACTATGCCCCCCACCCATCTCAGCCATTTCACTCTTGGGAAAAAGCTTCTTGCTATCCACACGATCAATGCCCCTCATCATCTTATTCACCTCTATCAGGTCACCTCTCATCTTCCTTCGCTCCGAAGTTCACTCAACCTATTCACATGAGGCATATTCTTCAATCCATGCAACATCCTTGTAAATCTCCTCTGCACTCTGTCTATAGTATCCACATCCTTCCTGTATTGAGGGGACCAGAACTGAACACAGTACCAAAGGTGAGGTCTAACTCAGTCCTTATATCTGTAAATCTCCTCTGCCCTCTGTCTATAGTATCCACATCCTTTCTGTATTGAGGGACCAGAACTGAACACGGTACCAAAAGTCAGGTCTAACTCAGTCCTTATATCTGTAAATCTCCTCTGCCCTCTGTCTCTAGTATCCACGTCCTTCCTGTATTGAGGGGACCAGAACTGAACACAGTACCAAAAGTGAGGTCTAACTAAGGCCTTATATCTGTAAAGTTACCTCTGGCATTTGAACTCGGTCCCATTGTTGATGAAGGCCTTCTTAACAACACTGTCAACCTGCCCAGCAGCTTTGTGTGCACGATTGAGACGGACCCCAAGATCTCACTGATCCTCCACCCTGTCAAGAGTCCTAACATTATTGTTGTATTCTGTCTTCAAATGTCACCTACTGAAAGGAACCACTGGGTTGAACTCCATCTGTCACTTCCCAGCCCAGTTCTGCATCCTATTGATGTCCGGCTGTAACCTCCAGACTATCCACAACAACCCCAACATTTGTGTAATCGACAAACTTACAAACCCACCCTTCTAGAAACATAGGAAACTACAACAAGATACAGGCCTTTCGGCCCACTTAGCCCTCTATTTTACTAAGCTCCATGTACCTATCCAAAAGTCTCTTAAAAGACACTATCATATCTGCCTCCACCACCGTTGCCAGCAGCCCATTCCACTCACTCACCACTCTCTGAGTAAAAGACTTATGACTGACAAACTCCTCTGTTCCTACTCCCCAGCACCTTAGACCTGTGTCCTCTTGTGGCAACCATTTCCGACCTGGGAAAAAGCCTCTGACTATCCACACTGTCATGCCTCTCATCATCTTATACACTACTTCCTCATCAAGGTCATTTGTAAAAGTTACAAAGAGGAGGGGTCCCGGAAAAGATCCCTGCTGAACTGCACTGGTCACCGTCCTTCATACAGCATCTACATCCACCCTTTGCCTTCTGTGGGCAAGCCAATTCTGGATCCACAAAGCAAGGTCACCTTGGATCCTTGCCTCATTCATTTCTCAATGAGCTTTGCTTGAGGAACCCTATCAAAAGTCTTACTGAAAGCCACGTCCACTACATCCAATGCTCTACCTTCATCACTGTGCTTTGTTGCATCTTCAAAGAATTCAATCCGGTTCGGAAGGCATGACCTGCCCTTAACAAAGCCATGCTGACTATCCGTGATCGGATTATGTCTCTCCAAATGTTTGAAGTCCTGCCTCCCCGGATCTTCTCCAACCACTTGCCCACCACTGAAGCAAGACTTCATAAGACCATAAGATACAGGAGCAGAAGTAGGCCATTTGGCCCATTGAGACTGCACCGCCATTCAATCATGGGCTGATCCAATTCTTCCAGTCATCCGCATTCCCCTGCTTTCACTCAATACCCTTCGATGCCCTGGCTAATCAAGAAACTATCTATCTCTGCCTTAAAAACACCCAATGACTAGGCCTCCACAGCCACTTGTGGCAACAAATTCCACAGATTTACAACCCTCAGACTAAAGTAATTTCTCCGCATCTCAGTTCCGAAAGGTCGTCCTTCAATCCTGAAGTCGTGCCCTCTTGTCCTAGACTCCCCTACCATGGGAAATAACTTTTCCATATCTCATCTGTTCAGGCCTTTTAATGTTCGGAGTGTTTCTATGAGAACTCCGTCATTCTCCTGAACTCCAGGGAATACAGCTCAAGAGCTGCCGGACGTTCCTCATGCGGTAACTGTTACGAACACAAAAGTCTCAGCAGCAGTGGAATGCCTGGAGTCTGGTTTTGCTGTTAACAAAACGCTATTTTATTAGTAACTACGTCAGTTAGTAACTTAAACCAGGTAAATCAAGAGGTAATGCTGTTATGCATATATAGGTATAAATGCATAAATCCCCGAACTTCTTCAAGCTTAGGTGGTAAATGATACAGTCTTACGATGGTGTGGTAAGGAAATTCAATTTGGTCCACGGGATTGAAGTGAGAGAGAGAGAGAGAGATGTGTAATCCAAGTAAACAGATGTTGTCAATCCTCCTCGATGTCCTCCAAATCTTCCAAGTTAGCCAAACGTGACCAGCTTAAGAGCGCCATCTTCAAGTGATAATCTACCAACCCAGGCAAGGGTTAGACACACCGGTAGATTCCACAGGGTTGTCCTCAAACGCACTAATAATCATGGGTCGATTCTTCTAATCGATCCTCAGCCCCATCCTTGTGGGCACTTAAAAATTCAGTGGCAATTACGCCACCAACCTTTGTGCATCTGCGTGTACCACGAAAGAGACAGTTACACTTGTTTAAATGCTGGTGTACTGAACAACAGCTGTGTATCATGTAGTGTTCTCGTTCTTTCCCTCTCTCTCTCTCTCTCCCCTTTCCCCCTCTCTCTCCCCCCTCACTCCCTCTACTTGCACTGAACTTCTCTCTCTCTCTTACAGGCATGATTCTTAAAGGCACAGTCCATAATGAATAAAACTTAAGATTTCATCGCAATAACCATTTCATACCTGGGATCATTCTCGTGAATCTTCGCTGAGCATTCACCCAAAGTGAGGAGCCCAATCCTGTACACAATACTCCAAGTGTGGTCTCCCGAGTGCCTTATAAAGCCACAACATCACATCACTGCTCTTATATCCTATACCTCTAGAATTTTGCCTTATTCACAACCGGCTCAACCTGGAGGTTCACCTTTAGTGCATCTAGCACAAGGATTCCCAAGTCTCTTTGCATTTCTGCATTTTGAATTCTCTCCCCATTGAAATCATAGTCTGTCCATTTATTTCTTCCACCAAAGTGCATGACCACACACTTTCCAACATCGTATTACATTTACCACTTCTTTGCTATTCCCCTAAACTATCTATGTCTCTTTGCAGGCTCTCTGTTTCCTCAACACTACCCGCTCCTCCACCTATCTTTTTATCATCGGCAAATTTAGCCATAAATCCTTTCATATCATAGTCAAAATCATTGACATGTATCGTAAAAAGCAGTGGTCCCAACTCTGACCCCTGTGGAACTCCACTGGTAACAGAAGCCAGCCAGAATAGGATCCCTTTATTCCCACTCTCTGTTTTCTGCCGACCAGCCAATGCTCCACCCACTTTAATAACTTCCCTGTCATACCATGGGCTTTTATCTTGCTAAACAGCCTCATGTGCAGCACATTGTCAAAGGCCTTCTGAACATCCAAGTACACCACGTCTACTGCATCTCCTTTGTCTACCCTGCTTGTAATTTCCTCAAAGAATTGCAGTAGTTTTGCCAGGCAGGATTTTCCTTTCAAGAAACCATGCTGGCTTTGGCCTATCTTGTCATGTGCCTCCAGGTACTCCATAATCTCATCCCTAACAATCGATTCCATCAACTGCCAACCATTGATGTCATGCTAACAGGTCTATAGTTCCCTTTCTGTTGCCTCTGACCCTTCTTAAATAGCGGAGTAACATTTGCTATTTTCCAGTCATCTGGTACAATGCCAGAATTTATTGATTCTTCAAAGATCATTGTTAATGCCTCCACAATCTTTCCAGCTATTTTCTTCAGAACCGGAGGGTGCATTGCATCAGGTCCTGGAGATTTATCCACCCTCAGACCATTAAACTTCCAGAGCACCTTCTGAGTCGTAATTGTCAGTGCACAAACTTCACTTCCCTGATACCCTTGAATGTCTGGTACGCATTCAGTTCCTCTTACTTCTCAGCAACTCTCATTACAATAAGTCCAGCGATATTTTGAATTGGTCCTAAATCTACCCTCGACTCTTTTTACCCTTTATATATATATATTTAAAAAAGCTTTCAGTATCTTCTTTGATATTAGTCACCAGCTTACTCTCATAATTCATCTTTTCCTTCCGAATGACCTTCTGAGTTTTCTTTTGCAAGTTTTAAAAAGCTGGTGAAGCTGTCTTCCCACTAGCTCCAACTTCCTTGTTTGCCCTCTCTTTTGCTTTTACTTTGGCTCTGACTTCACTTGTCAGCCACAGTAGTGTCCTTCTTCCCTTTGAAAATTTCTTCTTATTTGGAATATATCTGTCTTGTATTTCCCTCATTATTTGCAGAAAATCCACCCATTCTTCTCTGCTGTCCTTCCTGCAAATGTCCCTTTTCAGTCGACTTCAGCCAGTTCCCCTCCCATCCATTGCAATTTCCTTTATTCCACTGAAATACTGACACATTGGTTTTATTTTTTCCCTCTCAAATTTCAATGTGAATTTGATCATATTGGGATCACCCAGTCCAGCATAGCCGATCCCCTCGTGGGCTCAATAACCAGCTGTTCTAAAAAGCAATTCCTTAGGTATTCTACAAATTCTTTCTCTCGAGGTCCTCCCAATTCACTTTCATGTTAAAATTGCCAATGATTATCAATGTTATCATTGCCTTTCTGACAGGCCTTTTCTATCTCCTGCTGTAATTTGTAATCCACATCCCGACTGCTGTATGGAGATCTGTATACAACTGCCATTCCCCTCCCCATTTCGTAACTCAACCCGTAGAGACCCATGACCCCATCATGTGGATAGGGTGGTGAAGAAAGCTTTTGTTATGCTGGCCTTTATAAATAAGAGCATTGAGTATAGGAGTTGGGATGTAGTGTTAAAACTGTACGTGGCATTCGTAAGGCTGAATTTGGAGTATTGTGTACAGTTCCGGTCACTGAATTATAGGAACGATATCAACAAAATAGAGAGAGTACAGAGAAGATTTACTAGAATGTTACCTGGGTTTCAGCACCTAAGTCATAGGGAAAGGCTGAACAAGTTAGGTCTTTATTCTTTGGAGCATAGAAGGTTGAGGGGGGACTTGATAGAGGTATTTAAAATAATGAGGGGGATATATTGAGTTGACGTGGATAGGCTTTTTCCATTGTGAATAGGGGAGATTCAAACAAGTGGACATGATTTGAGAGTTGGGGGCAAAAGCTTAAGGAGGGAAATTCTTTACTCAGAGAGTGGTAGCTGTGTGGAATGAGCTTCCAGTAGAAGTGGTAGAGGTAGGTTCGGTATTGTCATTTAAGGTAAAATTGGATAGGTATATGGACAGGAAAGGAATGGAGGGTTATGGGCTGAGTGCGGGCCAGTGGGACTAGGTGAGTGTAAGCGTTCGCATGGACTAGAAGGGCCGAGATGGCCTGTTTCCATGCTGTAATTGTTATATGGTTAGACGGTCACACCTTACAATCCTATGTCATCTCTTTCCAATGATTTAATATTTTTTTATCCAGAGAGCCACACCACCCTCTCTGCCCAGTCACCTATCATTCTGATACACCGTGTATTCTTGGACATTCAACTCCCATGGGCAGCCACCTTTTATCCAAGTTTCAGAGATTGACCAATTTGCCAATTTGCAGCTGAATTTCAAGATCGTCCATTTTAATCCTCATGCTCTGTACATTCAAATAACTCTCTCAGCCCAGGATTTGTTGCTTTCTATTTTCACTGCCCCACATCTCTGTTGCCCTGTTGCACACTATCTTCGATTTATTTCTGTTTCCCGTTTCCGCAGCCCCATCACTCTGATTCCCATCCCCACGCCAAATCAGTTTAAACCCTCCCTAACAGCTCTATTAAATGTGCTGGCTAGGATATTGGACCCCTTTGGGTTCAGGTGTAACCTGTCCTTTTTGTACAGGTCATACCTCCCCCAGAGGAGAACCCAATGATCCAGGAATCTAAAGCCCTGCCCCCTACACCAGTCCCTCAGCCACACATTAATATACCTAATCATGCTAGTATTGCTCTCACCAGCACGTGGCACAGGCAGCAATCCTGAGGTTACTACCCTAGATGTCCTGCCTTTCAGCTTCCTACCGAACTCTCTGAATTCTCTCCTCACGCCCTCCTCTCTTTGTCTACCTGTGTCATATATACCAACGTGTACCAAGACTTCTGGCTGGTCACCCGCTCCCTTCAGAATACCTTGCACCCGATCTGACAGATCCCGTACCCTGGCACCTGGGAGGCAACACACCACACACGTATCTCTATCAGGCGTGCAGAACCTCCTGTCCATTCCCCTCACTATTGAATCCTATGACTACTGCATTCCTCAACTTCCTCTTTCCCTTCTGCACCACGGAACCAGGGTCAGTGCCAGAGACCCGATCGTCGTGGTCGTCCTCTGTCAGGTCATCCCCTCAACCGCGTCCAAAGTGAGGTAACAATTACTGAGGGAGATGGCCACTGGGGCACTCTCCACTCACTGGTCTATAATTCCTGGGTTCCCTCTACTCCATTCCCTAACAAGGGGACAAGGTCTTCCAATCTTCTGGTACATCTCCCTTCCTGAGTGGTAATACAAAGGTCATCGCCAGAGGCTCAGCAATCTCCTCCCTCGCTTCCCACTGTATATCTCAGGTTGTGTTGCTCCAGCTTGAGTTGAATTGGGTAAAATTGTGATTCCAGCGCTCACATTCAGAGGAGATCTTACAGAAACATGTAAAGTTATGAAAGGGGTAGATAAGCCAGAGGCAGGAAAGTTGCTTCCACTGGTAGGTGAGGCTTAGTACGAGAGGACATTGCCTCAAGATTGGGGGATGTGGGACGGAGATGAGGAGGAACTGCTTTTCCCTGAGGGTGGTGAATCTGTGGATTTCTCTGCCTAATGAAGCAGTGAAGGCGACCTCAGTAAATGTGTTTGAGATAAGGTCGGATGGATATTGTCCTTCTCCCATTGATGTATTTTGCATTGTTGTTGATCCAGTTGGAGTTGTATCTGTGTCTGAAGGAAAATTTTCTTTTGTAACTCCGTGTTATCCACAGGAACCGGGGTGCTGAGAACATACCAGCGTTTGTTCACTAGAGATCAGTTCTTCAACTCATTGATTGTACAAGGGATTCAAACATCTGACTGTCTGAATTGCCAGATGATTGATCGCAGTGAGATATCATTCTCTTTCTCTCAGTGTGGGAAGGGATTCACTCACAGCCTACCCACAGACACGCCAGTGAGTTCACAGTGAGGAGAGGCCATTCACCTGCTCTGTGTGAGGGAGGGGAACTACTCAGTCATCCAGCCTGAAGATACATCAGCAAGTTCACACCACAGTGAGATGCTCCACCTGTTCTGACAGCGGGAAGCAATTCATTCTGTCATTGATGCTGAAGATATATCCAAAAATTCACCAGTGAGGAGACGTTTCTCAGAGTGCAGGAAGGCACTGACACAATCAACCACACTACAGAGACACCAGCAAATTCACATGGTGCCATGGCCTTTCCCCACCTCTGAATGTCGAAACAGATTCATTTAGTCATCTCAAATGAACGAACGTCACCAGTTCACACTGAGAAGATGCCGCTCACCTGCTCAGACTGTGGGAAGGAGTTCACTTCATCATCTCAACTGAAGGTACATCGGCGAGTTCACACTGGGGAGAGGCCGTTCACCTGCTCAGACTGTGGGAAGGAGTTCACTTCATTATCTCAATTGAAGGTACATCGGCGAGTTCACACTGGGGAGAGGCTGTTCACCTGCTCAGAATGTGGAGAGGCATTCACTCGGTCATCTCACCTACTGAGACACCAGCTGGTTCACACTGGGGAGAAACCGTTCACCTGCTCAGAATGTGGAGAGGCATTCACTCGGTCATCTCAACTACAGGAACATCAGCAAACTCACACTGGGGAGAAACCGTTCAGCTGCTCAGAATGTGGGAAGGGATTCACTCGGTCATCTGACCTGAAGGTACATCAGCAAGTTCATTCTGGGGTGAGTCCGTTCACCTGCTCTGAATGTGGGAAAGGTTTCATGCACTCATCCAAACTACGGAGACACTTGCTGGTTCACACTGGGGAGAGGCCATTCACCTGCTCTGAGTGTGGGAAGGGATTCACTCAGTCATCCAAACTACAGACACACTGGCTGGTTCACACTGGGGAGAAACCGTTTGCCTGCTCAGTATGTGAGAAAGGATTCACACGGTCATCTCAACTGAAGGAACATCAGCGAGTTCACACTGGGGAGAAACCGTTCACCTGCTCAGACTGTGGGAAGGAGTTCGCTCGTGCAGCTCAGCTGAGCGTCCATCAACGATTTCACACCGGGGAGAAACCGTTCAGCTGCTCTGAATGTGGGAAGAGATTCACTCTGTCATCTGACTTGAAAGTACATCAGCGAGTTCACACTGGGGAGAGGCCATTCACCTGCTCGGACTGTGGGAAGCGATTCATTCGGTCATCTCAACTGAACACACATCAGTGCTTTCACACTGGGGAGAAACCATTCATTTGCTCAGACTGTGGGAAAAGATTCACTCTGTCATTTCGCCTACTGAGGCACCAGTTAGTTCACACTGGGGAGAAACCGTTCATCTGCTCAGACTGTGGAAAGGAGTTCGCTCGATCATCTGGCTTGAAAATACATCAGCGAGTTCACACTGGGGAGAGGCCGTTCACCTGCTCAGACTGTGGAAAGGAGTTTGCTGGGTCATCGGATTTGAAAATACATCTGCGAGTTCACATTGGGGAGAGGCCGTTCACCTGCTCTGTGTGTGGGAAGGGATTCACTCACTCATCCACCCTACAGAGACACCAGCTGGTTCACACTGGGGAGAGGCCATTCACTTGTTCTGAATGTGGGAAGGGATTCACTCAGTCATCCAACCTTTTGTCACACCAGCGAATCCACACTGGGGAGAGGCCGTTCACCTGCTCAGATTGTGGGAAGGCATTCGCTCACTCATCCACCCTTTTGTCACACCAGCGAATCCACACTGGGGAGAGGCCATTCACCTGCCCTGAATGTGGGAAGGGATTCACTCGGTCATCCAAGCTACAGAGACACCAGTTAGTTCATACTGGGGAGAAACCATTCACTTTCTCAGATTGTGGGAAGGGATTCACTTAGTCATCTGACTTGAAGCTACATCAGCGAGTTCACACTGGGGACGGACCGTCAGACTATAAGACTTAAGACCAGAATGAGGCTGTTTACCCCATCGAGTCTGTTCTGTCATTTTATCATGGCTGATCCAAATTTGCTCTCCACTCCAATCTCCTGTCTTGTCCCTGTATCCCTTCATGCCCGGATCAATCAAGATTCTATCCACCTCTGCCCTAAATGTACATAAAGAATTGGCCTCCACAGCTGCCTGTGGCACGGAATTCCCCAGATTCACCACTCTCTGTCCGTTCTCTGTCATCTCCGTTCTAAAAGGACACCCCTCTATTCTGAAGCTCTGTTCCCTGGTCGCAGACTCTTCCACCACAGGAAGCATCCTTTCCACATCCACTCTATCAAGCCCTTCCACAGTTTGATAAGTTTCCATGAGGTCAGCCCTAATTCCTCTGCTGATCCAGGCTCAGGCCCATTGAACGCTCTTCATATGACAATCCATTCAATCCTGGAATCTGTTTTTGTGAACATACTCTGAACCTTCTCCAGTTTCGGCACGTCCTTTCCAAGATCAGGGGCCCAGACCTGCCCTCCAAGTGAGGCCTCACCAGCGATGACCAACTTCCCAAATTACATCCTCGCTGTTATATTGTAGATCTCTCGAAATGAATGCTGACGTTGCGTTTGCCTTCCACACCACAGACTCGACCTGCAAATTAACCTTCAGGGAATCCTGAACATGGACTCCCCGTGACCCTTTGCACCTCAGTTGTTCGGTATTTTCTGTCCATTTCGAAGAAGTTAACACTTTCATTTCTTCTACCAAAATGCATGAACATACACTTCCCGGCACTGTATCCCATCTGCTGTTTTTTTTTCCCATTCTCTAAATCTATCTCAGTCCTTCTGCACCCTCTCTACCGAAAACTACCTGCCCCTCCTCATGTCTTCATATCGTCTGCAAACCTTGTAACAAAGCCAGCAATTCTGTCTTCCAAACTATTGGAATATTACAAAAATCACCAGTCCGAACACAGAGCCCTGAGGAACACCACTAGTAACTGGCAGCCAACCAGAGATGGCTCCCTTTATTCCCAGTCTTTGCCTCCTACCATTCAGCTTGTCATGGTCCTGTCCATGACGTCTGCGTTCCAGTTCACGGTCCGGTCCATGGACTCTGGACTCTGGGTCTTCAGGCTGTCCATTGTTTCAGTTGGGCTGAATCACAGGCACCTGATTCTCAAATTGGGGCTGGAATATCAGTGGCCCTGGGTTCGACTGTAGGTTCGGGTTGGTCTTGTCAGTATCCTGTCCTCGCCACTGTGGGGTAGGTCAGGCCGTCTTTGCCATTGCCCTGCAGTTGATTCTGTCCCTCCCTGTCCTCGCCTCCGTTGGGTAAGACAGGCCGGCTTTGCCGTTACCCTTCCCTGGACTGTTCCCTTCCCTTCCCTTACATCCCTTCCCCTTCTTTCAGCAACCCACGCCTGAAGCCTTGCCTGCAACCTCGCCTGCGTCATCGCCTGAATCACCATCAAGTTTAACCGCTGGAGTGAGACTGGAGCCTTGTCATGCCAACAGAAGGAACTGTTTATCGATGAGCTTGGAACTGTCTCTTTGTGTCCCCGTGTTTAGTGTCCGTGTATGAGTCCCGACCCTACGTCCTGTCCCCAAGGAGGGGTCCTGACTCTATGTAAAGCCCCGGACCTACGTCCTGTCCCTAAGGAGGGGTCCTGACTCTATGTAAAGCCCCGGCCCTACGTCCTGTCCCCAAGGAGGGGTCCTGACTCTATGTAAAGCCCCGGCCCTACGTCCTTTCCCCAAGGAGGGTTCCTGACTCTATGTAAAGCCCCGGCCCTACGTCCAGTCCCCAAGGAGGGGTCCTGACTCTATGTAAAGCCCCGGCCCTACGTCCTGTCCCCAAGGAGGGGTCCTGACTCTATGTAAAGCCCCGGCCCTACGTGCTGTCTCCAAGGAGGGGTCCTGACTTTATGTAAAGCCCCGGCCCTACGTCCTGTCCCCAAGGAGGGGTCCTGACTCTATGTAAAGCCCCGGCCCTACGTCCTTTCCCCAAGGAGGGTTCCTGACTCTATGTAAAGCCCCGGCCCTACGTCCTTTCCCCAAGGAGGGTTCCTGACTCTATGTAAAGCCCCGGCCCTACGTCCAGTCCCCAAGGAGGGGTCCTGACTCTATGTAAAGCCCCGGCCCTACGTCCTGTCCCCAAGGAGGGGTCCTGACTCTATGTAAAGCCCCGGCCCTACGTGCTGTCTCCAAGGAGGGGTCCTGACTTTATGTAAAGCCCCGGCCCTACGTCCTGTCCCCAAGGAGGGGTCCTGACTATGTAAAGCCCCGGCCCTACGTCCTGTCCCCATGGAGGGGTCCTGACTCTGTGTAAAGCCCCGGCCCTACGTCCTATCCCCAAGGAGGGGTCCTGACTCTGTGTTCTGTGTTCCTCTGCTTGAGTCCAAGGCTCAGTAGGAAGACTGTTTGCTGCTACTCGAGTGGACTGTTGTTGTTTGTCGTTCCGTGTCCCAAGTCCAGTCCAAGTCTCAGGCTTCGAGTCAAGTCCAGTCCGGGTCAAAGTCTCCAAGGAGGTTTCCACTCCATGTTCGAGGCTCCGAGGAGGTGCCCAGTCCTGTTACCTTGCCACGTCCAGTCCTCGTCTGGATCCGGAGTCCGAGCCCGAGTCAAGACCCAGGATCCGGGTCCCTGTCCAATCTCTGGCTCGGAATCCTTGTCCAGGTTCCTCGTTCCCAGTTCTTAGTTCCTCGTCCAGGCCTCACCTTCCTACCCTTGTCCTAGCCAATGCCCTGTCACCTAGTCTTGTCCAGTGTCGTTTCTTCCCCACTTCTTGCTTGATACACCTAGTCCTCTCCCTAGCACTTCAGTGTCTGTGTCTTGCATTTGGGTCTGTTCCCAACGCCCACCTTATGGCACAGCCACTGTTTGACCCATGCTGGAGTCTCCACTGTAATACCGTGGGTTTATTCAACAGCCTAGTGTGGTGCACCTTGTCAAAGGCCTTCTGAAAATCCAAGTATACAACATCTATTTCTTCATTCGTGTTGCTTTTCCAGCACGAGTTTCACTTGAGGAAACAAATTCTCCTTTGTCGATCCTGCTTGTGGTTCTTCCAAGAATGCCAACAGATTTGTCAGGCAAGATATTCCCTTCAGGAAACTTTGCTGATTTTGAGACATAGGAGGCTCGAAGAAAAATAGAGGGCGATGGGTAACCCTAGGTAATTTCTGAGGTAAGGGCATGTTTGTCACTGCTTTGTGGGCTGAACGGCCTGTATTGTGCTGTAGGTTTTCTATGATTCAATGGCATATGGTCTTCAGTCAAGGATTAAAGGCAGAGCCTCGCAGCAGTTTTTTTTTCCGTTGGACCTTTGAGCCGCGGCCAGTCAGCATTTGGGTTTGCTCAGCAAAAGTTGGGCAGGAGCGAGTGGAGCGGTCAGTGTCAGAGTGAATAGAGTCGGAGTGGAGATTTTGAGGCTTCAGCTGTCAGTGATAGGAGCCTTCAGTCAGAGAAGGTATAATTAAGCTGAAGGTAGAGATTTTTTTGCCCCCTTCTTTTCAGTTGCTTAGTGAGAACAGCAGAGATTACAGACGGGGTAGCAGATAGCTCCTCTGGTGGGGTGTGGGAAGCAGGGACACTTCCATCTTCTAACAAGGCACGGAACAGGCACTCTGACTGACCATCAAATTCTCGGACTGTATTCCTGTCTGTGTGAGATTGGGCTGTTTCTGACTTCAATCAATCTATGACTTGGCTCAATTTGTCCTTTGACATTATTTCAAGTTCTGGTCATGATGCACAAGACGACAAAGATAACATTTTACTACATGTACGATCCTGGAGATTTACTAATTACTTGGATTGCCCCCCCCCCCCCATCTGCTGATTGACAGTGATGAACCCATCGATGGCAATGCCAATGAATATATAGTGGAGGGCAGTGGTTATTCTCATTGGAGTGCGGCACCTTTGTGATCTGAAAGCCAGAAGTCACTTGTCATCGAGGCAAAGGTGTTTCATATCGTTATCAACCCAGAGTGAACTGAATCTGACGGAAGGTTTTATTTCCATACAGCACGAATTGACATTTTCACTAGTTCAACGGACTCGGAGTCCGCAGCGGTTGGAGCATTTTCATTGTGTGCTGCATCTGCGAGGCTGAGTCGGGCGGCGCTGTGGAAGTATAGCGGAGGTATTCCCTTCTGCCGCCTGCGTGGGATGGCAAGGCTGTCGGGACCCTGAGGACTTGTGGAAACTGTGTGCTGGTTTCTTTTCGAATTTATAGTCTTTTAACATCTTTGGACTATTTTAACTGTGCCCATGGTCTGTTTTTTTAATCAATTATGCTATTGTTTGCTCTGTTGTAAATATATGTTGTAATTATGTGGTTTTGTGCAGGTCTTGTATCTTTAGGTTTTTGGTCTTGTTTTGTCTGGTGATTTGGAGCTACTTTCCGGGGAACGTGCTAAGATCTGAGCGCGATATTAATAAGCAGCATCCTCTCCGGACTCTGGATTGGGGATTGCCAAACGTTACGTGGATTTTCTGGTGTAGTCTGTTCTGTAATGTGCTTTTGTGATATCTCACAAAACGTTGTCTCATTTTTAACTGCATTGCATTTGTGGTTTCTAAATGACAATAAACTGAATCTGAATCTAAATGGAAGGTAAACTCTTTAACTGAGATAAACTGGTAACTATATTTTTGTTCAGAGTTCATAATCCTCGAATTTACATAGCTGGAGCTCGGTAGTGTTTGGGAGATACATTCGCTCACACTTCCTTCGACTGTACGAGGCAACACTGGTACCAACGGCCATGGCTGCCTCTTTACCCAGAAGCCCTCACTCTCCCTGTCCGCCATCGAAAGATCCAGGAATGCGCATGCGCCGCAAAACTGGCGGCGGCGTCGCCCACGAGTCGAAAGCTCCCCCCGGCCGGGTACGGATCATGGGGCTCAGAGAGAGGGAGAGGACCAGGACTGTCGTGGTGTGCAGCACTAGTGTGGCTGGAAATCACAGTAATTGTACTTTGGTCGCGTTTCAGACGCCGGTGAATAAGTTCACCCGGAGTTCGCTCTTACCTGCGTCCGTTAGTTCAGCGCCTCTCGTCTACTTAGCGCATGCGCGATATTCGGTAATCGGCCGCACCGACCACGCATGCGCATTGGTTTATGGTGTGACTGCAGATACGCAAACCCAAAGCAACACAGACAACATGCTGGAGGAACCCGGGGTCAGGCAGCGACTATGGAGAGGAGTGAACAGTCGGCGTTTCAGACAGAGAGCCTTCTTCAGGACTGGACAGGAAGAGAGGGATTCAGAATGTGGGGGGAGACGAGGTGATAGGTGAAAACGGGAGAGGGGGTGGAGTAAAGTCAAGAGTTGTGAAGCTGATTGGTGAAAGAGATATAGGGCTGGGGAATAATAATAATAATAATAATAATAACAATAGTAACCATTGATCCTGTGGGAAATTTTTCGTTACAGTAGCATTATTTTAAATCACACTTAGCAGTGTGCAGACTCTGCTAAAAATAAAGCAGAGAATAATATTATACACAATGATACTGTATCAATGAGCAATAATAATGTATAAAGCAATATTGCAGAATCTATTGAACTATGATCTGTCGCAGAAAGGTGCATTGAAATGACTTTATTCCTCACATCATTCACAAAATGTTTACGTTATGCCTCCGTCGAAATGTGCCATGTGCAATCATAGTAATTTATAATAAACAGAGCAGTCAGCGTAACGTAGAATTACACTCAAATCAGTGTGAGTTAAGCAGTCTGATGGCATAGTGGAAGAAGCTGTCCTGGAGCCTGTTGGTCCTGGCTTTTATACTGCGGTAGCGTTGCCCGGATGGTAGCAGCTGGAAGAGATCTTGATTGTAGTGACTCGGGTGCCCCATGATCCTGCGGACCCTTTTTATCCGTCTGTCTTTGTAAATTTCCTGAATCATGAGAAGTTCACACCTACAGATGCGCTGGGCTGTCCACACCACTCTCTGCAGAATCCTTCGATTAAGGGAGGTAAAGTTAAACATAAAAAATTAAAGGGACTTCTGAATCCTCGTGTAGGATTCCCTGAAGGATAATTTGCAGGTTGAGTCGATGTTGAGGAAGTTCTCAGTGATGTTGACATTCACTTCGAGAGGAAAAGCAAGGACGCATTGGTGAGGCTTTACAAAGAGGCCTCACGTGGAGCATTGTGAGCAGTTTCCGGCCCCATGTTTAAGAAAAGATGTGCTGACATCGGAAGGGGCATAAAGAAGCCACAGGAATTTGAACAGGACCCCACTAAGTCTTTTGACGGGACATTAACCGTCTGGACTTCAACGTCCTCTCTCCAATTCCAGCCTCACTCCGTCTGAACGTTGGACTCTCCACCCCCACTTCACTGATCCTAAACTCACCATCAAACCTGCAGATAGCGGAGGTGCTGTAGTAGTCTGTCGGACTGACCCCTTCCTTGCAGAGGCCCATCGCCAACTCTCAGACACCTCCTCCTACTTACCCCTCGAACTGGACCCCAGTAAGGAACACCAGGACATCGTCTCCCACACCATCACCAACCATCTTGACTCTGGGGATCTCCCAGCACCACCACCAACCTCATACAGTAGCTGAGCCTGCTGTTCACTCTGCTGCCCCACGACTGTGCTGCAACACACAGATCGAACCACGTCATCAAGTTCACCGATGACACAACCGTGGTGGGTCTCATCAGCAAGAACAACGAGTCAGCTTACAGAGAGGAGGTGCAGCGGCTAACGGACTGGTGCAGAGCCAACAACCTGCCTCTGAATGTGAGCAAAGCGAAAGAGATGGATGTTGTCTTCAGGAGGGCACGGAGCGACCACTCCCCGCTGAGCATCGACGGCTCCTCAGAGGAGATCGTTAAGAGCACCAAATTTCTTGACGGAGAATCTCACCTGGACCCTCAACAGCAGTTCCAAAGCAAAGAAAGCCCAGCAGCGTCTCTGCTTTCTCCGGATGCTGAGGAAAGTCCATCACCCCCCCCCCCCCCCAATCCTCATCATATTCTACAGAGGTTGTATTGAGAGCATCCCGAGCAGCTGCATCACTGCCTGGTTCGGCAATTGCACCATCTCGGATCGCAAGACCCGGCAGCGGATAGTGAGGTCAGCTGAGAAGATCATCGGGGTCTCTCTTCCCGTCATTACAGACATTTATACTACACGCTGCATCCGCAAAGCAAACAGCATTATGAAGGACCCCATGCACCCCTCATACAAACTCTTCTCCTTCCTGCCGTCTGGGAAAAGGCTCTGAAGCATTCGGACTATGACCAGACTATGTAACAGTTTCTTCCCTCAAGCTATCAGACTCCTCAATAGCCAGAGCCTGGACTGACCCCTTGCCCTACTGTCCTGTTTATTATTTATTGTAATGCCTGCACTGTAAACTGTCCTGGGTAGGTAATGGTAAGGAGTGAAAGTGAGCTTTGTCGGCAAGAGAGTGGGGAGGGCGGAGGGACAGAAATGGATGGGTATGTAGTGGGAGGTGCCTCATCTCATCTTGCCTTGATGACGGATGCTGCTTTTCCTTTTGCTAAGGCAGACGTTGATGGACTTTCGATCGGTCAGGGCATGAAAGGATACGCGGCGAAGGCAGGAAAATGGGGCTGGGAGGAATAATGGATTTACCATGACGAAGCGGCAGAGCAGTTTTGATGGGCCAAATGGCGTAATTCTGCTTCTTATGGTCCAAGAGCAGCCTCTCATTCAATGAGAGCAAGAGCTTTGGAGCTTTGGACTTTGGAGGAGGAAACAGGAACCCATGAGGCAATCCTCATCGGGGCTCAAAGGTGGAGACGTTCAGCAACTTTAAATTCCACAGTGTGAACATTTCAGAGGATCTGTCCCGAGCCCGGGACACAAGTGCAATTACAAGAAAGCAGGAACTCTCTGTCCTCAGTAGTATGGCCCAGCACATCATAGTGGATGTGGCCCAGCACATCACAGGTAAAACTCTGCTCACGACTGAGCACATCTCTGTGGAGTGCTGTCGCAGGAAATCAGCATCCATCATCAAGGACCCCCACCACCCAGGCCATGCTCTCTTCTCAATGCTGCCATCAGGAAGAAGGTGCATGAGTCTCAGGAGCATCAACCCCAGGTTCAGGAACAGTTATTACACTCAACCAACGGGTCCTGCTTTCTTTTTACAATATTTTTATTCAGAAGAAAAAAAAAGATTTACAGAGTGCAACACATAGATACATCTCATCATAACTTGTGTACATTCATATATTGTAATAATATTGATCAAGATGTTATAGCATAACACATAAAGGTATAGCACTCGGTAATCAAAAATTTAAAGACAGATCAAATCATAAAATAAATGTTATATATATATATATAAAAAGTCAACCCCCTACCAACTACCAAAGAGAAAAGCTGATGGATGACAATGGATTAGAAAAAAAAAAACATATTCACTTAAGAAGAGAAGATAAAAATATACATCAAAGTCTGTGCACTGTTAAACTTTATAAATTGGAAACGTTATTTAGGAAAGGTCCCAAAATATCATAAAAAGATTGTTTCGAATTTAAGACTGAGCAGCGGATCTTTTCTAAATTTAAATACGACATAATATTACGTAGCCTTTGAAGATGTGTAGGACGGGTTGACTCCTTCCATTTAAGCAAGATTGCTCTTCTTGCTAAAAGAGAGGTAAAAACTAAAACCTGTAGGTTAGGAGTATTTAAAGTTATGTCTTCATTTGCAATAATACCAAACAAGGAAGTAAGGGGATTTGGGTCAAATTGGATCCTAAAAAGTTGGGAGAAGGTATGAAATACTTCCCGCCAAATCTTTTCAATTGTAAGGCAAAACCAAAACATATGAATTAAAGAGGCATCAGCAGAGTTGCATTTATTAGAAAGTGGGGAAACATTCGGGTAAAAACTGGACAGCTTCTGTTTAGAAATGTAAGCTCTATGAACCACTTTAAATTGTAGAAGAGAATGACGAGCACAGAAAGATGATTTATTAACCTGTTTAAAAATTTTATTCCATCTATCATCAGAAATCTGACAATTTAGGTCATCCTCCCAAGCGTTTTTTTATTTTATCTAAAAAGTCTTGTCTGGAATCAATCAACAAGTTATAGATACTGGTAATAGAACCATTAACAAAAGGTGTTAAATTTAAAAGATCTTCCAGTAAATTTTTATCAGGACCTATAGGAAAAGTAGCTAATTGGAAACGTAGAAAATCTCTAATTTGAAGGTATCTGGAAAAATGTGATTTTGGGAGAGCAAATTGATTTGACAATTGGTCAAATGATGCAAGAGATCCTGTGATAAACAAGTCCCAAAGACACTTAATACCTAGTTCATCCCAATCCTTAAAGACTTTGTCAGTCACGGAAGGGATAAAAAAAATAATTAAGGAGATTGGGAGATGATAATGAAAAATTCGCTAAACCAAAAAAATTTCTAAATTGAGACCAGATCCCTAAACTTTGCTATTCCCACAACGAATGGACACAATCAACAGCTCTTCATCTCATGTTCTTGATGTTTATTTCTGGGTTATTTTTTGGTTTTATTTCTTTTGTATTTGAATTTTGTTGTCTTCTGCACATGGTTATTTTGTTTGTCCTGTTGGGGGCGATCTTTCATTCATTTTATAATGGTTCTTGAGTTTACTGAATTTACAACATAATCAAATCCCAGGATTATACATGGTGATGTGCCTATACTTTGATAATAAATTTACTTTGCACATTTTAAATTGTACATTTCAATTTGTAAATAACTCTGAAACACAAGAGCGGGTTGTGAGCTCAGTCTGCTAGGTAAATGATTTTGTTCTGATCTGAATAGTCGGCCCAACACTGTGACCCGTCTTTCGAGGCACACCAATTACTGGAAATATTCCTGCATCGAACTGGAAAGCCTCAAGTACTCTGTCTCTCTGCTCAAGCATGCAAACACACATGCGCGTTTCAGAACGTCAACAATTATACCTGTGCCCAAAAATACCAGGGTGACCTGCCTCAACAACCATCGCCCAGTGACGCTCACTACTGTAATGAAGTGCTTTGAGGGGTTGGTCATGGTCAATCAACTCCTGTCTGTGTGCAGGGATCCACTGCAATTTGCCAATCGCTACAATCGGTCAACAATTCTCACTGGCTCACAATCAGCATCAGATCACCCGGACAATAGCAATACACAAGATAGGCTGATGATTACAGCTCAGCATTCAACACAGTCAGACCCTCAATTGTAATCAACAAGCTCCAAAACTTGGGCCTCTGTACCTCCTTCTGCCACTGGATCCTCACCAGGAGCACTGTGTGGAGTTTGTGGAGTGTCTAAGGGATGTATTTTTGGAACAGCTTGTGCTTGAGCCAACCAGGAACGAGGCTATTTTGGACTTGGTGATGTGTAATGAACAGGAATTGATAAGTGATCTTGAAGTAAAGGAGCCATTAGGAAGTAGTGATCATAACATGATAAGTTTTTATCTACAATTTGAGAGGGATAAGGGCAGATCAGAGGTGTCAGTGTTGCAAATAAATAAAGGAGACTACGGAGCCATGAGGGAAGAGCTGGCCAAAATTAAATGGGCGGATGCCCTGGCAGGAAAGACAGTGGATCAGCAGTGGCAGATATTCTTGGGGATAATACAAAAGATGCAAAAGCAGTTCATTCCAATGAGAAGGAAGGATTCAAAGAGGTGGAAGTCAGAGATTGTATAGCATTAAAGAAAAAGAAGTATGACAGGGCGAAATGAGTGGGAATACAGATGATTGGGAAAGTTTTAAGGAACAGCAGATCTTAACTAAAAAAGCAATATGGAGAGAAAAAATAAGGTATGAGCTCAGTCTAGCCAGGAATATAAAAGGGGATAGCAAAAGCTTTTTTAGCTATGTGAAGAGAAAGAAGATAGTTAAGAACAATGTTGGCCCCTTGAAGAATGAATTGGGAGAAATTGTTATGGGAAACAGGGAAATGGCAACAGAATTTAATGCGTACTTTAGATCTGTCTTCACCAGGGAGGACACAAGCAATCTCCCAGTTGTATGGATGAGCCAGGGTCATAAGTTATCAGAGGAATTGAGATAGATTGACATTAGGAAAGGAACTGTGATGAGTAGACTGGTACGACTGAAGGCTAATAAATCCCCTGGTCCAGATGGTCTGCATCCGAGGGCTCTAAAAGAGGTGGCTCAGGAAAATGCGGATGCATTGGTAATCATTTTCCAATGTTCCTTAGATTCAGGATCAGTTCCTGAAGATTGGAGAGTGTTAATGTTATCCCACTTTTCAAGAAGGGAGGGAAGGAGAAAACGGAGAACTATCGCCCTGTTAGCCTAACGTCAGTCGTGGGGAAGATGCTTGAGTCCATTATTAAGGACAAAATAGTGGCACATCTTGATGGCAGTAATAGGATTAGGCCGAGCCAGCATGGATTTACCAAGGGCAAATCATGCTTGACTAATCTGTTGGAGTTTTTTGAGGGTGTAACAGGAATGTTAGACGAGGGTAAGCCAGTGGATGTTGTGTACCGAGATTTTCAGAAGGCATTCGATAAGGTGCCACATCGGAGATTGGTGAGTAAAATCAGAGCTCATGGCATTGGGGGCAGGGTTTCAACATGGATAGAAAACTGGTTGGCAGATAGAAAGCAAAGGGTAGCAGTGAATGGGTGTTTCTCGGTCTGGCTGGAGGTGACTAGTGGGGTACCACAGGGCTCTGTATTGGGACCACAGCCCTTTACGATTTATGTCAACGATTTAGATGAGGGCATTGAAAACTATATCAGCAAGTTTGCTGACGATACTAAACTGCGTGGCAGTGTGACATGAGAAGAGGACGTTAGGAGAATACAGGGAGACTTGGATAGGCTCGGTGAGTGGGCAGATACTTGGCAGATGTCATTCAATGTGAATAAATGTGAAGATATCCACTTTGGAAGCAGGAACAAGAGGGCAGAGCATTGTCTGAACGGTGTAGAGTTAGGTAAGGGAGAAATGCAAAGAGACCTAGGAGTCCTAGTTCATCAGTCAATGAAGGTGAATGAGCAAGTGCAACAGGCAGTGAAGAGGGCAAATGGAATGTTGGCCTTTATTACAAGGGGAATTTAGTACAAGAGCAAAGATGTCCTTTTGCATTTGTACAGGGCCCTGGTGAGATCACACCTGGAATATTGTGTACAGTTTTGGTCTCCAGGTTTAAGGAAGGACATTTTGGCAATTGAGGAAGTGCAGCCTTGATTCACTAGGTTGATTCCTGGGATGGCAGGGCTGTCTTACGCAGAGAGATTGGAGAGATCGGGCTTGTACACGCTGGAATTGAGGAGAATGAGAGGGGATCTGATTGAAACGTATAAGATAATTAAAGGATTTGATAGGATTGAGGTAGGAAATATGTTCCAGATGTTGGGAGAGTACAGTACCAGAGGGCATGGATTGAGAATAAGAGGTCAGTTATTTAAAACAGAGTTGAGGAAGAGCTTCTTCTCCCAGAGAGTTGTGGAGGTGTGGAATGCACTGCCTCAGAAGACAGTGGAGGCCAATTCTCTGGATGCTTTCAAGAAGGAGCTAGATAGATATCTGATGGATAGGGGAATCAAGGGATATGGGGACAAGGCAGGGACTGGGTATTGATAGTGAATGATCAGCCATGATCTCAGAATGGCGGTGCAGACTCGAGGGGCCGAATGGTCTACTTCTGCACCTATTGTCTATTGTCTATTGTCTATTGAGACCCCAGACTGTGTGAATCAGAAATAACATCTCCTCCTTGCTGACAATCAACACGGGCACACCTCAACGATGCGTGCTCAGCCCACTGCTCTGCTCTCTCTACACCACGTCTGTGTGTCTAGGCTCATCTATAAACTTGCTGATGACACAACTATTGTTGGTGGAATTTCAGACGGTGACGAGGAGGAGTACAGGAGTGAGATAGATCAGCAAGTTGAGTGGTGTCACAGCAACAACCTTGCACTCAGCATCATGAAGACAAAGGAATTGATTGTGGATTCAGGAAGGGGAAGTCGAGGCAACACACACCAGTCCTCATCGTGGGATCAGAAGTGAAAAGGGTGAGCAGTTTCCATTTCCTGCCTGTCATCATCTCTGAGGAACTATCCTGGGCCCAACATATTGATGCAGTTACAATGAAGGCACAACATTGGCTATATTTCATTTGGAGACTGAGGGGAATCGGTCTGTCACTAAAGACACTTGCAAATTTCTACAGATGTACTGTGGAGAGCATTCTAACTGGTTGCATCACTGCCTGGTGTGGAGAGGCCACTGCACAGGATCGGAAAATGCTGCAGAAAGTTGTAAACTCAGCCAGCTCCTTCATGGGCACTGGACTCTGCAGCATCCAGGACACATTCAAAAGATGATGCCACAAAAAGGTGACATCCATCATTAAGGACCCCAATCACCCAGGACATGACCTCTTCTCATTTCTACTATCAAGGAGTATGTACAGGACCCTGAAGACACACTCCCCGGTTGAGGAACAGATTCTTCCCCACTGTCAGATTTCTGAATGGATAATGAGCCGATAAACACTTCCTCAGGATTTTCCCTCGCTTTTTGCACTACACTTTAAATATAATTTTATACATACTAATTGTAATCTGTAGTTTTTATTACTAAATACTGCATTGTACTGCAGACACAAAAAAAACCAGATTTCACCATTGAATGGGAAGGAAGGTTTGAATAGAAGAATAAAGATCTCCTCTGAAGGTATATGGGGTCCTGGTGAGAGCGTACATGGAACACTGTGCACAGGTCTGGTCTCCCTCCCGGAGTCAGCCTGTGGGATGAAGGGAATGAAGAGATTTCCCAGATTGATTTAGGAGGTGAGGTAGTGTCCTTGGAGAGATCATACTGACCGGGTCTCTCTCAATATTGGAGAGATAAAAGGCCGTCTGACTGAGACAGACACAGTCTCACAGTGTATTGACTCTCTCACCAGGACCCTGTATACCTTCAGAGGAGATCTTTATTCTTGTCTTCAAACCTTCCTTCCCATTCAATGTTCTTCATTTAATATCGAACTCAAACAGTGAGCAGACACAACACAGCCTCAGCCATGAATTTAAAGGGCAGGTGTTGCAACAGTTTGAGCTTCATACCGGGGGCCACGGAGCAAACAGGGTGTCACAAATGCAGGAATGATGTTTCCTTTGGCTGTGTTGAGGAACCGAGGTCACAGAATCTGAGCGCTGGTTCCACACCTTATGGGAAACTTCATTCCAGCTCTTCCGCTGTAAATATCCTGTGAGATTCTATTTCTCTAATTCTGAGACAGGAATGTGATCTGTCTCAGTCAAACCACCTCCAATTTCACTCATTTTGATACAGTCTCAGTACGATGATTTGTTGTGGGAGCCTCTCTATGGACCAGTGAGTGCAGTTGTCCTGTGTTGTTCCACAGCCCGATGGTTGAGGGGTAGTAACTGTCCCTGACCCTGGTGGGGCAAGTCCTGAGGCTCTTGTACCTTCTACCTGATTGCAGCAGTGAGAAAAGAGCCTGCCTGTGTGGTGAGCCTGATCACAACCGCCTGTATCACCGTCCCCTCTGGCCTGTCCTATCCAGGACCAAAGGGATTGTGGAGAGTAAATGTGGTACTCTGTCGAGTATCACTGTGATCCATCCACTCCGATCTGCCCCATCCGGGAACAAAGGGATTATGGAGAGTAAATGTGGTACTCTGTCGAGTATCACTGTGATCCGTCCCCTCTGGCCTGCCCTATCCTGGACCAAAGGGATTGTGGAGAGTAAATGTGGTACTCTGTCGAGTATCACTGTGATCCGTCCCCTCTGGCCTGCCCTATCCTGGACCAAAGGGATTGTGGAGAGTAAATGTGTTACTCTGTCGAGTATCACTGTCATCCAGGCTCTCTTCCGGCCCCTTATTATTCTTGTCTGTGATTGCAGTGCGACAATCTCTGGCCTAATGTCCCCTCTTTCGACAAACTCCTTTTCTGTCCTTAGCCAAGTGTCCTCTTCATCTGCACCGTCCGCACGATCCTGCCACCCGTTCTGGGTTCTTCGTCGGGACCCGAACTCCATCTCCTCACTACTGGTTCTCTGTGCACACTCTCGCTTTTCCCCAGTCCCTTTAAAGAGTCAATTGTGCTCCCTATTCATCTGAATTTTTTGTCACCCGGGGCCAGGTCTGACACAGCGAATTGAGATTAGTTAATTTAAAGGAGTGGGCAGGCTTGGGCCTGAGACAGTTTAGGAAAGTCTGCACTGCCAGCTGGACACATTGATCTGTCCAGGGGTTTGCCGGCATTGAAATCTCACATATCCTTAAAACGAGCTATAAAGTACGCAAGGGGTTCTCCTTTTTTCTGTAGCTATCGGATAAATTCTCAAAATCCGCATGCAGTCGGGCTGTCATTCAAATGGGTTCCCTTACCTCAGCGACCCACCATGACATGGCTTGTATTACATCAGCCCCTCTGGTGGCTCCCGGTCACCTTCAGGCATCTGCCTGGGAAAGGGGAACCCACTCCCTGTCTGTGTCAGAAAGGTTCCATATATACCCCTGAGGAGTGGCGGAAGTTCCTGGGCAGGGTCTGGAAAGGGGAACCCACTCCCTGTCTCTGCCCAAGAGCTTCCATATATAACCCTGAGGAGTGGCACGAGTCCCCGGGCAGGGTCTAGAAAGGGGAACCCAGTCCCTGTCCCTGTCCGAGAGGTTCAAAATATAACTCTGAGGAGAGGCACAAGTCCCCGGGCAGGGTCTGGAAAAGGGAACCCACTCCCTTTTTCAATGAATTCAGTTAAAGCCACTGGTCCGGACTGTTATACTGCTGAATTTTTTAAATCCTTTTCTTCTACACTCACTCCTTGGCTTTGTAAAATTTTTAAAGATGCGTTAACTGTAAGTAAATAACCACAATCTTTTTATGATGCCTCCATTTCTCCAATTCTTAAAAAAAGTTGAAGACCCCACTGAATGTGCATCCTATCGGCCAATATCCTTGCTGAATACGGATTCTACGATTTTTTCCAAAATTTTGGCCACTACATGAGAAAATGTATTACCTCAAATTATCTCTGAAGATCAGACCAGATTTATTAAAACCTGTTATTCATCTTTTAACATTAGAAAATAAATTAATATAATTTATACTTCTTCATCTAAAATATCAGAATGTCATTTCCGTAGATGCTGAAAAAGCGTTCGATAGAGTTGAATGATTATATTTATTTAATACGTTGCAGAATTTTAATTTCAGCTTGAAATTTATATCATTGATTTTATTAATGTATTATAAACCTTTGGCTTCGGTTCTTACCAGTAATCAAAAATCTTTTTATCAGTTGTCCCCTGGTACGAGGCAAGGCTGCCCTTCAAGTCCTCTATTATTTGGCATTGCTTTGGAACCTTTAGCCGTTGCCATTTATGAATCACCTAATATTTTTGGTATTGCCCGTGGGTAAGGGACTTATAAGTTATCATTATATGCTGATGATTTGTTACTATACATATCTGACCCCGAGAGATCTATTCCTGCTGTTTCATCCTTGCTTGCTCAGTTTAGTAGCTTTTCTGGCTACAAACTGAATTTTAATAAGAGTGAATTATTTCCATTAAATATGCTAGTTCCAATTTATAAATACTTACCATTTAAAGTTGTCACGGATCATTTTACTTATTTGGGTATTAAAAGTAGCAAGAAACATAAGGGTTTATTTAAAGTTATTTTTTTACCTTTAATTGACCAAATCAAGCAACTTGTTACCAGGTGGTCCCCATTATCTCTGTCATTGGTTGGTCGAATTAATACATGTGGCAGAATAAAAATCCTACATTAAGTAAGAAATATTTACAGAAGCCTAAGTAGGAAGGTGGTTTGGCTTTGCCAAACCTAAGATTTTACAACTGGGCAGTTAACATCTGATAGTTAATATTTTGGACACGAGAATTGGTCGTAGTACCTTGCCCACAATGGGTAAATTTGGAGTGTAAATCTGTACAAGGCTTCTCATTGTTTTCTATTTTAGGATCTTTGCCTCCTTTTGCTTTATCTAAACAAAATAAACAAATAACTAATCCTATAGTTAAACATACATTAAGAATATGGTTGCAATTTCGTAAATTCTTCGGCTTGAATAAGTTTATCTTATCAAGCCCTCTGATATCTAACTTTTTTTTCCAGCCCTCTTTTATGGACCCAGCCTTTGTGTTATGGAAAACAAAAGGTATAACATGTTTTCGTGATCTATTTTTAGATAACAGTTTTATGTCCTTTGAACAGCTATCCAGCCTAAAACTCTTTTTTTTTAGATACTTGCAAGTTAGAAATTTCTTGAATGTTAGTCTTTTCTGAAATTATGTCCAATGGACATTACTGAAAAAAATCTGGCTCTGAATCCTTGCCAGAAGGGTTTAGTAGCCATCATTTATCGTATGATCATGAAAATACAGCCAGGACTATGAGAAAAAATTAAGAAGGAATGGGAAAAAGAACTTCATTTTCTTATACCCACAGAGCAGTGGGAGAACATTTTACAATTAATCAATTTTTCTTCTATTTGTGCTAAACATGCCTAATACAATTTAAGGTTGTTCATAGGGCTCACATGTCCAAGGATAAACTCGCTCTATTTTATTCTTATGTTAATCCAGCCTGTCACAGATGTCATTCTGAAGTTGCTTCATTGACCCACATGTTCTAGTCTTGCCCATTTGGAAAATTATTGGAAAGATGTTTTTGGTATTATTTCAACAGTTCTGAATATCAAATTGCAACCGCATCCTATTTCTGCAACTTTCAGTTTACCAATGGTGGATAATAGTCATTTATTCCCCCCTCAGCCGGCGGATGATTGCATTTTTTTACATTAATGGCTAGATGATCTATCCTATTTAACTGGAAAGAAATTAATCCTCCAACTATATTTCAGTGGTTTTCTCAAACTATTTCTTGTTTGAGTTTAGGAAAAAATTCGAAGTGTTGTCTTTGACCCTTCAGTTAATTTTAAAGAAATTTGGAGACCATTTATTCAACATTTTCATATGAGCTAAATTTACTTTTCCAAAACTTTACTTTTAATATCCTTAATTATTTGCGGAGTTATTGACGTTACTGTGTATAATTGATATAATGCAATGGCCCATGTCGGTTAGGATTTGTTTAATTTATTTTCTCCATTTTTTGTAACACCTATGAGTTTGGGAGGTTATTATCATCTATTTGTATTTATACCTTAACCTATTAATTATGTACTCTCAAGCTCTTTGTATTCGTGTTTCATTTATGTTTGTTTAAACTCAATAAAAAGATTTAAAAAGGACTATTCTGTGGAAAGGATGGAATAGGCGCAACGGGCCGAATGGCCAGACACGCTCCTGTTCGTTATTTTCTAAAGCACGAGTTTACCTTTGCGCCTTGATCTCCCTTGGTTTTCAGCCGTTCGGATTGCACAGGGGAGCGGTGAGAGCTCCGGAGATCCACCGGCAGCCGCTGCGGGGCAGCTCCCGTCTCCCAGCAGGAAGGGACGGGTCTGGGAGACAACTCCAGACAACAGGCCCCGATCCTCGGCGGGGAAAGGCCGGGCGCCTCCGTGTAGCTGAAACATCTCACGGAATCTCCGCCGGTCTCTCCAGCTCTGCCTGCGAAAGGATTCACGACCCGCCGGTGGTGCAGCCGAAACCCGAGGCGCAGCTCCCGGTCTCCGGCCCACTCGGTCCCGGTCCAAACAGCGTCCCGCCCACTGACACCCCTCAGCCAATGGGAGCATCCCTCTCCCAGCGGTGATCGCTGATTGGCTGCCAGTGTGTGAGGACGGGCTACTGCTGGGAGCTGGAGATGTCAGTCACAGTTTGTTCACAGAATTAAAGGAAAATCCCCGAAACTCAAATTTCAAAGTAAATATTATCAGAGTACAGATAAATCACTACGTTCCACCCGGAGAAGCATTTTCCTGCGGACATACTTAGAAAAAGTGTAGAATAGTAACGATAACAGAAGCAGGCAGTGAAAGATCAGCCAGAGTGCTTAAGGTAACAAACTGTGCAAAAACAGAGAAACAGCAATAAATAACAAGAGCATGAAATAACCGCAGCGGCTGCTGATGGATCTCCGGAGCTCTCACCGCTCCCCTGTGCAATCCGACAGGCGGAAGGCCAAGGGAGAACAAGGGGCAAAGGTAAACTCGTGCTTTAGAAAATAAGAAACAGGATCAAGCGTTGCCATTCGGCCCGTTGCACTGTTCTGCCCCTCACTCAGAACATGTTGAACTTTGCACTCAGCGCCACTTTCCTGAAACGTTCCCAACATCGCCGAGCTCCTAAATATGTCCGTTTACTTTAGGAAACTTGTGGAGAAAACTCCAAATATTCACTGCACTGTGTTGGGGAAATTTCTCCTCATCTCAGTCCTGCTGAGGTGGCCTCGGATTTTGAGACTGTGACCCCTTGTTCCACTGCCCAGCCAGGAAAAACATCATTCCTGCCCCTACCCTGTAAATACCCCATGAGACTGTGTCTGTCTCAGTCAGGAAGCTTCTCCATGTGAACCTTGTGTTAATGAAATTGGTGACAGTTCTTTCAGACCAGCAGCTTTGACCACAAGAACACCAGGCAGTGGTCAGCACGGAATGTCCTGCAGTTACTGCAGGAGAAGGACTGGATGGACACAGTGGAGTGGTTCCCTGAGCAGACAGTCCAGACCATCTGGCAGAATGCCTCATCACCAGATCTCTCCAACGGGCAGCAAGACCTCACCTGTCTGGCGGCGATTCGGGCCCCTCCCAGTCTGATCCTTGCTGCATGCCCGGAGATCAATCCCACAGCGCGCTGCCCCGAGATTACTGCAGTGGAGACGAGAGGGCCCCTCCCAGTCTGATCCTTGCTGCATGCCCGGAGATCACTCCCACAGCGCGCTGCCCCGAGATTACTGCAGTGGAGACGAGACGGTCACTCACCTCTTTGCGGACTGTGGGCTGGCGAAGATCTGTGGAGAAAGATGCAAGGGCCTGTGCCACAGCAGCTGCGTGACAGAAGGCTCACTGATCCTCGGGCTGTTCCCAGGACGCGCAGGAAAACGGACAGCGAGTGCTGCTGGAAGATCATCTATTCGGGGAAAGATGCACGAAACTTGTTGGCCTGCCATCACATCGAGATGTCGGGAGAGCAGGGGTTCCCAACCTGGGGTCCACGGTTCCTGTTACTGGTATTGGTCTTTGGCATTAAAAAACGTTTGAGAACCGCTGTCGTACAGGAATACTGCCGAATGACACATTCCAGACTACAGGGACACCATTGAAACTACAGGGATCCTCTACACTGGACAGGGAGAGGCCGGGTTGTCTGAGGAAGCCTCACAGTTATTGTAGTAGTGAACCACCCCAGGGGGGCACATGGCTTCTCCTTTCAGCGCAGGACTTCAATCGTCTTCCAGGGGAAGGTCCTTCCGACCGCAGGGATGGGGCCTTTGGAGATTCAGCTGACGTTTTTGTCGCACTGGGATTTTACAAGATGGGGTTGCTCACACACTAAACATAGAAATGGTCAGAATTTCCACTGAACACATCCAGCAAAACCATGTTGATTCCCGGAGCAAACACGAAGAAATATGCCGATGCTGGAAATTCAAACAACACACACAAAATGCTGGTGGGACACAGCAGGTCAGGCAGCATCTATAGGGAGAAGCACTGTCGATGTCAGGACTGACTGAAAGCAGAGATAGTAAGAGATTTGAAAGTAGGAGGAGGAGGGGAAATGCGAAATGATAGGAGAAGACCGGAGGGGGTGGGGTGAAACAGAGAGCTGGAGAGGTGATTGGCAAAAGGGATACAGAGCTGGAGAAGGGAAAGGATCATGGGACGGGAGGCCTCGGGAGAAAGAAAGGGGGAGGGGGAGCACCAGAGGGAGACGGAGAACAGGCAGTGATGGGGAGAGAGAGAGAAAAAAAGACAAACAACTAAATCTGTCAGTGATGGGGTAAGAAGGGGAGGAGGGGCATTAACGGAAGTGAGAGAAGTCAATGTTCATGCCATCAGGTTGGAGGCTGCCCATGTGTTGTTCCTCCAACCTGAGTGTGGCTTCATCTTGACAGTAGAGGAGTCCATGGATAGACATATCAGAATGGGACTGGGACGTGGAATTAAAATGTGTGGCCACTGGGAGATCCTGCTTTCTCTGTCGGACCGAGCGTAGGTGTTCAGCGAAACGGTGTCCCAGTCTGCGTCGGGTCTCACCAATATAGACCGGACACAGTATACCACACCAGCTGTCCTGACGAAGAGTCTCGGCCCGAAACGTCGACAGTGCTTCTCCCTACAGATGCTGCCTGGCCTGCTGTGTTCCACCAGCATTGTGTGTGTGTTGTGTGATTCCCCGAGTCTGCAGCGCGCGTAGTGGACAATCGCGGTACTGCAGGGGATCAGCAACTCACCGAAAGTGAAAGCATTCTGAATCAGGAAGTGCCGGAGTTAACATGGCTTCGAAAGGAGAGACCGACAGTTTGAGCGAGGAGCTAATTTGTCCTGTCTGTCTGGATTTCTTCACCGATCCGGTTATACTGGAGTGTGGACACAACTTCTGTCGCTCTTGTATCACACGGTGTTGGGAAAGGGAGGAGAGAAACTCCTGCCCGGAATGTAGAGATGAGTTTGCTGACCGCACCCTCAGGGTGAATCGGGCCTTAGCAAATCTGGCTGAAAAAGCTCGAAATCTAAACCTGAATCCGAAAGGGAAGGAAAGTAAACGTCACTGCGAGGAACATGAGGAAGAACTGAAGCTGTTTTGCGAAACGGACAAGACACTGATCTGTATGATCTGTGCAGTGGCGGAGGAACACAGAGAGCACCGCTTCAGGCCGATTAAAGAAGCTGTTAAAAAATACATGGTAAAAACTAACGTTAATTTAATTCTTCACACATTTCCTTTGTCCTACATAGCAACACACGAGACTCCATAACCAACACATCAATCTTTGCAACTTTCACTGACACCTGCAAGCGGAACAAGTGCTACACCTGACTCCTAACCTCCTCCCTCGTCACCATTGAGGGCCGCAAACAGCTCAGTTCCTCCCGTTTCTTCCATGGTCGATTGTCCTCTCGTATTAGATTCCTTCTTCTCCAGCTCTTTACCTCTTCCACCTGTCCCCTCTCAGCTTCTCACTTCATCATCCTCCCCCACGTCCCCCCTCACGTTGTCTCACCCTTCACCTGTCAGCTGGTTCTCATCCCCAACCTTTTTATTCTGGCTTCTGTCCATTCCTTCCCAGTGCTAATGAAGGATCTCATCCCGAAACACCGACTGTTTATTTCCCCTGAATAGATGCTGCCTGACTCACTGAGTTCCTCCGGCATTTTCTGTGATAATCGGGTTTGATCACCTGTTTCTTTTGATGCATCTTTGTTTCTATTTCCTTCACTCTCTGACTTCCAGGATCAGCTAAAATCTTCCTTAGACTCTCTCACAAAAAAGAAATCAGACTTCCAGGAAAAGGAGCAGCAACAGAAAGAGAAGATTTCCGGAGTTCGGGTGAGGCTTCCTGAGCGGAATTTCTGATATTACTGTCGAGTTTTGCTCCCTTTAATGCAGAATAGCCGAGTATCGCTGCTCCAGTGACCTGGGTTCGATCCTGACCTCTACTGCTGTCTGTGTGGAGTTTGCATGCTCCCCCTGTGACCACGAGAGAATCCGACACATCTCAAGGACATTCCGGAAGAGTGGCTAATTACCGTTAACCCTGAAAAGGTGGGGAGGGTGTGCGTGAATCAGATGGGAGTTTATGTGTCAATAAGTGAGAGTAGGTTTCAGGAAAACGTGAGGGAGTGGTGTTGACGGGAATGCACTCAGAAGTAGCATAGACTCTAATAGACCGAACTTAACGACAAAAGGAAACAGAGCACAGCAATGCAGTATATTAATCTTCACCTTTCATTCGACAGGAACAGTCACACAGACTTCAGTCCCACATCACATCCCAGTTTGCTGAACTGCGCCAGATTATCACTGAGAAAGAGCAGAACTTACTCAGGGATCTCAGGGAAGAGGAGAAGAGGATTCTCAACCCAATGGAGAAAAATCTTCTGGCTCTTCAAGAGAATATAAGGATTATTCAGGAGGAAATCACAAAGTTAAAGGAACAGATGGATCAAAAAGACAGTGTGATATTTCTCAAGGTGAGGAATTATATTTCAATTTGTTTCTGTCAAAGGGCACTAAATGAACAGTGGTATATTTGAAATAAACACAGCACAGCGGCCAATTCTAACAAATCAATTGCCGCTGCTGGCGACCTCACACAAGTTGTTATATTTGCATGATGCGCCCTCCCATCACTCCAATAATGACATTTCAAATTGTCCAAGATACGCTTTCAGTCCTTCATTAAAAAAATATAATCTTGAAGCGATGAAACTTCAGGGTAATTAATTGTGAAGTAAGCCGCAACACAGCGGTCAAGAACAGAAGTACATCCACCCGTCCCCAGCTCAAAACTGCCCAGAGCAAAGTACAGATACGTAACTTTTTCCCTTCGCTTTTACCACGTCCCCACTCACGTGACGAGTTACCATAATAAACACGTAACACAGAATACAATGCAGACGGAAAACAGACGTGTTGCTCCTACACACAGCATTTACAAAAATGCAGTAAACTGTTTCTCATCAGACAACTGATGCAACGATTCAGGGTTGTTGTTGTCCCATAATAATAAGATTATTAAGGGATTGGACACGCTGGAGGCAGGAAGCATGTTCCCGCTGATGGGTGAGTCCAGAACTAGAGGCCACAGTTTAAGAATAAGGGGTAGACCATTTAGAACAGTGATGCAGAAAAACTTTTTCACCCAGAGTGTGTTGGATATGTGGAATGCTCTGCCCCAGAAGGCAGTGGAGGCCAAGTCTCTGGATGCTTTCAAGAGAGAGTTAGTTAGAGCTCTTATAGATAGCGGGGTCAAGGGATATGGGGAGAGGACAGGATCGGGGTACTGATTGTGTATGGTCAGCCATGATCACAATGAATGGTGGTGTTGGCTAGATGGGCCAAATGGCCTACTCCTGCACCTATTGTCTATTGTCCCAAAACTGGACTTCCACGACTTCTGCACATCCCAGGACAGAATGCAAATCTCTCTGAAATTATTTACTCTGATCATAACACAGAGCTGCTGACTGTATCCTTAATTCTACTTTGAATATCCTCTAAAACTCTCATTAACTCCCATTTCCAGTCACAGACTGTGAGTGTGTCTGGTGCGGTGGGTGTGAGCGTCTCTCTGTCAATCAGTGAGAACAAAGAATTTGACCCACACATCAGACTTACCTACTGTATCCGGTTTCCATCAGATTAGGGAAACTATTATTGTCTCTTTACTTTTACAGATAACATTCAATCGTTCAAATCATAACCAGGCCATTTGGCCCATTTTCTCTTCTCAATTTCCCTGCTTCACAATCCCCACCAACCTACTCACCACAACCAGCAACAGTTCCCCGAAATCTCTGGTCCCGCACGTGTTTATCCAGCCTCCCCATTACATTCAGTCTCTGCCGTTCCATTTCAGCCGCTCCTGTGGCACTGAGTTACACATCCTCCTCACTAAATTTCTTGGGGAATTTATTAAAATCCATCTGGAATTACATCTCCCCACGTCTCCCCATAAATAGAGGTACTTCCTCCACCTGCACACAATCACATACATCACTGGACTTAAATTCCTCCATCCTATCACACTGACGTCATATCCAGATGAAAATGCACAGCCTGTCCTGTCTTCCCTGTAAGTTTCATCCTCTCAGTAATGGTCTGACATTCGGAAACTTTCCCTGTCATTTACCCCGTGTTTCTGTCTTGTTCGTGTGCGGGAGTGACTTTGGGAGTGGGAATTTTCAACACCTTGTAATGACTTGGATGAAATTCAGGATGTGGACAGTGAGTCCAAGTATAATCAGATTTGTGTTTTATTTATTTCAGGAGGAAGCTCGTCGGAACAGGAGGTAGGACAGGCTCTTTACTGAAACCCTAAATGGATTTGTAAAGTAGTTCAAAAATTCCAGTTTATCACCAGCAGTTTAATATTTACAGGATTAATGACGATATCCAGGAATTGTCAGTGACAGATGAGACCCTACCGGTTGAAAAATTCGATCACCCCCATCTGTTGAAAACAGTGCTGAGGGAAACGCTTGATGCTATTAATCGAGGTAAAACTTACAAAGATGCATTTCTCCTTGTTTATGAAGCTCAATTTAGTTCCAATCTGAGGCAAAGGTTGTCTGTAATACTGGGCTGAAGGGGAACTGAAGTTTATTCCACATCAACCCCACTGACTGGGAGGCATCACTGTCACATGGTCAGCTGGAGATGTCAGACCCCTGGATACACCAGCACAGGGTCACAATACAACCAATACACGGGACTGGCAGATGAACCAATGTGTTCCAATCCCAGGCAAATGCACTAACACACCAGGACATAAGTTTGGATCTACCAGAGGAACTGGGAATTTAATACTGATGATATTATTGTAGGGAATAAAAGCAGGTATCAGTGTGGTGACCGGGATTGTCAGGAAAATACACAAGTCCTTCATGTGCCCTGTGAGTGCAGACTCTGACTGACACGGGTCCTCCCCCTTCCGGATCAGCACCTGTCACTGTTGTTAGAGGCAGAAGAGGGGAGTGGTCGTGATCGGGGACTGAATCGCCAGGGGAACAGACAGGAGAATCTATTGATGTGAACGGGACACCCGAATGGTATGTTGCCTCCTGGGTGCCAGGGTCAGGGATGCCCCGAATCGTGTCCGCAGCATTTTAGAGAGGGACGGAAAAGAGCCAGATATCCTGGTAAATTTGTGACAATGACATTGGAAGGAAAAGCAAAGAGGTCCTGAAAATCGAATTTGGAGAGCTTGTTAGAAAGCTCAGAATCAGCACCCCCAGGGTTGTAATTTCTGGATTGCTGCCTGTGCCACGTGCTGGTGAGGGTAGAAACAGGATAATTTGACAGATAAACATGGCTGAAAAGATGCTGCTGGGGACAGGGATTCAGGTTCTTGGATCATCGGGATCTCATCTGGTGGAGGAATGACCTGCTCAAAAGGGATGGGTCGCACCCGGACCCAAGGGAGAATAATATTCTTACAGAGAGGTTTCTTAGAGCTCTCGGGGAGGGTTTAAACTAATTTGGTGGCGAGGGGGATGTTGGAACTGGAGTGAAGCGATAGGACTGATGGTAAAGTGCAAAGATAGCGTGCAGTCAGACTGTCAGATAGGGCGGACAGATGCGAGGACAAAATGTCCGCCAGCAGGGTGAGTATCAGTGCATTAGAGATGCAGAATTAAAAAGGGTAGCAGATACAGTACACAAAGTGTTATATCTCACTGCATGGAGTATGAGAAATAAGGTGGATGATCTTGTTGCACTATTATCGATTGTCAGGTATGATGTTGTGGCCATCACGGAAACGTGGCTGAAGGATGGTTGTAGTTGGGAGCCGAATGTTCAAGATTACACAATGTATCGGAGGAAGGAAGGAAGGCCGATGGGGTGGTGTGGCTCTGCTGGTAAATCAGCAGCAAGATGTGACATAGGATTGGGAGATGTTGAATCATGTGGGTTGTGGTAAGGAACTGCAAAAGTAAAAATGACACTGACACCAGTCATATACAGGCCTCCCAACAGTCAGTGGGTTGGGGCCCACAGATTACAACTGGAGATAGAAAAGGCTGATGAAAAGGACAATGTTATGATAATCATGGGAGATTTCAACATGCAGGTCAATTGGGAAAATCAGGTTGGTAAAGGATCTCAAGAGAGTGAGTTTGTTGAATGCAATGTGATGGCTTTCTAGAGCAGTTTGTCGTTGAGCCTACTCGGGGAACAGCTCTGCTGGGTTGGGTGTTATGTATTGAACCAGAAGTGAGTAGTTAAAAGAACCCTTAGGAAGCAGTGCTCACAACATGACCGAGTTCAACTTGAAATCTGATAAGGAGAAAGTAAAGTCTGACATTGTAGTATTTCAGAGCAGTGAAAGAAATTAGAGCGGTCTGAGAGAGGAGTTGACCAAAGCAAATTGGAAGGAAATGCTGGCAGGGATGAGAGCAGAACAGGAATGGTGTCAGTTTCTGGGAAAATGAGGAAGGTGAAGGATAGATGTATTCCAAAAATAAATAAATACTCAAATGGCAAAATAGTAAAAGCGTGGCTGACAAGGGAAGACAAATTAATGTCAAGGCAAAAGAGAGGGGATACAACTAAACAAAAATTAGTAGGAAGACAGAGGATTGGGAAGTTTTTAATTATCTACAGAGAGGAACTAAAAGAATGATTGGGATGAAAAAAATAAACAAGAAATTGAATTGAATTGAATTGACTTTATTACTTACATCGTTCATATACATGAGGATTAAAAATCTTTATGCTACATCTCCGTCTAAATGTGCAATGTGCAATTTATTGTAATTTATGATGAATAATATCCTCAACAGACTGGTTAATATAACATAGAAATACAGTTGCGTCCACATGAGTTAATCAGTCTGATGGCCTGGTTGAAGAAGCTGTCCTGGAGCCTGTTGCTCCTGGATTGTAATCTATGGTTTAGAATCTAATGTTAGCATTCAATCCAAGAGCAGGGATGTGATGCTGAGGCTTTATAAGGCACTGGTGAAGCCTCACCTTTAGTATTGTGAACCTGGGCTCCTCGTCTAAGAAAAGATGTGCTGGCAGTGCAGAAGGTTCATTTCATAAGGATGAGTCCAGGAATGAAAGGGTTATCATACGAGGAACGTTTGATAGCTCTGTGTCTGTACTCGCTGGAATTTAGAAAGATGAGGGGGAATCTCACTGAAACCTTTCGAATGTTGAAAGTCCAAGACAGAGTAGGTATGGAAAGGATGTTTCCCATGGTGGTGGAGATTAGGACAAGAAGGCACAGCTTCAAGATAGAGGGGCGTCAATTTAAAACACATGCGGAGAAATTTGAGCTAGCAGATGGTGAATTTGCGGAACTTGTGTGTATTTAAGGCAGAGCTTGATAGGTTCTAGATTGGATACAGCATCAAAGGTTACGGGGAGAAGACCAGGGAGTGGGGCTGAGGAGGGAAATATGGATCATCCATGATTGAATGGCGGAGCAGACTCGATGGGCAAATGGCCTAATTCTGCTCCGATGTCTTATGGTGATCAGACCACTGCATTGAAGCATTGTGAGACTGAGCTCGGACACACCAACAAGCATTGACATGGGTCAAGATTTCATCTCGGGAGAAGCAGACACAGCATAACCGGCCTGGCAAAGCTCCCTCACACGCATTCACAGGAAGGACTGGCAGATTGTAGTCAGAGCCTCAGCAATGTACGTTGTTATTTTCCTCAGTAACTTGGAAACCAGTCTCTTCAGAGACAGTCATTTATTAATTTAAACAATTCAATCACGTGTGACACATTGTCAACATACACCAGACATGTGATGACACAGTGTAACAAACAAATTCTTCAATGTGCACACGCTCCTTCAATGTGTATACACACCACACGGATTTTTAGTATAATCAACATACACACACACACACACACACACACACACACACACACACACTATCAGAGTGTGACACACAGCCACAGAAATAGACACAAATTCCCATTTAGGATTGAAATCTGCCGTCCTTACCCAGTCTGTCTGTTCTGTCACACTGAGCTGCCCTCTGACGTGACGTCACATCAACACTTCACAGATAGATTCCTCAGGAGGATGATCTGGGAGGGTTTGATGGATGTTGAACTCACGGCCCACTTCATCAATCTGCAAGACTAAGATGTCTTCTTGAGCATGGCCTGTTTGTGTGTGTTTGCCCCCCCCCCATCCCTGTCATCATTTCCCATCTGTGTACCTGCCCAAATTTATTTTAAAATATTTTATTTTTACCTATTTCTATAGCGTCTGAGGGCAAAGTCCATTTACCAACCTCCCTCTCTATGAGAATATTACCCGATAGACCACTCAGAAAAATTTCCCGTCTCACTTTCAATCTGAGGCCTCTGGTTCTGTACTCCCATTTCTTGGAAAAAGAAACGTTATTTAAGCTCCTTATGAATTATTTACCTCGATAAGGGGTCATACCTGAATATCCGACACTACAGCTGAATAGCCCAAGCTTATCCACTCTCTGATTTTAACCCAGGCCCCCAGTCCTGGTAACATCCTCCTGAAGCCTCCTGTCCAGTGTAATGACATCCTCCCCGTATTCGGGAACCGGAAATGCAGACAATGCTCCAAGTGTGGTCTATCATCGACATCAAAGGCCTTGCTTAAGTTCATGTGGACAGTGTGGAATAGGCTGATGAATGACGACTGAAAGTGTTTTTTTAGATTGGGACAAGAAGGGCGGCGTGGGAGCTAAATTCTGAAGGAAGGCAGTTTTTTAAAAAACTTCGCATACAAGAACGGCGAGACTGCGCAGGACAGCGCGGAGATTTTAAAAAGATGACCACCCGATACAGCGGGCAGCGGAGTGGGAGGCAGCAGAGTGTAGGGCTTTGGCTCAACGGGCTTATGCGGTAATGGGAAGAGGATAGAGCGAAGCACCGACTCTTTTCCTCCCCTTGGCAAATCGGCCCGGACGGACGGTGGAACAGCAGGGTACATTAGCGAACGGTTTAAAAAGTCCGTGTGCTTGGTGAAGTAAGTGGGTGAGTAGATCTATCTTTCTTTGTTTCATTCCTGTAGAATTAGGTAGCATGTCTGCAGGGTTAGTGCTTTGTTCAGGGTGTCAGATGTGGGAATCCTGGGAGACCTCCAGCCTCCCTGATAGCCACATCTGCACCAGGTGAACCGAGATTCAGCTCCTCGGAGACCGTGTTAGGGATCTGGAGCTGCAGCTTGATGACCTACTGCTTATTAGAGAAAATGAAGAGGTGATAGACAGGAGCTACAGGGAGGTAGTCATCCCAAGGCTACAGGGGTCAGAAAACAGGGTGACTGTCAGGAGAGGGAAGGGAAATGCCCGGAGAGTGGAGAGCACCCCTGTGGCTGCCCCCCTCAGCAACAAGTATATCGTTTCGGATGCTGTTGAGGGGGATGACCTGACAGGGGACGGCCACGGTGACCGGGTCTCTGGCACTGAGCCTGGCGCTGTTGTGCAGGAGGGAAGGAGGGAGAAGAGGAATGCGGTGGTCGTAGGGGATTCCATAGTCAGGGGAACAGACAGGAGATTCTGTGAGCCTGGTAGAGATACCCGCATGGTGTGCTGCATCCCAGGTGCCAGGGTACGGGATGTCTCGGATCGGGTCCAGAATATCCTGAAGGGAGAGGGCGAGCAGCCAGCTGTCTTGGTACATGTTGGTACCAATGACATAGAGAGGAAAAGGGAGGCGGTCCTGAAGAGAGATTTCCAGGAGTTAGGAATGAAGCTGAGAAGCAGGACCTCCAGGGTAGTAATCTCAGGATTGCTGCCTGTGCCACGTGCTAGCGAGGGCAAGAATAGTAGGATCAGGCTGATGAATGTGTGGCTGAGAGACTGGTGCAGGAGGCAGGGCTTCAGATTCTTGGATCATTGGGATCTCTTCAGGGGGATGTATTACCTGTTCAAAAAGGACGGGTTACACGAACAATAGCGGGAATGTTTAATAGAGCTATTAGGGAGGGTTTAAACTAATTTGATGTCTCGAATCGGGTCCAGTTAGGAAGGAAGCTCAGAAGCAGGACCTCCAGGGTAGTAATCTCAGGATTGCTACCTGTGCCACGTGCTAGCGAGGGCAAGAATAGTAGGATCAGGCTGATGAATGCGTGGCTGAGAGACTGGTGCAGGGGGCAGGGCTTCAGATTCTTGGATCCAAAAGGACAGGTTACACCTGAACCATAGCGGGAATGTTTAATAAAGCTGTTACGGAGGGTTTAAACTAATTTGGCAGGGGGATGATAAACCGGAATGATAGTGGAGGAGGGGGAGAACAGAAATAAATCTAAGATCGTGAGCAGTAAAGATGTCAGGAAGGACAGGCAGGTGATGGGGCAAATTTGCAGCCACTGGGATGAGTTGCAGTGCAATCAAATCAAAAAGTATCAAATACTGGACTTAAGGTGTTATACTTAAATACACACAGCATAAGGCATAAGGTTGATTATCTTGTCGTACAGCTTCAGATTGGCAGGTATAATTTTGTGGCCATGACTGAGACGTGGCTAAAGGATGCATGTCTCTGAGAGCTGAACGTCCAAGGATACACGGTGTATCGGAAGGACAGGCAGGTAGGCAGAGGGGGTGGCGTGGCTTTATTGGTAAGAAATGATATTATGTCATTAGAAAGAGGTGACATAGGATCGGAAGGTGCTGAATCGTTATGGGTTGAGCTAAGAAATCACAGGGGTAAAAGGACCCTGATGGCAGTTATATACAGGCCTCCAAACAGCTGCAGTGATGTGGACTACAAATTACAACAGGAAATAGAAAAGGCTTGCCAGAAGGGCAGTGTTATGATAATTGTGGGGATTTTAACATGCGAGTGGATTGGGAAAATCAGGTCGACACTTGATCTCAAGAGAGAAAATTTGTAGAATGTCTACGAGATGGCTTTTCATAACAGCTTGTTGTTGAACCCACTGGGAGATCAGAGGTACTGGATTGGATATTGTGTAATGAACCTGGAGAGATTGAGGTGAAGGAACCGTTAGGAGCCAGTGATCGTAACATGATTGAGTTCACTGTGAAATTTGAGAAAGAGAAACTGAAATCCGACGTGTCGGTATTGAAGTGGAGTAAAGGAAATTACAGTGGCACGAGAGAGGGACTGGCCAAATCTGACTGGAAAGGGGCACTAGCGGGAGGACGGCAGAGCAGCAGTGGCTGGAGTTTATGCGAGAAGTGAGGAAGGCGTAACACAGATATATTCCAAAAGGATGCGACAGTGGCTGACAAGAGAAGTGAAAGCCAAAGTAAAAGCAACGGAGAGGGCATTCAAGGTAGCAAAAATTAGTGGGAAGACAGGGGATTGGGAAGTTTTTAAAAGCTTACAAAAGGAAACTAAGAAAGCTTTTAAGAGGGAAAAGATGAACTATGAAATGAAACTTGCAAATAATGTAAAAGATGATACTAAAAGATTTTTCAAGTATATAAAGAATAAAAGTGGATATAGGACCGATAGAAAATGATGCTGGAGAAATTGTAATGGGAGATAAGGAGATGGCTGAGGAACTGAACGAGTATTCGCATCAGTCCTCACTGAGGAAGATATCAGCAGTATACCGGACACTCAAGGGTGTCAGGGAAGAGAAGTGTGCGCAGTCACAATTACGACAGAGAAAGTACTCAGGAAGCTGAATAGTCTCAGGGTAGATAAATCTCCAGGACCAGATGGAATTCACCCTTCTGTTTTGAAGGAAGTAGCTGTGGAGATCACAGAGGCATTAGCAATGATCTTTCAAAAGTCAATAGATTCTGGCATGGTTCCGGAGGAGCGGAAGATTGTAAATGCCACTCTGGTATTTAAGAAAGGGGCAAGCAAGCAAAAAGTAAATTATTGACCTGTTAGCTTGACATTGATGGTTGGTAAGTTGTTGGAGTTAATTGTCAAGGATGAGGTTACTGAGTATGGAAGCATATGAGAAGATAGGCCGAACTCAGCATGGTTTCCTTAAAGGAAAATCCTGCCTGAGAAACCCATTGAAATCTTTTGAGGAAATTACAAGTAGGCTAGACAAGGGAGATGCAGTGGATGTTGTGTATTTGGATTTTCAGAAGGCCTTTGATAAGGTGCCGCACATGAGGCTGCTAAACAAGATAAGAGCCCATGGAATTACGGGTAAGTTACATATGTGGATAGAGCTTTGGCTGATTGGCAGGAAACAGAGAGTGGGAATAAAGGATCCCATTCTGGTTGGCTGCCAGTTACCAGTGGTGTTCCACAGGGGTCCGAGTTGGGGCCGCTTCTTTTTACATTGTATATCAATGAGTTGGATTATGGAATAGATGGCTTTGTGGCTAAGTTTGCTGATGATACAAAGATAGGTGGAGGGGACGGTAGTGCTGAGGAAACAGAGAGTCTGCAGAGAGATTTGGATAGATTCGGAGAATGGTCAAAGAAGTGGCAAATGAAATACACTGTTGAAAAATGTGTGGTCATGCACTTTGGTAGATGAAATGAACGGGCAGAGTATTATTTAAATGGAGAGAGAATTCAAAGTTCTGAGATGCAGTGGGACTTGGGAGTGCTCGTGCAGGATGCCCTTAAGGTTAACCTCCAGGTTGAATCGGTGGTGAAGAAGGTGAATGCAATGTTGGCATTCATTTCTAGAGGAATAGAGTGTCGGAGCAGGGATGTGATGTTGAGACTCTATAAGGAACTGGTAAGACATGACTTGGAAACTGTGTGCAGTTTTGGGCTCCTTATTTAAGAAAGGATGTTCTGATATTGGAGAGGGTTCAGAGCAATTTCACTAGAATGATTTCGGGAATGAGAGGGTTAACATATGAGGAACATTTGACCGGTCTTGGATTGTACTCCGTGGAGTTTAGAAGAATGAGGGGGAACCTCACAGAAACATGTCGAATGTTAAAAGGCATGGACAGAGTGGATGTGGCAAAGTTGTTTCCCATGGTCGGGGAGTCTAGTACGAGAGAGCATGACAAGGATTGAAGGGCGCCCACTCAGAACGGAGATGGTGAATCTGTGAATTTCTTGCGGCAGTGGAGGCCAGGTCATTGGGTGTATTTAAGGCAGAGATTGATCGGTATCTGAGTTGCCAGGTCATCAAAGGTCATGGTGAGAAGGTGGGGGAGTGGGACTAAATGGCAGAATGGATCAGCTCATGATAAAATGGCGGAGCAGATTCGAAGGGCCGAATGACCGCCTACTGCTGCTTTGTCTTATGGTCGTATTTGAATACACCAGTATACGGAATAAGGATCTTGTAGCACAGGCAGAGTTTGGCAGGTACAAACTTCGGCAGGTATGACTTTGGTCGAAGGAATTAAACGCATAGACAATTCTGTAAACAGGGCGAAATTCAAAAATCAGAGGTGCAAACGGACATGGGTGTCCTTGTGCAGGATTCCCTGAAGGTTAACTTGCTGTTTGTGTCAGTGGTAAGATTGGCAAACTCAATGTTTGCTTTCATTTCGATAGGATTAGAGTACAAGAGCAAGGATATAATTCTGAGGTTTTACAAGGCAACGGTCAGACCACACTTGGAGTATTGTGAGCAGTTTTGGGTCCCTTCTATCGGAAAACATGTGCTGGCATTGGAGGGGGTCCAGAAGATTCACAAGAATAATTCCGGGAATTAAAGAGTTAACATATGAGGAGGGTTTGATGGTTCTGCGCCTGTACTCACTGGAATTTAGAAGAATAGCTGATTTATTATCCACCTCTACCCTATTTTCCCGCCTCCTCCCCATAACTTTTGACACTCTGACCTATCAAGATGTTTACTTATTAACTTCTGCTTTAAAAATCAAACAGGAGAAAATCTGCAGATGCTGGTAATCCAAGCTACACAGGTCCTGATGAAGGGTCTCGCCAGATCTCTCTGACACCTGTCTGGAGAGGGTTGATGTTGGGAGGATGTGGGTGGGTCGAGAACGGTAAGCACAGCCTCCGACTATAGGGATGTCCATTTAGGACAGAGATGAGGAGGAATTCCTTTATCCACAGGATAGTGAATCTGCCACAGGCAGCTGTGGGGGCCAAGTAATTGAGTATATTTAAAGCAGAGTAACACACACAAATTGTTGGGGGAACAGCAGGCCAGGAAGTTTCTATGGAAAAGAGTAAACTGTCGACGGTTCAGAACGAAACACTTCATCAGGACTTGTGTTGCTTAAGGGTTCCTGCAAATTCATCCCCTGTCCTAATGAGGGGCTGTGGGGGGTGGGGTTGTGGGAAAGGGGACAAAGTCATCCTCATCTCATTACGTCTACAGTTCACCCACAGGCTTTGAACCCCTCCCCCACCTGGTTCAATCTGCCATTCATCTCTCCCCTACTGTTTCCCATTATCACCTCCTTTGCAGTCTCAAACCATCACATTGCCCCACTTCATACACACAAATGAATGTGAAGATTGTATGACGGGCCTGTTCCTGTGCTGTACTGCTCTATGTTCTCTGTTCCCAGTTTCGGAGAATGAGAGGAGATCTCATGGAAACACAAAATACTTTCAGGGGTCAACAGGCAGGAGTGAGGGACGATGTTTCCCCTGTCTGAGGAGTCAAGGGCCAGGGGTCTCTCTGCTCTCCGTCCAGCGGAAAACCCCCGATCCCCGGGGACACGCTGCCTGAGTCTCCCCCCGATCGCCAGGGCCGCGCTGCACGAGGCTCCCCCCGATCCCCCGGGCCGCGCTGCCCGACTCTCCCCCCGATCCCCGGGGCAGCGCTGCCCGACTCTCCCCCCGATCCCCGGGGCAGCGCTGCCCGAGTCTCCCCCCGATCCCCGGGGCCGCGCTGCCAGAGTCTCTCCCCGATCCCTGGGTCCGCGCTGCACGAGTCTCCCCCCAATCCCCGGGGCCCCGATGCACGAGTCTCCCCCCCGATCCCCGGGGCCGCGCTGCCCGACTCTCCCCCCGATCCCCGGGGCAGCGCTGCCCGAGTCTCCCCCCGATCCCCGGGGCCGCGCTGCACGAGTCTCCACCCGATCCCCGGGGCCGCGCTGCCCGAGTCTCCCCCCGATCCCCGGGGCCGCGCTGCACGAGTCTCCACCCGATCCCCGGGGCCGCGCTGCCCGAGTCTCCCCCCGATGCCCGGGGCCGTGCTATCGGAGTCTCCTCCCGATCCACGAGGCCGCGCTGCCCGAGTCTACCCCCGATCCCTTAGGCCACGCTGCCCGAGTCTCCCCCCGGTCCCCGGGGCCGCGCTGTCCGAGTTTCCCCACGATCCCCGGGGCCGCGCTGCCCGAGTCTCCCCCCGATCCCCGGGACCGCGCTGCACGAGTCTCCACCCGATCCCCGGGGCCGCGCTGCCCGAGTCTCCCCCCGATCCCCGGTGCCGCGCTGCACGAGTCTCCACCCGATCCCCGGGGCCGCGCTGCCCGAGTCTCCCCCCGATGCCCGGGGCCGTGCTATCGGAGTCTCCTCCCGATCCACGAGGCCGCGCTGCCCGAGTCTACACCCGATCCCTTAGGCCACGCTGCCCGAGTCTCCCCCCGATCCCCGGGGCCCCGCTCCCCGGGGCCGCGCTGCCCGACTCTCCCCCCCACCCGATCCCCGGGGCACCGCTGCACGAGTCTCCCCCCGAAACCCGGGGCCGCGCTGCCCGAGTCTCCCCCCGATCCCCGGGGCCGCGCTGCCCGAGTCTCCCCCCGATCCCCGGGGCCGCGCTGCCCGAGTCTCACCCCGATACCCGGGGCCGTGCTATCCGGGTCTCCCCCCGATCCACGGGGCCGCGCTGCCTGAGTCTACCCCCGATCCCTGAGGCCACGCTGCCCGAGTCTCCCTCCGGTCCCCGGGGCCGCGTTGTCCGAGTCTCCCCCCGATCCCCGGGGCCGCGCTGCCCGAGTCTCCCCCCGATCCCCGGGGCCCCGCTGCCCGAGTCTCCCCACGCTCCCCGGGGCCGCGCTGTCCGAGTCTCTCCCCGATCCCGGGGGCCGCGCTGCTCGAGTCTCCCCCCGATCCCCGGGGCCGCGCTGTCCGAGTGTCCCCCCCGATCCCCGGGGCCGCGCTGTCCGAGTCTCCCCCCGATCCACGGGGTCGCGCTGTCCGAGTCTCCCCCCGGTCCCCGGGGCCGCGCTGTCCAATTCTCTCCCCGATCCCCGGGTCCCCGCTGCCCGAGTCTCCCCCCGATCCCCGGGGTCGCGCTGCCCGAGTCTCCCCCCGATCCCCGGGGCCGCGCTGCCCGAGTCTCCACACGGTCCGCGGGGCCGCGCTGTCCGAGTCTCCCTGCGATCCCCGGGACCGCGCTGTCCGAGTCTCCCCGCGATCCCCGGGGACTCTCTAATTTTCCTCTTCTCCCCCCAGTCTCTGTCACACTGGATGTGCAAACGGTGCATCCGGGTCTCGAAGTGTCGGAGGATCGGAAGAGTCTGAGATGGACCCGGAACAGGAGGAATCTCCCTCACACCGGGAAGAGATTCACATTCTGGAAATGTGTGCTGGGATCGGAGGGATTCACATCGGGGAGACATCACTGGGAGGTGGAGGTGACGGGGATTCGGGACTGGTGTCTGGGAGTCGCTGCAGAGTCTGTGGAAAGGAAGAGACCGGTCAGTCTGAGTCCGGAGACCGGATTCTGGGTCATCGGGCGGTATTGTGATGTGTTACATCGGGATTATGACGTGTCCTGTGGTCTCCCCTCCCCCAAGTCCCATCTCGCTGCCGGTCCCATCCCCGGGAGGGTGGCAGTTTATCTCATTTACGAGTCCGGGACAGTTTCATTTTACAACGCGGAGACCAAGTCCCATCTCCACACCTTCACTGGGAATAAATTCACGGGGAAACTTTATCCTTTCTTTGCGACCTGGGATGAAAACCAATGGCTGAGAATCTGCTCCGGTTCCGCTCCGGACCTGTAAACGGGTCGGGTCCCGGGACCGGCGTCAGGAGTAAAGTCCCTGTAAATATAAATGTGCGGAGAGTGCAGCTAAATACGTGGCTAAGGGGATGGTGCAGGAGGGAGGGCTTCATGTTTCTGTGCAATTGGGCTTTGTTCCCGGGAAGGTGGGGCCTGTTCCGACGGGACGGTTTGCCCCTAAACTGGAGGGGAAATAACATACTTGCCGGTAGATTTACTAGTGCTGCTCCGGAGTGTGGGGGGGGGGGGAGATTTGCAGAGGGAGGGGAAACAGAGTGTTAGAGCAGATAGTGAGGTGGAGGAGGATAAAGGTTATGCGAGGACTACATGTATAGACAGAAATCAAAGGTTTGTACATTAGGTTGTAAATTAATTTTCAGAGCTTTAGAAATCGTAGAAAATAAAGATTTCCAAAAAGATTTTGATGAGGAACATGACCAGAACAAATGTGGAAAAAGTGGCTACTTCAGTTTTATAAACTATCCCAATAATTGACTATGTTTGGAAATATTTTGGATAGTCTCTCCTTTGTTAAATAGTAACAGTGAACAATTTTAAATTGAATTAAACACTGATTGGCACATATTAAAGAAGAATTGACCATCTTCATTAACAAAGGTCATATTAAGTTCTCTCTCCCAAACATGTTTAATCTTTAGTGATTAAGGGGATCTGTTTTTTTGCAGATTTATTTATTTTTATTATCATTTATTTTGTGATGGTCGATTGATGACTTTTGAAGAGTTGGTCAAATATTCTCTCTCTCATACGCACTTACTGCAATATCTTCAGGTTAGACATTTTTTACAAAAATAATTATCTAAGTTCCCAGATGTGCAAGAATCTGAATTGTTGGATACTATTTTGAATATTAATCCTTTAGTAAGAAGTTCCATTTGTAGAATTTATAATTTATTTTTAATACATGAATACAAAAAGATAACCTCCCACATAAGGTTTATACATGATAGAAATATTCGTTGTTTCAGACGTGATAGAGGGGGAGGGCTGAAAGAGGGTGGAGTGGCATTACTAGTCAGGGAAAAATATCACAGCTGTGCGCAGACAGGACAGACCGGAGGGCTTGTCTACAGAGGCCATATGGGTGGAGCTGAGGAACCGGAAAGGTCTGCCTGTTCTCCATCTCCCTCTGGTGCTCCCCCCTTTCTTTCTCCAAAGGCCTCCCGTCCCATGATCCTTTCCCTTCTCCAGCTCTGTATCACTTTCACCAATCACCTTTCCAGCTCTTAGCTTCATCCCACCCCCTCCAGTCTTCTCCTATCATTTCGCATTTCCCCCTCCCCACCCCACTACTTTCAAATCTCTTACTAACTTTCCTTTCAGTTAGTCCTGACGAAGGGTCTCGGCCCGAAACGTCGACAGTGCTTCTTCTAGATGCTGCCTGGCCTGCTGTGTTCCACCAGCATTTTGTGTGTGTTGTTATTTGAATTTCCAGCATCTGCAGATTTCCTCGTGACCACTCTAATAGGGGTGTATTATAGACCCCCAAACAGTCTGGGAGAATTGGAGGAGCAAACCTGTATAAAGATAGTAGACCAATGTAAGAAACAGGAAGTTGTAATAGTAGGGGATATTAACTTTCCTCATATTGACTTGGACTCCCAAACTATAAAAGGGCTAGATGGTTAGAGTTTGTCAAATGTTTTCAGGAAAGTTTTCTAAATCAATATATAGAGGTACCTACGAGAGAGGATGCAATACTTGATCTCCTATTAGGAAACCAGACAGTCAGGTGACAGAAGTATGTGTAGGCGAACATTTCGGGTCCAGTGACCATAATGACATTAGTTTCAAGTTAATTATGGATAAGGATCAGTCTGGTCCTCGAGTTGAGGTTCTAAATTGCAGAAGGGCTAATTTTGTGGAAATGTAAAAGGATCTAGGAAGAGTGGATTGGGATAAGTTTTTTTCTGGCAAGGATGTGTTCAGTAAGTGGAAGACCTTCAAAGTCGAAATTTTGAGAGTGCAGAGTTTGCATGTTCCTGCCAGGATTAAAGACAAAGTTAACAGGCATAGGGAACCTTGGTTTTCAAGGGATATTGGTGATCTGGTTAAGAAAAAGAGAGAAGTGTATAGCAGGTATCGGCAACAAAGAGCAAATGAGTTACGTGAAGAGTATAGAAAACGTAAGAAAATACTAAAGACGGAAATCAGGAAGGCAAAAAGAAGACATGAGGTGGCTTTGGCAGATACTGTTTAGGTAAACTCGAAGGGTTTCTACAAGTATATTAAGAGTAAAAGGATAGTAAGGGACAAAATTGCTCCCCTAGAAAATCAGAGTGGTCATCTATGTGTGGAGCCTCACGAGATGGGGGAGATCCTAAACAGTTTTTTTGCATCAGTATTTACTCAGGAAACTGGCATAGTGTATATGGAAGGAAGGGAAACAAGCAGTAGTGTCATGGAACATTCTGTAGAATAAAGAGGAGGAGGTGCCTGCTGCCTTACAGCGAATAAAGCTAGTTACATCCCCCGGGCCTGACTTGATATTTTATCGGACCTTGAGAGAGACTAGAGTAAAAATTGCAGGGGCCCTGACAGAAATATTTAAAATGTCCTCATCCACGGGTGCAATGCCGGAGGATTGGGGGTAACTCTTGTTATCCCATTGTTTAAAAAAGGCTCCAATAGTAAACCAGGTAATTACAGGCCAGTGAGCCTGACATCAGTAGTATGTAAATTATTGGAAGGTGTTTTCAGAGATCGGATATACAAGTATTTGGACAGCCAAGGGCTGATTAAGGATAGTCAGTATGGCTTTGTGCGTGGTAGATCGTGTTTAATGAATGTTGTAGAGTTTTTCGAGGATGAAGGAAAGTCTGTGGATGTTGTCTAGATGAACTTTAGTAAGGCCTTTGACAAGGTCTCTCATGGGAGGTTAGTTCAGAAGGTTCAGACACTAGGTATCCATGGAGAGGTTGGACACTGGATTCGAAATTGGCTGTGTGGGAGAAGACAGAGAGTGGTAATGGATGATTGCATTTCAGACTGGAGGGCTGTGACCAGTGGTGTGCCTCAGATATCTGAACTGGACCACTGTTATTTGTTGTCTATATAACTGATATAGATTTGGTAAATTGGATCAGCAAGTTTGCTGATGACGCCAAGATTGGAGGCGTTGTGCACAGTGAGGAAGGCTTTTTAAAGCTTGCTAAGGGATCTGGACCAACTGGAAAAATGGGCCAGAAAATGACAGATGGAATTTAATGCAGTCAAGTGTGAGGTGTTGCATTTTAGAATGACACATCGATGTAGGACATACACAGTAAATGGTAGGGCACTGAGGAGTGCGGAGAAGCAAAGGGATCTGGGAGTTCAGGTACATAATTCCCTGAAAGTGGCGTCACATGAAGACAGGGTTGTAAAGAAGGCCTTTGGCATCCTGGCATTTAAAAATCAAAGTACTGAGTATAGGAGTTGGGATGTTATGGTGAGATTGTATAAGGTATTGGTGAGGCCAAATTTGGAGTACTATTTGCAGTTCTGGTTACCTAACTATAGGAATGATATCAGTAATATTGAAAGAGTGCAGAGAAGATTTACTAGGATGTTGCCAGGTCTTCAGGAGTTGAGTTACAGGGAAAGATTGAACAGGTTAGGACTTTATTCCTTGGAGTGTAGAAAAATGAGGGGAGATTTGATGGAGGTTTACAAAATTATGAGGGTATAGACCAGTGGTTCCCAACGTGGGGTGTACGCCGCACAGGGGGGTAATTTGATTTTTGAGGGAGGCATTTCGAGAATGAGTTATTAACAGTAAATTAACAGTCTGTGTGAGTTTGAGTGTGTGTGCGAGTTAACACATATATGTGTATATACTGTATGCATACATAAAAATACTTGTGTGTATGTACATGTGTAATTGCGTATGTACTGTATATATAGTATATCACCATCATTACAACCATCAAATGGCTTTCATAATTAAATTAATGAATTGACTGATGTAGGAAGGAACGAATGAACAAGTCCAAACGTGCAAGGAACTCGTCCGAGTTCGCGCCAATGCTGCTTTTTGCAGTAGCTTTCGGTTCTTGGTGGTGTGATGGTGTGTACATTGCGTCATCTCTTTTAAACGGTGTATCTGTCTTTGTATGCTGTAGAAACGAATCGGCATTGTTTTATTGATTTATTATTATTATTATTATTATTATTATTACTATTTTAATATCATTTAATGTTCGTTTTTACAATTTCTTAGTAATTTCTTCCTCAGAAATATAACAGTCCTTTGGTTCTTTTATTTTTCTCTTTCATGAATACCATGTTCTTTGGAAGCTTGTTTAAACCAAGTTAATGGTCTTTTAGGCTTCCTCCAGGTGAATAGGAGTACACATTTTGAATAATAAGAATTATATATCACCACAGGGGGCATCGAGATTTTAGAGGTGATTAGGTGGGGCATGGCCAAAAAAAGGGTTGGGAACCACTGGTATAGACAGTAAATGCGAGTGCATTCTTTCCATTTAGATTAGGACAGATAAATATGAGAGGACATGGTTTTAGGGTGAAGGGGGAAAGGTTTAGGGGGAACATCAGGAGGAACCTTCACTCAGAGATTGGTGGGAGTGTGAAACGAGCTGCCATCTGACGTGCTAAATGCGGGCTCACTATTAAGTTTTAAGAATAAATTTGATAGATACATGGATGGGAGAGGTCTGGAGGGTTACGGACTGGGTTCAGGTCAACAGGACGAACGGAGTAAAGTTTCCGCACAGACTAGAAGCGCCAACCGGCCTGTTTTCAGAGTTGTACTGTTCTATGGTTCTATGGAGTGAAATAAACACGACATGAAAATTATCGATCGATTAGTTTTAACTCGTTCACGGCATCCGTTAACAGAACAGAAACACCGGGGATTCAGCAGCAGCTGCGGGAGGTGGATTCTGGGCTCCCCCGGGTCCTAAAGTCCACCCGTAATGAGACAGGTTAAATGGGACAAGTGGGGGCGGTGCTGACCGGAAAAGACAGTGAAGATTGTTCATTAAATTCATCTGCCATTTCTTTGTCCCCCATTACTACTTCACCAGCATCATTTTCCACTGGTCTTGTATCAACTCTCATCTCCCTTTCACTCTTCATGTAACTGAAAACTAAACTTTTATTATCCTGATTTATATTATTGGCCAGTTTGCACTCATATTTCGTCTTGAATATTCTTATGGCTTTTTTCGTTGCCTTTTGTTGGATTTTAAGAGCATCCCAATAACCCAACATCCCACTCACCTTTGCTACCTTCAATGCCATTTCATTAGGTTTACCACAATTATTACATGCCTTTTCCAGCTCAAACTGTGAATTAATTTAAAGTCAGTCCCATAATTTAATAGTTTTTTATCTGAAAACTATCTACCCTCGCAAAGATTGTACTGAAATCTGCATTCGATTTTTCTTCAGCCTTGTACGCTTCACATTGAAATAGTATGTGTTTCGACAGTTTCATAATGACCAAATGTACACGACACAGTTTGAAGTTTTCCAATTAGTTACAAGGCATAATTAAGCATAGTGTGGATATTTCTGTCATGTGAATATCATTCCTTCTCTTGTTTTAAGCCCTTCTTCTATAAACCCAACAGGTTTATGTATTCTGTAAAGGTGTCTGTCTTTACGTCCATTATCCTACGTCTTGCCATAAGCCCCTAATTCTTAACACTACCAACCCTATAGCTTCTAATTTGCTAAGTGGAAGGTCTATATCCACAGCTGAACTTTTAACAGCTTTTGGTGCTAAACAGTCAACACCATCATTTCCCTCAACAGTGTGATATGCAGGCCCCATAATGTGCAGACATATAAATCAAACTTTATATATGAAATATCGTTTGAGGAGTTTTCAACCATTAATCTGACCTAATGCCAGAATGACCTGTTTAAGACTCATCAAAACCGAAATGTATTCTGAGCAGATTATAAGGACCAATTTCCTGCACCCACTGTAAGCCTATAATGTTGGTCAAGAATTCTGCTTTCTATGCTGATAAATTTCGTTATTATTACCTGCAATTGAGGCACAAAAACAGCCACATCAACATCCCCAGTTAACTTATCTTTTGTTTCATCTGTAAAAATGGCTACTGTATGATAATAACTTTCATTAATATACTGATGAACCAACAGACTCTCAGGCAGAACTGAATCCGATCGTGTAACCGAAAATCAACTGAAGTCATTCGAAAAAACAAGGTGGGGTTACAGAGAAAGCTACAGTGGGACATATTGTATCATCAAATACACCCATATTCCCAGCGTGATAAGAACCCAGCCACCCAAAACAAAAAAAAAAACACTCTTCTTGTGATGTCCCCAACCATCCTCTAGCACACCTTTAACAGGATGATCATTTCCTTGCCCCCGCAAATTAATCTAGTATGTTGATATCAACTTGAACCTCTGTTACTTTGAGGGCAATTGTCCCATTGCAATCAGTAAAGCCAAAACAGGAGACAACACAATCGCACCAGAACACAATCTTAAAGTCTGTAATTGTATCACATACAAACATTTTTAATTTGAAGATGAAGCTGATCCATAAGACACACAGACATAATCAAAAACAGATCAATAAACAAATATAATTGGTCAACAAAGATTTTCATGTTCCACCCAAGAATACCCACATAGATGTCTGAGGAGATTTAAAACTTCTTTACATTTATCAACTAATTTACTGATAGGTGCTTCCACGTCAGGTTATTATCCATCCACATGCTGAGAAATCTTATCACTGACACTTCCTCAAGATATTAATCATACAATTTTAAAATCAAGTGCGTCCATTAATGCTGTTTGTAAACCACGTAATGTGTTTTAACGACTGAAAGCTTAAAATCCTCATCAATCTGCCCACTGTTTGACCTATTAATTGTAAATTGCAATTAATCACTCTAATCAATAAAGTGACGTCATCTGTATATTGTGATTTACCCAGGGTATCCCATATTCCCATCTCAGAGAAAATATCATTAATCATAATATTAAATAATAAAGGGCTACAAAATCCTGCCTTGTGGGATCCCATTCTCTACCTCATAGAAACACAATCATAATATGCCAACCGGTACTTGGACAGTCCATCCAAAAAAAAAAACTCAGAAAAATTATACAATGTCTCCCTCACTCCTAATTTAATCAAACGCCCTTTCTTCCATATTATTTCCCTTTTCAGTATCAAGAAATACTGCTATTACGACATCTTTATTTAATTGTCCTTTCCGAATATTATCATCCAAATCTAAAACTGAATTTAACGTCATTTCACCCTTTCAAAATCCACTCAAATAAAACACTTTATCACCACCCTTTCCAAAATATAACTCAAGCGCTTGATTACCATACATTCCATAAGTTTACATAAATGAGACATTCACGATATAGGCCCTTAACTAGAAGGATCAAATGGGGATCTGACAGGTTTTAGAATAGGCACTACTATTTCCATTTTCCATGAGGAAAGTAGATGCACAATTCAAACATTTAATATTTTCACAAAAGAGAATTATATACAATTACAATTTCAAATATCACTCTTTCCTGGGGACATCTGACCTGCATTATTAATAGACTTCTTAAATTCATACAAAGAAATCTCTCCACCAGTGATGCTATCATTGCTACAGCTGACTTCCAGCACATCAGGGTATTCATTGAAAAATATATCCCTACATTGTTTAACTTCTTCACTTAAATTATCCTGATTATGAATCTCAGCAAATGACCCAGCCAGTAACACAGCCTTCCCTGTTTCATTAGCAATCATTTTGCCCACATTAATCAACTCTGGAATATTATGATCCCCACAAATACCCCCATTTTCTAAATCATATCCCAAACAATTCCAAGTTTGATATCCCTTCCAATAATATCTCCATATAACCTCCAGTAAATCACTTACTTCCTCACCACGGCCTTTGCCCTTTTATTGTTAATAATGTAACTCGGAGACTGATGCACCATCACATAAAAACTCACATTTCTCCCAATTTGCTTCCTGTCCCGTTATAAATCCAAATCCAAACTCAGAAAGACAGGAAGGCTGACTGACATTCACATAAACTAATGACCCTCCGAGTTCCCATTTGACCGACAGGCACTACAGCCAACGACAGCGGGGTCAGTGCTACATCTGAGCTAGGATAGTCTGGAGGAAATCGGCCCATGATCTGCCCCTCCATCGCCATGGCATAGATCAGCGAGTCGCTTCTGTCGGTGTCGCCGGCCTCGGCGCCCAAAAGGACGGGTGTGATTCCCCTTCGCGCCTCGGTGGGTCTGTTTCGGGGACGTCTGTGGTGGCTGACGAAACATGCTTTGACAGGGAGCGAGCGAGGACCAATGACTACAACTCCCAGAAGGCCCCACTGATGACGTTCTGATGTTGTTGAGGGGTAAGGTATAAAAGCAAAATGGAGGAAAAAGTAATGCATTACGTTTTCTGTACTATGTCGTGCCTTCAATAAAAAAATAAATTAAAAGGGAGATTCCAGCGAGAAATAGATAGAACATAGTACAGGCCCTTCGGCCGACAATGTTGTGCCGACCCTTAAAATCTGCCTCCCTAAGCTTAAATTCCTCCATATACCTGTCTAATAGACAATTAAACTTCACTAGTGTATCTGACTCCACCACTGACTCGGGCAGTGCATTCCATGTATAAAATCTTCCTCTAATATCCCCCTTGAACTTCCCTCCCCTTCCCTTAAAACCATGTCCTCTTGTATTGGGCAGTGGTGCCCTGGGGAAGAGGCGCTGGCTGTCCACTCTACCTATTCCCCTTAATATCAACAATACCTCTATCATTTCTCCTCTCATCCTCCTTCTCTCCAGAGAGTAAAGCCCTAGCTCCCTTAATCTCTGATCATAATGCATACTCTCTAAACCAGGCAGCATTCTGGTAAATCTCCTCTGTACCCTTTCCAGTGCTTCCACATCCTTCTTATAGTGAGATGACCAGAACTGGACAGAGTACTCCGTGTTTGTTTATAGAGCTGCATCATTACATCGCGACTCTTAAACTCTATCCCTCGACTTATGAAAGCGAACACCCCATAAGCTTTCTTAACTAAACTATCTACCTGTGAGGCAACTTTCAGGGATCTGTGGACATGTAGCCCCAGATCCCTCTGCTTCTCCACACTTCCAAGTATCCTGCCATTTACTTTGTACTCTGCCTTGGAGTTTGTCCTTCCAAAGTGTACCACATCACACTTCTCCAGGTTGAACTCTATCTGCCACTTCTCAGCCCACTCCTGGATCCTATCCATGTCTCTCTGCAATCTTTGACAATCCTCTTCACTATCCACAACACCATCAACCTTTGTGTCTTCTGCAAACTTGCCAACCCATCCTTCTACCCCCACATCCAGGTCGTTAATAAAAATCACGAAACGTTGGGATCCCAGAATTGATCCTTGTGGGACACACACTAGTCACAACCCTCCAATCTGAATGTACCTCCTCCACCACAACTCTCTGCTTTCTGCAGGCAAGCCAATTCTGAGTCCACCTTGTCAAACATCCCTGGTTCCCATGCCTTCTGACTTTATGAATAAGCCTATCGTGTGGAACCTTATCAAATGCATTACTAAATTCCATGTAGATCACATCCACTGCAATACCCTCATCTATATGCCTGGTCACCTCTTAAAAGAACTCGATCAGGTTTGTTAGACACGATCTGCCCTTCAGAAAGCCATGCTGACAGTCACTGATCAGACCATGATTATCTAAATGCCAATAAATCTTATCTTTGTGAATCTTTTCCAACAGCTTTCCCACCACAGATGTAAGGCTCAATGGTCTATAATTATCCGGACTATCCCTACTACCCTTTTTGAACAAGGGGGAGAACATTCGCCTCCCTCAAATCCTCCGGTACCATTCCAGTGGACAATGAGAACATAATGATCCTAGCCGGAGGCTCATCAATCTATTTCCTCGCCTTGGATGCAGAACTGGGAAGTGGCAGAGGGAGTTCAACACAGATGAAGAGATTCATTTCTGCAGGTCAAATTTGAACACAGAATATAATATTTATGATAAGTCTCTTGGCAGTGTGGAGGTTCAGAGAGAACCTGGGGTCCATGTCCATACGACACTCAAAGCTGCTGCGCAGGTTGGCAGTGTTTTTAGGAAGGCGTCTGGTGTGATGGCCTTCATCAACCGTGGGATTGAGTTCAAGAGCTGTGAGGTGATGTTGAAGCTATATTTCTTCTATCCTGTAAATAAGTAATTGTAATAAGATGATGAGAGGCTTTGACCATGTGGATAGCCAGAGGCATTTTCCCAGGCTTGAAGTGACTAACATGAGGGGACGTAGTTTTAAGCTGCTTGGAAGTCGGTACTGAGGGAATGTCATGGGCAAGTTTCTTACACAGAGAGTGGTGGCTGCGTGCAATGCACTGCCTGCAGCGATGGTGGAGTTGGATACAATAGGATATTTTAAGAGACTCTTAGATAGGTTCATGGAGCTTAGAAACATAGAGGGATATACGATCAGGAAATCCTAGGCAGTCTCTAGAGTAGGTTATATAGTCGGTACAACATTGTGGGCTGAAGAGCCTGTAATGTGCTGTAGATTTCTGTGTTCTGTATCAAAGACAGGCAGAGGGATTAGTTTAAATGGACAGGAGGATAGCATGGAAAGGTTGGGCCGAAGGGCCTGTGTTATTGCCGTCAGTGAGGGGTTCTGTCCCAACCATCGACTCTATTCCCCTCAACAGATGCTGCCTGACTTGACAACGTTCTTGAAAAGTTGTATTCAGTTCCTCTTAGCATTCTGTACAAAGGATGTTTTGTACTGGAAGAGTGCAGAGGAGATTCATCATGATTGAGGGGGCTTGTGTTCATAAGGCCATAAAGGCATAGGAACAGAATTAGGCCATTCAACCCATTGAGTCAGCCACCTTTCCATCATGGCTGATCCCAGATCGCACTCAATTCCAGATATCTGACCTCCCACCACAGGAAATACCTTCTCCACATCCACCTTATCTAGTCCTTTCAACATTCGGTACGTTTCAATGAGATGTCCCGCATTTTTCTGAGTTCCAGTGAGCACAGGGTCAAAGCTGCCAAGTGATCCTCATATTGTAACCCCTTCATTCCCGAAATCATCGTAGTGAACCATCTCTGGATTCTCTCCAATGACAACACATCCTGTCTGAGATATGGGGCCCAACACTGTTGACAATACTCCAAGTGTGGCCTGACTCGTGTCTTATAAATGTTTAAAGGAGATTTGCGTTTCAAGTTTTGTTTTTCATTCCCATAGTGGTGGGTATCTGGAGTGAATATCGGGTGGTGGTGGAGGCAGATGTGATAGAGGCTATTAGATACCACGTGAATGTTAGGAGAATTGAGGGATGTGTTCCTTGTGTAGGCAGAAGGGATTGGTTTAGTAAGGCATGAAGTGACCAGTTCAATTGGTTCAGAACAACACAGTGAGCAGAAGGGCCTGTTCAAGGACAAGTACAGCAAGCAGAGCAGGTAAACTGGATAAAGTGATCCCACTCAGAGAACAGACTGTGACGTCAGTGGATATATGCCGGCATCACAGTTCTCTCACCAAAGATTCTTCACTGCTGGATGAAATGAAATGAAGTTTGTGATGTTTATAACCAATGTGGTGAATTGTACTGATCAGACATCTCAGCCTGCTGAGGAAATTAAAATTATCACATTCTACTTGTGAAGATAAGTAATGGGATTGAAATATAGATGATAAGTAATGGGATTGAAATATAGATGTGAAATGCAAGAAGCCTGATTTCACATGGTCAACACTTTAAGCAGACTATTTCTGATTTGTCAGGTTCTTCCAATGTTATATCTGTTCAGGAAGCCTGCACATTTTAAGTTTTATTCCTGTGCAGGATTATTTTGTCGTTTGGCTTGACAGTTTAGTTGGTAGAGGGGTGGTGTTGTCAGTTTTATAAGGAAAGGGGCAGAGTATAGTGTCGTGAATGGGAATAAAATGTATCATGAACTTGTAGAAAATCTTGATTCGACAGGTATGTGTGTAATTTTCTTTTGTGAAAATATTAACTTTCTGACTCGTATTTGGAGGTTTGGCCATCTACTCTTCTCATGGAAAATGGTTGTAGTAGTTCCCATTCTAAAACCTGGATCTCCCCCACTGATCCTCCTTGTAGGCCAATATCATTAAAGTCTCATTTATGTAACCTTGTGGAATGTATGGTAATCGTGTGTTTGAATTATATTTTCGCTAAAAGAGGTAATTTCACGTTTTATCAGAGGGGTATTTGGAACGGTAGAATAAGACCATAAGACAAAGGAGCAGAAGTCGGTCTTCGGCCCATCGAGTCAGCTCTGCCATTTTATCATGAGCTGATCCATTCTCCCATTGAGTCACACTCCCCCACCTTCTCAGCATGACCTTTGATACCCCGGCTACTCAGATACCTAGCAATCTCTGCCTTAAATAACATTGGAATCTGTTTGGGTTTGGAAGATCATAATAGGAAAATACAGTTAAATAACGATGTTGTTATAGCAATATTTTTGATATTGAAAAGGCAAATAATATTTATTGAAGGATGGACTTTTGAATAATTTTTGGAAATGCAATTGAGAGGGCTATTGTACAATTTTTTTCTGATTGTTTCTATTTGTACGTCTTGTAAAGGTCTGGATGGGCAAGTATGACATTGAATTCATTTTTATATTTGGAAGATGGTATTAGTAAAGCCAGTTAAATATTGATGTTATAACTGCAGTATTTTTACTATTCAAAAGGCAGATGGTATTTATGGAAGGAAAAAAAATTATGAGTGTGCAAATGAAGATGGAGGGGCTTTTATCTAACTTTGAGTTGTTTTAATTGAACGTTTTGTGTCAGGTATGGGTGGGAAAGTGGTATTCAGGATGTTATGAGATAATGACTGTGATCCCACAGGCAGTATTTATTATTTTATATTATAATTAATAATGTTTTTATCTGAGATTCAGGATGTTATGAGATAATGACTGTGATCCCACAGGCAGTATTTATTATTTTATATTATAATTAATAATGTTTTTATCTGAGATAGGTTTTAGAGTGTGTAGATCACAGTATGCAGATGATGGATTAGAGGTAGAAATTTCAATTTTACTGTATATAGGATGCTTTAGCAATTAGTAAGGTCGAGAAGTCGGCAAATATATGGGACAAGTTATGAGTTTTACAGACAGGATTAATGAACCTGCACGATCGGAAATGATCTGGTCAAACTCCTTAAAAGGTGTCAGTGGTAAGATTTCCAGGTATGTGGACGGATAATGAGCTGACATGGAAGCACTGAATAAGAAAATAATTGATAAATATAAAGAAACATTAAATATTCTCAGTTATCGCTGCGGGTATTCTAGGGTGTTACATGAAAGTATTTGTTGACCAATCTCATTTGTTAAATTGGATCTGTTCTTGATTATAGTTGTGGTTTATAGATCAGCTTCCGCTTTAACTTTATTATGTTTGGGTGTGATACAAGAAGAGGCTTTGAGATTGTGTTGTGGTGCAGTAAAGTTATCCCCTGTTTCGGCTTTACTGCATTGATCAGGCCTAATCTGGAGTATTGTGTGTATTTTTTTGTTACTGGCCTGAAAGAAAGTTATCAACAACATTGAAAGAGTGCACGGAAAATTTACAATACATTTGCTGGGACTTGAGGACTCGAGCTTTAGGAATGGTTGAGGACTTTATTCCCTTTCTTCCAGGCAGAGGCAGGGCGAGGCGAGACAAGGCTCCAGGCAGAGGCCGGGAGAGACGAGGCGAGGCTCCAGGCAGAGGTTCGGCTTGGCGAGGCTCCTGATAACAGGGTAAATGCAGGCAGGATTTTCCCTCTGAGTTTGGGTGAGATGGGAACTGGAGGTCGCAGTTTAAGGGTGAAAGCTGAAATATTTAAGAGGAACCTGAGTGGGAATTCCTTCCCTTAGAGTGTGGTGAGGGTGTGGGAAGAGCTGCCAGTGGAAGTTACGGATTTCACTGCAGAGAAGTTTGGATCAGTACATGGACGGGAGGGGTATTGAGGGCCATGGTCCAGCTGCGGTTATGGGACTCGGCAGAATAACAATTCGGTACGGACTGAATGGGGAAAAGGGTTTGCTTGTTTGTTATAGTGCTCTCTGACTGCAAATAAAGAGTCGATGAAGGGGAATTGGTTGGGGCTGTTGTCAGGAAGCAAACAATGTGCTTTCAGGATTTCCTGCAGGGGACAGAAGTGAGATGATACTGGACATCCATGGTCAAAGTGTGGCGATCAGAGCCAGGGATTGTAAAGCTGTTGAAAACAAACAAAAACGCACACACACACTCCCTTCAACTTCACATTGGCATTCACCCCACTTCCCAAAAGTATCTCAAACTCTCCCCACTCCTGCCCACATTTTCACCCCTTCCCACTTTTGCAACCTCTGCTTCCCCGTTCCCTCACCATCTATTTCTCTCCATCTCTTGTCTCCCACTGCCTCATCCTTTCTTTTCCTCCTCTTACCTCACCTATTTCCCTCTCTTCCACACTCTCTCTCTCTGCTCTCTTCATCCGTTCCCTTCCCCTCTGACACACCGTTGTCCTCAGCACATTCCTCCCTACCCTACCCACTCACTCCCTCCTCCTTAACCTTATTGTCTCTTTCTCCCTTTCTACCCAATGCTTCACCTGCCTCTCGCCTACTGCAGCTCGTTTTCCCGGCCACCCCCCCCCCACCTCGCGTCCCCACATCCCCCACCCCATACTGTGATGACGGTTGACTCGCACAGTGAATTTTCTGATGTTGTACAATTCTTCATTTTTTGGACAGTGACGATGTTCTCTCAGAAAGTGAAGGCCTGTGGTTTCCGGGAGAGGTCAGTTTCTTCCCTTTTTTATGTGCTACAGAATAGGCGGGGGAAGAGAGTGTGGAGGAGAGAGGAGAGAAATAGAGAGAGAGAGAGAGAGAGAGAGAGAGAGAGAGAGAGAGAGAGAGAGAGAGAGAGAGAGAGAGAGAGAGAGAGAGAGAGAGAGAGAGAGAGAGAGAGAGAGAGAGAGAGAGAGAGAGAGAGAGAGAGAGAGAGAGAGAGACTAAATACATATAGCCTTTCTTCTTTCTTCTTGTCCTTCTGGGTTCTCCCTGTTCCCTGTGGACAGGTGGAAACCCCTCACTGGGAAGAGTAAAGGAGGTGGGGTATGCTTCATGGTCAACAATGCTTGATACAACCTCCAGAAAATGCATGTGCTCCAATCCTTTGTTGCCCAGATGTGGAGCAGCTGTTTAGACCCTACTGGCTGCCCAGGGAGTTCACGGTGTTATCATCACGGCAGTGTACATTCCTCCCCAGGCTGATTCTGACCTGGCTCTCAAGGTACTGTACGAAACCCTCAACACGCTGAAGACTGCCCACCCAGAGGCTGCCTTCATTGTCGCCCTGACTTTAATCCAGCATCGCTGACTGAAGCCCCTCCGAAGTGTTGTCAGCAGATCCAGGTGAGCGCTCGGGGAGCTGGCACACTCGACCTTTCCACAACGCTGACAAAGTGCTCCTCCGACCACACTTCAACAATCAGATCACTCTCTGATCCGGATTCTGCCGATGTACATGCAAAAGCTGAAACAAGAGGCGGCCACCGGTGATCCGTCCACTGTTGGTTCGACCAATCGGACTTCATGTTACAGGACCGCTTGGATGACATCAATTGGATTGTCTTCCATGATGTGGATGTGACCAACTTCATGATGGGGTCACGTGCTTCATCTGAAAGTGCATCGAGAACGTTCTTCTCCAGAAATCGGTCAATGTCGTTTCGTTATCGTTACCTATAACTTGGGCACAAAAACAGCGACACCAAAAATCCCAGTTAAGTTATATTTTGATCCTTCTGTGAAATGGTTAACATATCACAATAAATTTCCTTAATATACCAATGAACTAACAGATTCTCAGGCATAACAAAATCCTGAGACTTTATTAAATTGTGTATTCCAAAATCAATAAAGGCATTTGAAAAAACAAGTTTGGGTTACTGAGAATGCCACAGTGGAACATATTGCATAATTGAACGAACCCACATTCCCAGCGTAATAAGAACCCAAGCACCCAAAACTATAATACTCTCCTTGTGATGTTCCCAACAGTCCTCCGACACACCTCCAACAGGATGATCATTTCATTGCTCCTTCAAATGTATCCAGTACGTTAACATTAAATTCATTCTCCGCAAAATCAATCAGTAAACCTGAAACAGGAGACGACCTGACTGCACCATAACAGAATCTTAAAGCCTGTGCTTGTCTCACAGCCAAACATTTGAAAGTTGGAGATGAAGCTGATCCATGAGCCACAGAATCAAGACAAGATCTAATGAAACAAATGTAAATGGTCAGCAAGGATTTTCATGTTGCTCCCGAAGAATATCCACAGAGACACCGAGAAAATTTATTGCTCCTTTATATTTATCAATTATTTTACTGACACGGTGCTTCCATGTCAGCTCATTGTGCATCCAGCTGCCTGGAAATCTCACCACTGACACGTCTTCAAGAGTTTGATCAGATGATTTCAACTCAAGCCCAGGTCTATTAATCCTGTTTATAAAACACATGACTTGTGTTTTTTGCCACTGAAAGCTTAAGTCCCATCGATTTGCCAACTGAATAGTTGCTAATGGCATCCCATATACATTTAAATTGACATTCCTACCTCTAATCCTTAAGCCTCCATCATCTGTAAATAGTGATTTACCCACCCCTGCACCTATCTCAGAGAAAATATTGTTAATTATAATAAGAAATGATAAATACTGCCTTGTGGGATCCCAATCTCTATCTCAGAAACCCGTGTATAACTTGCCCACCGGCACCTGCACAAGGCGTCTAAAAAAAAAAAGCCTCATAAAACTTTACAGTCGAACTTCCAAAAGATAATCATAAGGACTATGTAAAAGCTGAGGAAATGGCATATAAGTAGCAAAAGTGAGTGGGATGTTGGATGATCGGGATGATTTTAAAGTTCAACAAAAGGCCATACGAATGGTAAAGGTGAAACACGAGAGCAAACTCGCCAATAATATAAAACAGGATTCTATTTTTTCAGCTACATATGTAGTGACAGGGAGATGAGAGCTGATATTGGACCACTGGAAAATGATGCTGGTGAGGTAGTAATGGGGGACAAAAAATGACAGATAAACTTAGTAAATACTTTGCATTATTCTTCACTGTGGAAGACACAGAAGGAGCGAGTGCCTTTTCTATTACAAAGGGAAAAGCGTGTGACTAACTCAAAGGTCTGAAGGTGGACAAGTCCCCTGGAACAGATGGACGACAACCCAGAGTCCTGAGAAAAGCTGTTGAAGAGATACAGATGCATTGGTCACGGTCTTTCAAGGATCACTTGATTCTGGCATGGTCCCGGATGATCGGAAAGTAGAAAATTGCACTCTTTACGAAGGGAGGAAGGCAAAAGAAAGGAATTTCTAGGCCAGTCAGCCTGCGTTCCGTGGTTGGGAAAGTATTGTAATCATTTAACGAGGATGAGTTTCCGAGGCACTTGGAGACTGATGATAAAACAAGTCAATGTCAGCATGGTTTCTGTAAAAGGAAATCGTGCCTGACAAACCGGTTAGAGGTCAGTGAGGAATTGAAAAGGAGGATGGACAAATGAGAGGCAGTTGATATCATTTACTTCGATTTTCAGAAGGCCGTTGATAAGGTACCACACATGAGGTTGCCGAGAAAGATAAAATCCTATGTTGTTACAGGAAAGATACTGGCATGGACAGAGGGATGTCTGGCAGGCGGAAGGCAGCAGGTGGGAATAAAATGGGCCTTTTCAGGCTGGCTGCCAGTGACCAGTGTTCCTCAGGGGTCAGTATTGGGACCGCTACTCTTCACATTGTGTGTCAGTGATTCAGATAATGGGTTTTAGCAAAGTTTGCGGATGATACAAAGATAGGTGGAGGGGAAGGTCATGCTGAGGAAGCAATGCGACTGCAGCAGGACTTAGACAAATTGGAGGAATGGGCAACAAAAGTGGCAGATTGAATACGGTGTTGGGAAATGTATGTTAATGCATTTTGGTCAAAGGAATAATAGTGCCGACTATTATTTAAATGGGGAGAAAATTCAAACATCAGAGGTGCAGGGGGGCTTAGGAGTTCTCGTGCAAGAGTCCGAGAAGGTTATTTCACAGGGTGAGTCTGTGGTAAAGAATCAAAATACGATGTTGGCTTTTTTTTTAAGGGAATAGAATATTTTAATTAGGAAAATAATCCTGAGCCTTTATAGGACACAGGTTAGGTTGTATTTTGAGTTTTGTCAATATTTTGGGTCCCATACCTCATAAAGGAAGGGGGATCTCATTGAAACCCACCTCCGACTGTTGAAGGGACGAGATAGGGTGAATCTGGAGAGGTTGCTTCATATGGTGGGGCATCCAGACTTTAAGGCACAGCCTCAACATTGAGGGGAGATGTTTTTGAACAGAGGTAAGCAGGAATATTTTGAGCCAGAGAGTAGTGATGCGGTGGAATACCCTGCCACGGGCTGCGGTGGAAGCTGTCTGTGGGTGTATTTATGGCGGAAGCTGATCATTTCCTGATCAATCAGGCCATCAAAGGATATGGCGAGAAGGCAGGTGTATGGGGTGGAGTGGGACTCGGGATCTGCGATGATAGAATGGCAAAGCAGAATCGATGGGCTGAACGGCCAAATTCTGCTCTTATTCCTTACGGTCTTTCCAAGATTCAATGTGACCTCCCTTTTCCATTCAGCACCGCCCTCACTTCTTCCCTTTGAACTGCCTCAGTGCGGGTGGACTTCAGGAACGAATCTACGGTGTTTCTGTTCTGTTGACGGACGTGGTGAGCGAGTTAAAATTAATAGATCGATGATTCGCATCTCGTGTTGATTTCACTCTCCGCACATTTATATTTTCAGGGACATTACTCTTGACACTGATCCCGGGACCCATTCTGATTACAGAACCGGAGCGGAACCAGAGCGGATTCTCAGACACTTGTTTTCATCTCAGGTCCAGAAGAAAGGATAACGTTTTTCCGTGAATCTGTGCTCAGTGAAGGTGTGCAGATGGGACTTGGTCACCGCATTGTAAAATTAAATTGTCCCAGACTTGTAAGTGAGATAAACTCCACCCTCTCTGGGATGGGACCAACAGGGAGACGGGGATCAGGGGAGGTGGCAACACTGAACAAGTCATAATTCCGCCTGACCACGTCATAACCCTGTCCGATGACCCAGATCAGCGAGATCCTGGCGTCTGTGTCCACAGGACACTCGAAGCTGCTGCGTAGGTTGACAGCATTGTTAAGAAGGCGTATGGCGTAATGGACTTCATCAACTGTTGGATTGATTTCAAGAGCTGTGAAGTGATTTTACAGAGAAACAACGCCTTAGTTAGACCCCGCCTGGAGTACTGTGTTCAATTCTGGTCACCTCACTACAGGAAGGATGTGGATACTATAGAGCGAGTGCAGAGGAGATTTACAAGGGTGCTGCCTGGATTGGAGAGCATGCCTTATGATAATAGGCAGAGTGAACTTGGTCTTTACTCTCTGGAGCGCCGGAGGGTGAGAGGTGACCTGATACACGTGTATAAAATGATGAGAGGCACTGATTGTGTGGATCGCCAGAGGCTATTTCCCAGGGATGAAATGGCTAACACGAGGGAGCACAGTTTTAAGGTGCTTGGAAGTAGGTACAAAGGGGGTGACAGAGGTAAGCGTTTCACACAGAAAGTGGTGAGTGCATGGAATGCTTTGAGAAGATGTCAGAGGTGGATAGAATAGGGTCTTTAAAGAGACTCTTAGTTAGGTACATGGAGCTTAGAAAAATAGAGGGCTATGCGGTAGAGGGGTCTTGGCAGTTTCTAGAGTATGTTACACGGTCAGCACATCATTGTGGGCCGAAAGGCCTGTAATGTGCTGTAGTTTCCATGTTTACTGCTAACGGCAAGATGCCGAACAGTGTTGTGGATCAGTGAGATCTTAGGATGCAAGTTCACAGCTCGTTGGATGTGGCGAAACATTTCGATTAGGTGGTGAAGGAGGCTTATAGAATACCGGCTTTTATTCGTGAAACGCCGAGTTCAAAAGCCAGGAGGTTATATTGTAATTTATAACACTCTGGTCAGACCATGTCCGGAGTATTTATCTGAGGCTTCTGTCGTGTACATCTGGACAGTTCGGACGCAACATCCATGGTCGACCATCTCCGATGGAGGACTCGCAAACTCGCATTGAGAAATAGACAAATGACCAATGTCCCAGCACCCGACCCTGCGGTACACCACTTGTTCAAAGCTTCCCTCAGAACAGAGATGAGGAGGAATTTCTTCAGAGTGGGGTGGTGAATGTGAGGCATTAATTGCCCTAATTCCTGTTATCGCTGGTTGCCGGCCTCTGCGTCCACAACGACATGTCACTGAATCTATTCCAACGGATGTTTGTGATGGCTGAGGAATAGTGTTGAAGCAGGGAGCGAGTGAGAAGCTGAGACATTTGGACTACAACTACCAGATGCCCCGCGGCCCCACAGTTTCGGCAGCTGAAGCTGACTGAGCGCGGTGCCGGATGGGAGCTGTAGTTCCGATGAAAATCGGGTGTTCGTGACTTATGTGCAACCATTCTATCATTGAACTCTTTGTGTCATTTGTCACCCTTTACGTAACCCGACAATTACATCGTGACAATGGGGCCTGTGGTGACGGAGGGGAGAATCTGTGGTGCATCATGTTCAGTTTTCGGGTCAGTGCACAGTCACAATCGAGTCTCCTTTTGACTCCCGTCCTCCCCCGCCGGCAACAAAAGTCGTGAGTCTTCACTGCGAATTCCAGGTTAATCACGTCCTTTCCGAGGCGGCCGGCCAGAGTTGCACAGTTCTCCAGCCGTGGTCTCACCGATATAGAACAATGACAGCAGGGGAACAGGCCCTTCTGCTCACTGTGTTGTTCTGAACCAATTGACCCGGTCACTTTATGTCTCACTAAACCAGTCCCCTCTGCCTACACAAGGTCCACATCCCGCCATTCACGTGGTATCTAATAGCCTCTACCACATCTGCCTCCACCACCTCCCCTGGAATTCCTTCCAGACACCATCACTATGAGTCCAAAAAAAAAACAAAAGTTGCAACACACATCTACTTTAAACATTGAGCCGAGTTGAACATTACAGTCTAATATAAGGTGTTTGCTTTACAGCAGCAGTGTCATGAAAAGAGAGGGAAAATGCACTAAATTACAAAAAACATAAACATTGCCAAAAGGATCAGTGAAGTACTGTTCCCCGTTTCTACTGAAGTGCGTGTCGTCTGGTAGTAGACATTTCCTACTTAGAGACACAATACCGGCTGTCCACTCTGTCTGTGCTTCTCAGGTACCCATAAACATCTGTAGGGCTTCCCACAGCCTCCCCCGTACAGAGCAAATCTCCCTAGACTGTCCAGTCTTACTTTATCCAGGCAGCATCTTTTTAAGCGTCTTCTAATTACCATCCAATGCTTCTGAATTATTTCAATATTAGAATGCAATTCTCCAGATGCCGTTAAAATGGAGATTTATAGAGTTGCAACATAACTGCCTGACACCGGAACCACTATCTGGGAGTTATGAACTCGGATTCCCTCTGTACATCAGCCCATGGATACAGAAGCAAAGGGATAGCGTTGAGCTTTTATCAGGCGCTAGTCGTGCTGTACTTGGTATCGTCAGCATTTTTGTGCCCCGTATCTCAGAAAGGAAGTGTTGTCCTCTCAGAGAGTTCAGAGGAATTTCACCAGGGTGATTCCGGGAATGAAAGGGAAGCATCTGGCGGCATAGCGACTGTACTTACTGGAATTCAGAAGAATGCGGGGCTATCTCATTGAAACCTACCGAGTGTTGAATGGACCAGATAGGGTGGATGTGGAGGGGATGTTTCCTCTGGTGAGCGTATCCAGCACTAGAGGGCGCAGTCTCAAAATTGAGGCGCAACCTTTCAGTACTTTCCTTGTTTTTACTGACTCTGTCTCAGGAGACAGCTTATCCACTGATGTCTACTGCAAACCCACGGACTCTCAAAGCTGCCAGGGTTATAACTATTCCCATCCTGTTATCTGTAAAATCGCGATGCATTTCTCTCAATTCCCCCGTCCCCAGCACATCTGATGTCAGGATGAGTGTTTTTATTCCAGAGCGTAGGAGATGCCCTCCTTTTTCAAGAAAGAGGCTCCCCTTCCTCCACCATCAACGCTGCCATTAACCGCATCTCTTACATATCGTGCACGTCTGCTCTGACCCCATCCTCCCGCCACCCTACCCGGGATAGGTTTCACCACCCCAACAGCCTCCGCCACCAGGACATAAATCAGACCCTCTCACTGATCTCCTTCCTGGGGTTTATCCTGGGAAACAGAACAAATGCACCACCCGCCCCGACATCTCCTCCCTCTTTACCATTCTCGACCACAAACATTCCTTCCAGGTGAGGCGACGCTTCACTGGTGAGGCTGTAGGGATGGTGTACTCTGTCCGGTGCTCCTGCTGTTCCTCCTGTTTAACGCTGAGACCCGACGGAAGTTGGGAGACATGGTCATGCCTGCCCATAGCCTGCCATCTCGGTCAACTGGCCCATCTGGTCATCTGGTTCACATCTGGCCCATCTGGGTCATCTGTGCCATCTGGGTCACATCTGGGTCACATCTGGCACATCTGGGTCATCTGGGTCACCTGGCCCATCTGGGTCATTTGGATGACATCTGGGTCACATCTGGCCCATTTGGGTCATTTGGATGACATCTGGGTTACTTCTGAGTCTGTTGAGACTCAGTTTTCTGCAAAGGAACAAAAAGTTCCTGAATTAAACTAAATGAAGCGGTCTGGATCCTGATTTGTGCCCTGTGACTGGCCTCTCAATGAGCTTGTGGGAGACGCGGACTGGGATGAGCAGTGACATCGGCGGGTTGCAACAGTCTTAGATCGAGCCCACACTGAAGAACAACCTGAACCAGGCCTGGAATAGTTCGGCGGGTGGGGGATGGTGTGAAATACGGAAAGGAACCGCAGAGGCTGCGTGAGCTTCTGATGATTGAAAACATTTTCTGGACGGACTGCTGTGTATTCTGTGATATTTCATTACAACCCCCGGGGAGGTGTTCTTTGTTAAATAAATTCCAAGCTGTGAACTTGATCTCCACTTTGCTCTGTGAGCTCCGCCCCGATGCTGTCTGGCGTGGAATGAAATCAGCTTAAATATTTCTCAGAACAAAAGGACCCTATTCCACTGAACTCGGCCAAATCCTTTAATTGCTTTCTGAAATCACTTCTCTCAATACTTCCAGTCGCAGAGAACCAGGGTGAAATTTGAGTAAGCTTGGTGAAAGGAGAAAGTAAGGAGGCAGGAGAGACTATGGTTGCTCGGCGGATAGGTCGCCTCGGGACTGACCTGTGCCAATTTAACCCGTCCCATGCCGAATGTTCTCTATTTCTCCATCTGAATCCGGTCTCCACCAGACATTGAACCCTGGGTCGCGTACAATAAATCTGTTCCAAGATTTTCTCAGGACTTCTCGATTCAGGGAAATTCACTAACATTCATTTATTAACTCTATCATTGAGAGATTATAGCATTTCCATCTTACATATATAGTCGTATGTGTTTGGTTTAATTGCAGCAGAAAGGACGCTCCCTGTACCTGAACAAGTGAGGGGAGTTTCAGCTGAAACTCTATCCATGTCAGGCAGTCTTTCTTACACAGAAGGAGGATCTCAGATCCTCACAGAACCCAGGCTGGATCAAATTCGCAGCCTGGGACTCGCTGAGCCAAACAGAGAAACTCCACCCCACTGGTTGCGATGAAAGAAAAAGGCGAGATCTCCATGGAAATCCAGACATAAAGGTTAACGCAGCCTGTTTGTTTACCGCTTTAGGGTTCCTACATGATCCCACTCCCGCCTCCTCCCGCTGTCAGACCCGTCCTGAGCCAGTGAGAGTTAGTGTGACCCGGACCGCGGCCCCCCAGCTGTACCCCGGCTCACCCGGCCTTGTCAATCTGATGAGCGACAGACACATCACAGCCGAGTGGCCTCGGGAGCAGCAGCTCAGACTCAATCCGTACAGGGTGAGAACACCGGTGCAGGAACACTTTCGGTCACCCGGGTAGTCAGACTGATTTCCCGGACCACACTGAACACTGTCCGGTTACAACATCAGAAGTAAGTGTTGTCTATGATTCTGTACCATTATTCAGCATTTACAGCGAGGGTCCGCTTTGGTCGGGATCGGAAGTGAATTTAGAGGGAGGAGGGAGTCCTGACGTGTTCATGTCAACGAGTCAGTTATTGTCCAAATGGATTCAGACAAACGAAGTCTTTGCCGTCAACCACAAATACTGTCCAGGGTTGTCTCTAACCAGTGCTAGCAGAAAGCATCTTTTACCCCGATAGTGACATGCGAAGTATCCCACCCGTCACCGATCTCTCTGAAACAAGAGAAGATCAGCAGGTGCTGGAAATCCGAGAAGCAGACACAAAATGGCGGAGGAACTCTGCAAGCAGGGCAGCATCTATGGAAAAATAAAGTGCAGTCACCTCGGAGACTACAGGTAATGTTCTTTACATCGCGCCATGTAGCAGAAAGGTTTAAATAACATATTAAACTTCCTTCACATTTGAACCAAAGTGTCTTGTCGAACCGGTCTGGATTTGATTTCAGCAGAACGGCTGCTTGTTGTTCAGAAGAATGTGTAAGGACAGAGCACGGATACAGAGACCCTGAACACCGTTTCTCACAAAACAACAAGCCGTGCCTTCCGAATCAGTCAATCCTTTGGCTCCTTCCCCTTTCCATTCCAGTCCTGATGAAGGGACTCGGTCCACAACATTGACTGTCCTTGGATGCTTCCTGACTGCTGAGTTCCTCCAGTATTGTGTGTTGCCATGGATACAGGAGATCCGCACAGGGCAGTGAGAGGGGCAACTTGTAAGAAACGACACACGGTATCCACGTTGCCATAATATTCTTGGGGAATTAAGGTGAGAATAATTCAGCTTCCGATGATTTTTCCTATACTCATTCTACATGAAATGTTCCTTTGATTTCTCTGATCTTCTTCAACGGATCTCTTGTTTTTGCTTCAATTCTGTTGGTTTCTTCAGCTTCAATGCAACGCTTCTTTAAGAGAGTTTCCTTATATGTTCTTGCTATCGTCTTGAACTTTGTGTACAGTTGGAAGTATTTGTTCCAATCTCCATTTACTCCCTGGAATGTAGGAGAGTGAGCAATGACCTTACAAAAGTGCATTAAATTATGAAGGGCAGAGTGAAGGACTCACTCTGTTTAATTTGTGTAATTTCAGGTCATTGCCAGCAGGCGGAGCTTTCTTCCACCAGGACGGCAAACAAGAGGACGACAATCTACCAAAGTCAGAATGGACACAGGTATGTTCATGTGGGTTCATTGTCATTAAAGCTCTGTCCTTCTGGTACACGTGAGGTCATATCACCAATAGTTCAGAGGAATAAACCTCAGCGATATAGGGGCAGAGAGAAAGTAGCATCAAACGGGGTCATTGATCCTACTGATAAAGTGACCTTGGGCATCGGAACAATTCACCAGCTCCAGCGCAGGTATCTAACAAGGAGATGGTCGAATCACTCCGCTACCATGAGGGTGTGGGCGAAACTCAGACAGGAATATAGCAGCGAGCACGGTAACAGTCCAGGGAACAGACAGAATTTCTGTCAGTATTTGGTACATTCTGATGTGAGATATGCCTTCAATATGCCAGTGATAGAAACAAATGTTGCCTTCTCTTTCGGAAGGGCAATGGTGAATTCCCTCCGGATTTTCTGGTTGATGCACAATGGAGGTGAGGATAGTTTCCCGGTGTATGTTTCTGTGACCGAAATTTTAAACAGGGAATCAGGGGTGGGGGTGAGAGTGGGTGGTGGTGGCTACTGAAATGACATTGACGAACAGACTTAAAGTAAAACAAAATGATAAGCAGAGAGGGCAAAATCTGGAGTAACTCAGCAGGTCAGGTAGTATTGGAGAAAGAAGTTATCTATCGACGTTTCGGTTGGAGGCATCTTAATCGGAGAATTTGCACATTGATTTCAGGGTTGTCTTGGGCACATAAAAAAGAGTCAGGACTGCAGAAGCATTATTCTGGCTGAAGGTCTGTGTCCAGTAGAGTCCGCAAGTTTCACTGTTTCACCATGCGCCGTGTATGATGTAAATAAATCAATAATGAACTATGATGTAAAATTACATGGGTGGAGTGATTCGTCGATTTACAGAGTTGTCGGAGTTCTCTAAATTTGGGACTGTTGTCAAAGTGTTTGATCCAATTACGAACACTGTTGAAATATAAACAGAGAATCACCAGGTACAGGTAATTAGGGCAAATGTGAGAAGTTGCACTTTGGGAGGTCAAGTTCGCAACGATGTGCACTGTGAATGCGGGAAGCGTTAATAAGATTGATGTACGGACGGGTCTTGTGATGGAGATGCGCAGCTCCCTGAAAGTGGCAACACAGTTGGTAGTGTGCCAACGATAAGTTGAGGTATTTGTTAAAGATGGGCTATAACTGGATGAAGTTTGGTTAAGAGACAATTTCAGTTTTGTGCACAAATCTGGTAACCACATCACGGAAATGATATGAGTGTCTGGACAGGGTGCAGACGAGTTTCGCCACAATTCCCAGAAGGAATTTGCTTAAGGTTAGAGGGTAAAGTTTAAGGGAGATTTAGGACGCATGTTTTGCACAGAGAGTGATCAATGTTTGGAATGTGCTCCCGAGGGAGGAACTGGAAACAGATACCCAGCAGCATCTGAGAGGCCGGGAACGGACGGACATTGGCCCTGTTCCTGAAGATGGGATTGGTTTAAACGGCATCGTGTTGGCATACGCATGGTGCACTCTACTATTTTATGTTCTGTGACTGACTACAGATCTGAACTCTGCAATCTCCGCCTTCCTGTCAAATTGTGAGGATCACCAACTGTTCCGGTTGACAAGATTCTACACGGAGCGACTGGAGCAGGCGATTGAGGCGGGTGTGGATGGAGTCGGCTTCCTGTTAACACATGATCATCATTTCAACGAGCGGGAGTATCACGTAAGTGGAAGGAACATAGATTCAGTGTAGATTCTACTGAATCAATCACAGACCGACAGAACAGTCACAACGGCACCACGGGGCTATGACAATCCTGCAATGCTTGGGGTTAACATCAAGAAAAGAGTTTACATCTGCGGAATCACTGAACCTGTATTCACCAATACAATCCTCTGTCCAATTGTCGGAACACATTCATTCTTTTTTTTAGACGGGTTAAGATACAGACAATGATTGACCAGTGACTTTAGTAAAATGTCACTTGACGGATATTGCAAGTGGACATGGGACCACTTTACACCACTGTTTTTGGTATCACATCAGGTTCCCAATGTTCGACCTTGATGGCCATTCACCAATCTGTGTTCTCATGATGACCCACAGGATTCTCACAAATCAAATACATAGTGAGCTTCATTTCTCGGGTCCACTTTCACCCTGATTTTCAATTGACAAGGCCACACTGATTATCGTCTCTCATTTGAACTACTGATCCTTTTGTGATCAATATCCGAATATGCCTCATGTTTCTGTTACTTTCTGTTTCTTGTGACTATTCCAATCTGAGTTTGTAATTACTACAGCATATACTGTTAACACCTGGAAGTGCGGCATTAGGATAGCTAACACAGAATTACAAATGGTCCTTGTGCTACTTAGGAGTGATTCACCTAATGCCACCCAGATTGAATTTTAGTGAAGAGCCACACACCATACTGAACACTACATCCCACGTGAGGCAGCTGACAATTTCAGTCCAAACCTCTTAATCAACATTACCACCAGTTGGCTTTGGTCAGTCACATATGCACAATAGTTCTGAATTTGCTGTCTGCTCCTCACTGTCAATTCCCAGCTGTAGGCTGACACTGCCCCCGCCAACTCCCTTACAGCCCGGAAGAGAAGTGTATACCTGCTGGGGATCACCAACAATTACCCCAGAGAAAATCAACAGCGGCCCTGCCATAGTTTGACCTACCCATAGTCATCAATCTGTACAGTACAGCAACAGACTGTTCTGCTCATCGAGTCTACACCGACATATTACCACCTTACTGACGTTGCTCTGAACCCGGTCTGGAGACGCACATAACTCCCCCATGAAATGAACTTATCCAAACTGATGGTAAATGTTGAAATCGAATGTACATCGACTAATTCCGATGGCAGCGCGTTCCACCCTTCAGCAACCTCTGAGTGAACAAATTCCCCTTCATATTCTGAAGAAGAATAGGACTGGACCCAGGGTTGAGATTTTTGATTGGAGAAAGTCTAACTTTGAGGGGATGCCAAAGGATTCAGAAGGAGTAGATTGGGACAGTTTGTTTCATGGGAAGAATGTAATGGAGACATGGAGGTCATTTAAAGGTGAAATTTTGAGGTTACAGAAACTTCATGGTCCTTTTAGGTTGAAAGGAAAGGTTCAAAGCTGGAGAGAGTCATGGGATATTGGAAACTTGGTTAGGAAGAAGAGAGATATCTATAATAAATATAGACAGCATGGAGTACATGTGGTGCTCGAGGAATATAAAGAATGTAAGACGGATCTTAAGGAAGAAATTAGAAAAGCTAAAAGAAGATACGAGAGTGCTTTAGCAAGTAAGGTGAAAATAAATCCGAAGGGTTTCTACAGTTATATTAATAGCAAAAGGTTAGTGAGGGATAAAATTGGTCCATCAGAGAATCAGAGATGACAGCTCTGTTTGGAGCCAAAAGAGATGGGGGAGATTTTGAACAATAACTTTTCTTCATTGTTCACCAAGTAGATGGATATTGGATTAGGAAGGTTCAATCGTTAGGTATTAATATTGAAGTAGTAAAATGGAATCAACAGTGGCTGGATGGAAGATGCCACAGGGTTGTGGTGGATAACTGTTTGGCAGGTTGGAGGACGGTGACTCGCGGTGTGCTTCAGGGATCTGTACTGGGTCCAGTGTTGTTTGTCATATACATTAATGATCTAAATGATGGGGTAGTAAATTGAATTCGTAAGTATGCAGAAGATACTAAGGTAGATAGCGTTGTCGATAATGAAGTCGGTTTTCAAAGTTTGCAGAGAGATTTAGGCCAGTTAGAAGAATGGACTGAACGATGGCAGATGCAGTTTAATGCTGACAAGTGTGAGGTGCGACATTTTGGTAGGAATAATCCAAATAGGACATACATGGTAAATGGGGTAGGGCATTGAAGCATGCAGGAGAACAGAGTGATCTAAGAATAATGGTGGATAGTGAAAGTAGAATCTCACGTGGATAGGGTGGTAAATAAAGTTTTTGGTATGCTGACCTTTAAAAATCAGAGTGTTGAGTATAGGAGTTGGGATGTAATGTTAAAATTGTACACGACCAAATTTGGAGTATTGTGTACAGTTCTGGTCACCGAATTATAGGAAAGATGTCAACAAAATAGAGAGAGAACAGAGAAGATTTACCATAATGTTACCTGGGTTTCAGCACCTAAGTTACGGGGAAAGGTCGAACAAGTTAGGGCTTTATTCTTTGGAGCGTAGAAGGATTAGGGGGTTCTTGATAGAGGTATTTTAAATTATGTGGCAGATAGATAGAGTTGATATTGATAGGCTTTTTCCATTCAGGGCAGGGGGGATTCAAACAAGAGGACATGAGTTGTGAGTTAGGGGGCAAATGTTTAAGGGTATCACGAGGGGGAATTTCTTTACTCAGAGAGTGCTAGTTGTGTGGAACGAGCATCCAGTAGAAATGGTAGAGGCAGGTTTGATATTCGCATTTAAAGTAAAATTGGATAGCTATATGGACAGGCAAGGAATGCAGGGTTATGGGCTGAGTGCGGGACAGTGAGACTAGGTGAGAGTAAGCGTTCGGCACGGACTAGAAGGATCGAGGTGTCCTGTTTCCGTGCTGCAAAATTTATATGGTTATTTTGCCTTTCACCTGTCATCGTTACCCCATGACCCCTAATTCCAGTCCCACCCAACCTCAGTTGTAAATACCTTTTCGCACTTGCTCTTTAATAAACCTTTAATAATCTTGTATACCTCTATCACATTTGTCCTCGTCCTCCTAGATTCGATGGAATAATTTCCTAACCTTTTTACACTTTCCCTCGATCTCAGATGCTCGGGTCCTGACAACAATCTTTAAATTTGTTCTGCACACGTTCAATTTTATTGATATCCTTTCGAGAGGTAGGTGTACAAAGTGCTTCAAATTAGCCTGTGCTACATCAATTTCGACATGATATCAGAAACTTCTGTATTCAATATTTTGATTTATGAAGACCCCTGTCCTAAAGGCTTTACAACGCCATCTATCTTCGACAACACTTTCACGAGATTTTGGATCTGTATTCCCAGACACTTCAGTTTCACCGCACTGTTCAATGCCCTACCTCTCAATGTCTTAGTGTTATCGTGGTTTGTCCTCAAAAAGTACAACACCTCGAATGTGTCTTCATTAAATTCTGTCTCCCAATCTACATTCCACAATTTCTAATCTGTTCCACGTCCCACTGCAATCTCTGATAACCTTTCTCGCTGTCACTGCCTTGGTGTCATCCAGATTTGCTGACCCAGTTTACCACATTATCATCCAGAGCGTTGATACATATGACAGACAACAACAAGATCCCTACTGCACACCACTAGTCATAGAGTCAGAGAAGCAAGTCTCTGCTGCCTCTCTTAGCTTCTCTCGTGAATCCAATATGTAAACTAACATACTATCATGTCATGAATGTCAAGCGACTTAAATCTTATTGACAAAGCTCCCATGATGGACTTTGTCAATGGCCTAGCTGAAATCCCTGTAGACAACTTCCACTGACTTGTTTTCATGATTTGCTTGGTCAATTCCCTATGAAGCTATAAGATAGGTTAGATGAGATCTACTAAGCACAAATCCGTGTTGACGATCCCTAATTAATCCTTGCTCATCCAAATGCTCATATTCAGTCCCTTAGAGTACCTGCCAGTAACTTTACTAACACTGCTGTCAGTCTCACCAGCCTGTAATGCCCTGGCTTATTCTTACAGACTTTCAAGCAGCAGAACAGCATTACCTATCCTCCAATACTTCCGCATCAAACATTTAAAATACCTTTACTGAAGCACCTGCAATCTCTGTTTATCCTCAAACGAGGTACGAAGCAAAGCCCCAGGGATGTTTCTGCCCTAAACTGCTTCAAGACAGTAAATACCTCATCCTCTGTAATCTGTATAGAGTCCGCGATCTCACTGCTGATTTGCCTCACTCCAACTACTCTGTATGCCTCCTGACTAAATAATATTGCAAAAAACTGATTTAAAATCTCCCCCATTTTTTTTTCCAGCTTCATGCATAAAGGCCCACTCTGAACTTCAAGTGGACCAATTTCGTTCTGAATATATTAGATGAAGAGTTTGGTATTCTCCTTTCCCTTGTCTGCTAGCGCAAACTCATGCCGTACTTTAGCCCTCTTGATTTCTTACTTCAGTAACTCTTGCATTTCTTTTACTCATCAAGTGCCTCATCTGATCCTTCGAGCCTGTACTTGTGATGCGCTCGGGGCCTCAATATCTCTCAAAAGCCTAGGTTCCCGGAATATGTCACACTTGCCTTGTATTCTGTCAGTAAGATTCAACCTGTACTTGTGGTCATTCATGCATTCAAACTTTGTACTCTGAAAATATCAGCTTTGGAATCCTCTCACCTACCAAGCACATCTGTTACCAGAAAACAACCAGTCCCATTCCCTTTCGTCAGATCCCTTCCGATGATACTGAAGTTGGCTTTCTCCAATTTAGATTCTTAACCCGAGGGCCAGACCCATCCTTGCACATAATGATCTTTAAACTAAAGGCATTATGATCACAAGATCCCTGCACACATGCTTGTCACCTGCCGTATCTTGTACCCTGATAGAATTGTCACGACCGCAATGTATTGATTACGGAAACTTCCCTGGACATACTTGACATACACAATTCCATCGAGCCCTTTAAAATGTGGATATCACAGCCAATAAATGGACAGTTAACATCACCTACCATCAGAAGCCGATGTTTCTCGCAACTGTCCGTGATCTCTCTACAAATTTCATCCGCTAAGTCCCAGTAACTATTGGGTGATGCACAGCGTCATCCCATTAACCTGGTCGTTCCTGTCCTATTGCTCAGTTTCACACATGTAGACTCCATAGATGAGCTCTACAGTCTGTCCAGTCTGAGCAATGCAGTGACATCTTCCCTTAAGCGACCGCTCCTTCTGTAATCCGACCCGGACTGTTGAATCATGTCTAACGCTACAGAACTTTTTAGACTGTGCTGAAAAACCAGTCTTCACCAATTCCAACCAAATCACATCAATGGTCGCCATCCTGTAATTCAATGTGCTGACCCATGCGTGAATCTCATCTTCCTTTCCTACAACACTCTTTACATTGAAATAATACGGATTTTGGTAAAGAAATAGCTTGACCATGCTCATCCTTTAGCTTCCTGACTTTCCCACTCCGGTTATCCACTCCGGTTCTTCATTCCCCTGCTCATTTTGAACACATCCCCACTCCCTATGCAGCGCTAACAAACCTTCCCCCATGGGTATCAGTCCCCCTCCAACTCGATTTCAAAACTAACACGTCTGTCCAAGTCCCACATTCCTTGGAAGAGAGCCCAATCATCCCACCATCTGAAGCGCGCAGTTATGCACCATCCCATCAGCCACACGTTAGTCTGTATTATCGTCCTACCTCAGGCCTCACTGGTACCTGGTGCGGATAGCGATCTTGACAACACAACCCTGGGGGTCCTGCCCTTTGGCTTAGCATCCATGAACACACATTGCAGGAACTTCTCACACTTCGGCTCTTACGTCATCCGGCGAATCACCCTGCCGTTAAGAAAGTTTCAGACTCGATGCGAGAGATCCCTGACCTTGGCAACACACCATCCAGAAATCTTGTCGTCAACAGAAACCCCAGGCTGTTTTCCTACCCGCTGAATTCCCCTTGTTAATGCAGCTCACTCTTCTCAGTCCTTCTGAGTCACAAAACCAAACTCAGTGCCAGAGGTATAGTCGACATGGCTTTTCTCTTCTAGGTCATACCCGGAAACAGAAAATTTGTTCTGTTACGGAGGGGTTCCCTGCAGTGACATATTCTGATTTCTCCCTCTTGACAGTCACCCACTTACCTGTGTCCTGCCCCTGGTGTATAGCTCCATCCCTGTACATCCTGTCAGTCAACCTCTCAGCCTCCTGAATGATCCCGGTTTCATCCAGCTACAGCTCCAGTTCCTTAGCACAGTCTGTAATAAGCTGCAGTTGGATGCACTTCTTCCAGTTGTACTTGTCAGGGACACTGGATTTCTCCTTGTCTTGCCACACCCTGCAGGAAGAACATTCCACTATCCTGCCTGGCATTCCCACTGTTCTAACCGTAAAAACGGGAGCGAAAATATTACCCAAATTCCAGCTAAAGCCTCACTGGACCGTCTCTGACACTAAGCCTCAATTCTCCGCACTGTCTCTGGCTCACTCACCCTATGTCTGCTCCACTTAAACATTGCTGAGTGATAATTACTGCGCAATCTGTGGCACAGAATGTCCGGACTGACACCTCTCGCTTCTTTAAATTCTTTCTCCCGCTATGAACACTTCAATGGCTGTTAGCGATCTGTGTCGAGCAGAAAGTGCTGGGACAGTCCATGCTCAGGGTAGATTTGTACCCATCCCTCCGCTCCTCAATATATTCCCCATTGTTCATTACAGAGCGTGACTGAGCTCGCGGAGAAGGGAAACCGAGCGGGCGCTTCCAAACTCCTCCTGGATCTGGTGATGGAGAAGGGCACCGGAGCCCGGAGGGTGATGTGGGAATCCTTTGTGAAACTACACCATCATTTACCGAAGCTGAGCAGAATATTGAATGAAATACGGGAACGCGGTACGGTGAACAATACACTATGTGTTACAGATGTAAATGCTAATGAATGTACAGTATTACAAAGAACAGACTTCATGCAGGTTAATCTATTTGGACAGGTGACGGCCAGTTCGCCTACATGGACACTGAGCGGGGTTTATCTGAAGTGCCCGCGCGTCTGAAAGGTAAGCGATGGAACGGAGATCTCAAAGTCTTTCTTTTACTCTGAGAGTCTGAATACCAGTTTTTAGTGATATGATTAGAGACTGTCTAAACATGGCAGACATTTTTTGTTGCTGTAGCTGGAGGACATGTAACCATCTGTAATTTTCAGAACACCTTGTACCGTCCGGGTCTTCGGCTGTGCACCTGGAGACATCTATGAAGTTCAACCCTGAAGTTACACCTGCCTTCTCACCATATCTATTGATGCCCTGACCAATCAAGACCTTCTGCCATAAATATACCCACAAACACGGCCTCCACTGCAGTCTGTGGCACAGCATTCCAGGATGTACTATTCATTGGCAACAATAATCCTCCTTACCTGTCGTAATGGTTGCCTCACAATTTTGATGTTGTGCCTTTCAGTTCTGGAGATGCTCACCACAGAAAACATCTTGTACATATCCACGCTATCTGGCTTTTTCAACATTCAGTAGGTTTCAAAGAGATTCCCAACCTCACCCCACCTCCCCGCATTCCGCTAAATTCCAGTGATTACAGGCCCAAATTTGCCAAGACGCTCCTCACATGTTAATCCCCCTCCCCCATTCCCAGAATCATGATCGTGAATCTTCTCTGGACTCTCTCCAATGACAACACATCCAGTTTGAGATATGGGTTCCAACATTGTTGACAATACTCCAGGTGCGGCCTGACTACAGTCGTATAAAGGCTCAGCATTATCCCCTTGTGTTTATATTCAATTCCCTTTGAAATAAATGCCAACATTGCATTTTCCTACTTTGCTACAGACTCAACCTGTAAATGAACCTTCTGTGAATCTTGCTGGAGGACTCCTAAGTCCCTCTGCACCTCTGGTGTTTGGCCCTTCCTCCCATTCAGATAATGGTCCGCACTATTGTTCATTTAACCAAAATGCATTTTCATACATTTCCCAACACTCTATATAATCTGCTACTTTTTTCCCATTCTTCCAATTTGTCTTCTTTCTGGTACAATTGCATTGCTTCCTCAGCACTACCTATCCCTCCACCTATCTTTTTATCATCTGCAAACTTTGCCACAAAGGCATCAATTCCATTATCTAAATCATTAATCCATCAATGTGAAAACCTGCGGTCCCAATACTGACCCTGAAGAACACCACTGGTCACAGGCAACAAACCAGAAAAGGCCCCTTTTATTCCCACTCGCAGTCTCCTGTCTGTCAGCCATTCCACTATCCATGCCAGTATCTTTCCTCTAACACAATAGGACTTTATCCTTTTCAGCAGTCTCATATGTGGCACCTTATCAAATGCCTTCTAAACTCCAAGTAAATGGCACCCACTGGCTCCCTTTGTTCACCATTCCTGTAATTTCCTCGAAGAACAGATTTACCAGGCATGATTTCCCTTTACAGATACCATACTGACTTTGACTTATTTTGTCATTAGTCTCTTGGTACCTCGAAAGCTCAAACTTAATAAGGGATTCCAACATGTTCTCAACCATCGAGGTTTGGTTAACTGACCTATACTTTCCCATCTTTTTCCTTCCACTCTTGTTAAAGAGTGGAGTGATATTTGCAATCCTCCAGTCCTCCGGGACCATGTCAGAATTAAGTGAATTTTGAAAGACCATTACCAATGCATCGGTTATCTCTCCAGAAACCTCTCTCAGGTCTCTGTGACGTAATCCATCATGTCCTGGTGACTTATCCAACTTAAGACCCTTTCGTGTGCCGAGTACTTTTCCTTTTGTAATAGCAATGACACTCAATGCTACTGCCTGCTAGTTAAGGACCACTACACACTGCTAACGTCTTCCACAGTGAAGACATATGCAAAGTACCCATTACGTTATCTGAAATTTCTTTGTCCCCAATTACTATCTCACCAACATCATTTTCCAGTGGTTCAATATGAACTCTCAACTCACTTTTACTCTTTATATTACTGAGAAAATGTTTATTACCCTGCTTTATATTATTGGCTTGCTTGCCCTCATATATCACCTTTTCCCTTCCTATAGCTTGTTTAGTTGCCTTGTGTTAGATTTTAAAACGTTTCCTTTCATCCAAACTTCCCTCACTTTTGAAACCTTATATATGCCCTTTCCTTGGCTTTCATGCAGTCCTTCACTTCCTTTGTCAATCACCGTTTCCTATCCCTGCCGCTTAAGAACGTCTTCGTCTGTGGACCGTATCTATGCTGCGCCTTGTGAACTATTCCCAGAATCTTCAGCCATCTATGTTTTGCCGTTATTCCAGCTAGTATCCTTTCTAATCCACCTGGCAGAGCTCCTCTCTCATGTCTCTGTAATTCGCTTTGTACCATTGAGCTACTGATATATGTAAGCTATGCTTCTCACTCTCAAATTGCTGTTTGAATTCCACTATTTTGTGATCACTGCCTCCTAAGGTTCCTTTGCATTAAGCTACCTATTAACGTCTTGGTTTTTACACAACACCCAATCTAAGATAGCCTTTTCCTGAGCAGTCACAAGCACAAGATACTCTGCAAAGCTATCACGTTGGTATTCAATAAATTCCCCCTCTTGCGAGCCAACACTTTAAATATGCTTGATTTTCCTATTCCCCTTGCATATTGATGTCCTCCATTACAATAGTGTCATTACCATTTTTACATGCCTCTTCCCGCTCCTTTTTCAATGTCAACCTTTCCTCTTGGCTACTATTGTGAGGCCTAACATAATTCTCATCATGTTTATTTTCACCTTTGCAATTTCGCATCTTCACCCACAAAGATTAAACAAGGATTGAACCCCATATCACGTCGTTCTAAAGATGTAATTCCATCACGAGCCACACTACCGCCTAAGTTGCCCTGCCTGTCCTTCGATACAATGTATGTCCTGTGATCTTGAGGTCCCAACTATGGCCACGACTCAGTGACGCCCACAGAATCAAAGCGACCAATATATAATTGCACCAAGTGTTCGTCCACCTTGGTCCGAATGCTAGGCGCATTAAATACAACGCTTTCAGTTCTGCATCTGCGCCCTGATGAATTTTACCTGTGTGGTGCATTTCAACACTTCTATCTGTCTGCATTTCAACCCAATCATCAGCTTCTCCTTCCTTACATTCATGTTACATCTATCATCTACCTTTAAGCTTGTTGGCGCATCCTCAGCTCTGTCACCCTGGTTCCCACACCGCTGCCATGTTGAAACACTCCCAACAGCTCCAGTAAATCTGTCCGCAGTAATATTGGTCCCCCTCGTAATCGTTCAACCTATCCATTTTGGACAGGACACGACTGTCCCAGAGGTTGTCCTAATTATCCAAAAGCCTGAATCCCTGCTCCCCGCTGGAATTCTTCAGCCGGGCATTTATCTGCCACCTCATTCTATTCCCCCGTTCACTATCGTGCGAAACAGACAACAATCCCGAGATTACTATGAGTTCCAGATTCTCAGCTTCCTTCAAGACCACCTCCTGTTTTTCCCTCCAGTGTCATTGATCCCAATATGTGCCATGACTTCTGGCTGCGCTCCCTCTCTTTTCAGCATGTTGTGGACGTGCCCAGAAACATTTCGGACCCTGGCACCGGGGAGACAAAATACCATCTGTGTCCCTTTTAATGTCCACAGAACCGCCTATCTGTCCCTCAGACTATAGAGTTCCCTATTACTGCTGCCATACTTTTCAGTTCCTATTGTTCTGTGCAACATCAGGGAATTGCCTGAATTCATGTACAAGTTCCCTGTAGCAGAGGAGACTGTAGAGGTGTGGTAGGCGTGTATTGCCTGAGTTCATGAACCAGCTCCTCGGAGAATACGAGACTGTAGAGTAGAGCGGGGTGTGTTATATCGCGACTGGTTCAGCCTGGAAAATGAAACAAAAATAATCTTCCTTTTCTGTGGGTCAGTACTACAGATTAAACTTAAATGATTGTCAAAAGCATCGGATCCTTTATGAAACATAGAAACACAGAAAACCTGCAGAACAATACAGGCCTATTGTCCCACAGATATGTGTCAGATGTGTCCCCACCTGAGAAAGTACCAAGGGTTACCCATAGCCCTCTAGTTCTCTGAGCTCTATGTACCTGTCCAGGTTCTCTTAACAGACCCTATCATATCCACCTCCACCACCATCGCCGATAGCCTATTCCACGCAATCACCACTTTCCGTGTAAAAGGTTGACCCTGACATCTCCTCTGTACCTACTTCCAAGCACCGTAAAATTAGCCATTCACATGCTAGCCATTTCAGCCCTGGGAAAAAAGCCTCTGACTCTCTACGTGATTAATGCCTCTCATCACCTTATACACCTCTATCGGATCATCTCTCATCCTCTGTCACTCCAAGCAGAAAAGACCGTGTTCACACAACCTATTCTCATAAGGCATGCTCCCCAGTCCAGTCAACATCCTCGTAAATCTTCCCTGCACCCTTTCATGTGTTCAACATCCTTCCTGTCCTGACGCGACCAGAATTGAGCAAATCATTGCAAATGAAGTCTGACCATGTTCCTGTATATCTGCAGCATTACCTCTCGGCTCCTAAACTCAGTTCCACGGTGTTCGAAAGTCAATGCACCGCATGTTTCTTAAACACAGAGTTAACCTGCGCAGCCGCTTTGAGTGTCTTAAGAAATTAGACGCCACATTGCCAATAGTCTTTCCATTAATGCTATAATCTGCCACCATATTTGACCTACCAAAATGAACCTCTTCGCACTTATCTGGATTGACCTCCAACTGCCACTTCTCAGCCCAGTTTTGCATCCTATCAATGTCCTGCTGTACACTCTGACATCACTCCACACCATTGACAACACCTCCAGCCTTTGTGTCATCAGGAAATTTACTAATACATAAAGTACGGTGTGTTACACCATTACTGGCTAGGCTGCAAAATGAAAACTCTGTGGCTCAGTACTGACAACTTAAACCGAAAGGACTATCAGCAACATCAGATCAGTTATGAGAAAAAATGAACTAAATTGCCCATTGCCCCCCTCCACTGTTACCCTCTGCAGTGTTGCTCAGTTCAACAGAAGCTGAGCAGTGAAACCACCCGCTCCACACAACACTCTCCTCTCCAGAATCACGTGTGCACCTGGTGCTCGCTGGAACACCGGGGAATCAGGAAACTACAAACGGAGGGGCGAGTGGAGGCTTTAACAGCGAATCTGAATCAGATCAGAAACGTTTCTGTGCCATCAGTCATTTTCAGACACTCTGTCTCTGAGCTCCAAACAATGTCTTCAATATGTTTTCTTTTTGAGGAAATACGCGATTGTTCCATGTTCATCAGATCAGGCATTGACAACCTATTTCCTCAGATGTTCGACAGAAACACATGGAGACTCTGCGGGAATAAACTGAAAAACTAAGAGTGAACACGATCCTGATGAGAGAGAAGGTGAAGGTTTTCCAGCTGGTCGATCGATACGCTGAGCTCACGGTCATTTCTACTGTTCGAGATCGGACACTGGTGGAACATGAGCTGCTGGCAAGAGGCAGAGACCACGAGGAGTGGAGACAGAAACATCTCTGCAAAGACTTGGAGAAACTCCACATTGCTAATCTGTTTCAGAATCGTTACTCACATAGTTTTCGGGAAGAAATGAAAAGAACCTCAGGATGTTCGGCAGCAGTGGCCGGAGTCCCGGGGATCGGGAAAACAACAATGGTACAAAAGATTGTTTATGACTGGTCCACAGGGAAAATATACGAGCAATTCCATTTTGTATTCGTTTTCAAATTCCGAGATTTCAACTCCATTAACTGCAGAATAAATCTGAGGGAATTGATTCTGGATCAATATCCTTACTTTGGGAATGTTCTGAGAGAGGTGTGGAAGAACCCAGAGGGCTTATTGTTTATTTTTGATGGTTTAGATGAATTCAAACACAGAATCGATTTTGCTGACAGTCGGAGAGACACAGAACCCAAGCACCAGTGCCCAGATCCCGAGTGGTGGTGTGAAGTGTCGGACATTGTGTACAGTTTAATCCAACACAAGCTGCTCCCAGGGTGCTCAGTGCTGGTGACCACCCGCCCTACTGCGTTACATTTATTGGAAAAGTCAGAGATCAGCATCTGGGCTGAAATCCTGGGATTTGTTGGTGAGGAACGGAAGGAATATTTCATCAGATATTTTGATGATCAGACGGTGGCAGAAGCTGTTTTCAAATACGTGAAGGAGAACGAGATCCTATACACCATGAGCTACAACCCCTCCTACTGCTGGATCCTCGCTCTGGCACTGGGCCCCTTTTTCTCACAAAGAGTCAGTGACCCGCAGCGAGTTCCCAAGAACATCACCCAACTCTATTCCTACTATATCTACAATATCCTGAAAAACCACGGCCGTGAAATTGAGAACCCCCGTGAAGTGTTACTCAGGGTTGGTCAGATGGCCTTCAGAGGAGTGTCCGAGAAGAAGATTGTGTTTACGGGTGAAGATTTGATCAACTACAATCTGCAGCCTTCCCAGTTCCTGTCCGGGTTCCTGATGGAGCTTTTGGAGAGAGAAAATTCTGCCCGGAGCGTGGTGTACACATTCCCACACCTCACCATCCAAGAGTTTGTAGCTGCAGTCGCACAATTCCTGACTCTACATCCCGGCGATATACTGAAATTCCTCACTGAAGCCCACAACACGACAGATGGGCGATTTCAGGTATTTCTCCGATTTGTTGCTGGTCTCTCCTCCCCAATGACAGCTCGGGGCCTGGAGGAGTTTCTGGGTCCATTTCTTCATCAAACAACCTGCCGGGTGATTGACTGGGTGAAAGAGGAAGTTAAACGCCAGATTGGAAACGCAAGGAGTGAAGCTGGTAAAAGGAGCCTCCTGAACACATTGCACTACCTGTTTGAGTCTCAGAATCGTGGACTGGCTCAGGCTACACTGGGATCTGTGGAAAATCTTTCATTCAGTGAAATGTCACTGACCCCGATTGACTGCGCGGTCCTGGCCCATGTCATCGGATTCTGTGATACAATAATAAACCTCGATCTGGCTGGCAGCCACATTCAGTGTGAAGGAATCCAGCGGCTGGGACCCGGGCTGCACAAGTGCCAGGATTTGAGGTAACTTGATTTATCGCTCACTCTGAACTGTGAAACTTCCATTGTGATTTTGGTAAAGTTGTAGTAAATCCGATTGTGAAGAATTGTGTAAAATCACCAGGGGATCGGTCTGTATTTCCCCAAGGATGAGAGCTTTCTGTGTTTCGTTGTTAAGGGCTGTGTAGACTTTAGATTAGTAAAGAATGGCCATTTGATTAATGGTAGTAAATCACAGGAATGGCCGTGACTGCAGCAGGTTGGTCAGAGTTTCACACACCCTTCCCGGTGAAGGACAAGAGATCGTCAGCGGACTGTCCCTATGGGAAAGAAATAATTATCATTATGAAATTGTCCTCCACCGCCCTTCCCCGCGTGTGACTATCACCATCAGTCCACCTATGTGACTGTGCTCACTACCGGATACCCAGACCCCATGGGTGCATCTGCTCTCCCGCATGTGGGGCTCAGTTCAGATCCACCCCTCCCGTGCAATCCCTCGTCTTGTCGGAATGTCCTTTCCCATCAGTATCCTCCTATGGGATCTCTCTTTCCCATCCCCCTTCCTCTTGTGTGATCTCTTCTCCTTCCTCCCGTGGGACCACTCCTCTTTCCTCTTCTGGGATCTCTCTTCTTTCCTCATGTGGGATCTCTCCTCTTTCCTCTGTGGGACCTCTCCTCCAGCCTCCCCCGTGATCTCTCTTCCTCAATCACCATCCTCTTGCAGGTTCTCTCTTCCTATCCCTTTTCCTCAGGTGGGTTTGCTTCCACCATCTCACATCGAAACTTTCCCTTTAACAAATCTTCCTCACTGTGGGACTTTCCCCCATCCTTCAACCCACCCCCTTCCGATTCTCCCACGTCTGGAACACGTTTCTAACTATTGGTGAATGACACAGAATATGTGGAGTTTACATGGTCACGCTGACAGACAAACTTACTGACATTCGGTGAATACCCTGGAGCTGGGCAGTGAGGAACATGGGCAATGATGGGAACTCCGACCGGTGATTTACTGATGGGTTTAATTTTTCCTGAAATATCTGAGTGCGAGAAATTCCCTCAGACACACGGGTTGAATCACTTTGTACATCAATTTGTCTGTTTGTTTAGACTTGGGCGTAATGAACTGGGAGATTCTGGGATGCGGCACTAAAGAACCCGGAGTGTAAAATAGAGAAACTGCGGTAAGTACGGGACTGTGGGAGATTGTGCTTACAGTCACTGGGTGTCTGACACTGAACACTAACGAGATATGTAATTGTGTTACTGATAAACACTGGCTATTTGTGCCGTCTCCTGTTTCGCTGTGTCCTTTACTCCGCTCTCTCTCATCTCCAGGCTGAGCCATGTCGGTGTCACAGATTCCGGTGCCAAGGAACTCACTTCCGCACTCAATACAAACCGATCACTTACGGAGCTGCTCCTGAGTGAAAATGACCTGGGAGATTCAGGAGTGAAACTGGTGTCTGCAGCTCTGAGGAATCCGGAGTGTAAAATACAGAAATTGGGGTAAGTACCAGACTGTGGGAGATTGTGTTTACAGTCACTGGGTGTCTGACACTGAACATTAATGTGATCAGTTGTGTTACTGATAAACGCTCGAGATTTGTACTGTCTCCTGTCTCTCTGTGTCTTTCACCTTCACTGTCTCTCATCTCCAGGCTGGAGAAAGTTGGTCTCACAGATTCTGGTGCCGAAGATCTCGCCTCCGCTCTCAGTACAAACCCATCAATGTCGGAGCTGTACCTTGGTGATAATAAGCTGAGAGATACCGGAGTTAAACTGATGTCAGTGGGTTTGAGGAACCCGGAGTGTAATTTACAGAAACTGCGGTAAGTACCAGACTGGGGTATCGAATTTACAGTCACTGGGTGTCTGACACTGAACAATAATGTGATCAGTAATTGTGTATCTAATAAACTCTGGGGATCTGCAGCGTCTCCTTTCTCTCTGTGTCAGTCATCCTCTCTCTCTCATCTCCAGGCTGGAGAGAGTCGGTCTCACACAATCTGGTGCCAAGGATCTAGCCTCCGCTCTCAGTACAAACCCATCACTGACGGAGTTGCAACTGAGTGATAATGAACTGGGTGATTCAGGAGTGAAACTGGTGTCTGCGGCTCTGAGGAACCCGGGGTGTAAAATACAGAAACTGGTGTAAGTACCAGACTGTGGGAGACTGTGTTTGCAGTCACTGTGTCTGACACTGAGAACTAATGTGATCAGTAATTGTGTTACTGATAAACACCGAGGACTTGTCCCGTCTCCTGTCTCTCTGTGTCTTTCACCCTCGTTATCTCTCATCTCCAGGCTGGACAATGTCGGTCTCACAGATTCTGGTATCGAGGATCTCGGCTGCGCTCTCAGTACAAATTTATCACTGACGGAGCTGGATCTAGGATGGAACTCTCTCACAGATCGATCTGTCCCCGGTCTCCGCCGCCTCATACTGACTCTCCCCAGTCTGGTATGGATCCGGTGAGTGTCTGTGTTAATGTTCGATGCGATAAAATAACAGCGGATCCGCGGGTTTTCTGGTTTCCCGGTCTCCTGTAACTGATACTGATGTGTAATCTGTTTATTTCATCTTTATTCATCCATCTGTTTCAGGCTGGGTGGGAATCAGTTCAGTGAGACCGGGAGGAAGGAACTGAGATCTCTGCAGGAACCCAGACCCGGACTAAGAGTGTGGACCGCGTGAATCTATGAATACGTGAACATCCACGTCCACGTGATGAGGACACTTTGGCCGATTCCCCCCTCCCATTTAACTTCCCCTCCCCTTTAACTCCCGCCCTTAAATTGCCGCGCACCAGATTTAATTCCCAAAGGTTTTGAAGGAACCTGCTTCAGTCTCGTGCTCCGCGAAAAGAGAAGCGATCCCGCAGCCGCAGTGACGTAATTCCGCCTCCTGTCCAGCAGAGGCGCTGTTTCCGCCGGTTATCCGCTTTCGAGACTCCCCACGTGAGATGGAGAATTACGCGAGGATGGCGGGTTTCATTCTGGGACGCCATTGATGACATTAAGAAAACCCTCGACTTTATCTTTGAAGTGGTGAGCACCCTGAAGTCTGATGTCGTGCAAATCAATGGGCCTTGTACGGACCACGAAAAGGTAATTCAGACTTTGGAGCTGAGGCCGAGCATTATCGGAGAAGGTGGAATCTGAAATTCTCGACATTCCAGAGCAAACAGATGAAAATGTTAAAAATAAAGTAGCTCAAAAATGCGAAGCAGTAGCTCCGGAGTCCAACGAGGAGATTTGACGACGCGTGGAAGCTGCCCATCGTCTCGGTCGGATAAGAGGGAATAAGAATTCAAGGATAAGAATGGAGGAATTCCAGGGGCGGGTGGAATATATTTGAAGCAGGGTTTAAGGGTCGGCCCAACAAAAGATGCCTCGGTTGACCATTTTTCGATTTTCAAACTGAACCACCAGCAATCTGGAATGGACACTATCCAGAAAAAAAAGAGTACTTGCTCTTGCAGAGGCTGTGGTTCGCCGAGGACCTGACTGCAGCTGATAAGTTTGCCCGACAGAAGCTGTGGCCGCTGGTGGAGGCGACTAGAAAAGATGGGAAGCGTGCTTTGTTTGCTGGTACTCGAGCTTTCATTGATGGAAAAGAGATCCGAGCAGAACTGTAACGTGTTGGTGTGGCAACTGGTCTACTATCACTGCTAATATTCGAATCTGGTCTTTGTTTATGTCGGACTGGGATAGTTTTTTCTTACTTTTATTATTAGAAATGAAGAATTTTTTTCTGTATATATATAGTCTGTCATGAGACTGTTTTTCTTTAATGCCAGGGGACTTAGTCACACTGTTAACCGTAAGGCTTTATTCTTGTTCTTCAAGCAGCATAAACATGTAGATTTCTTCTTCTTAATCCAAGAGTCACACTCTGTGACTGAAGACGTTAAACTATGGAAATCCCTGTGGGGGAATGATGCTTGGTTATCACATAGTTGTGGACATTCTGCGGGGGTTCTTATTCTGATGTTTAACTTTAAAGGATATGTTTTGCACTCTGAGGCGGACAAACATGGCCATTTTCTGGTTCGAATTGTTCAATATTGTGATAACACTTCTCATATTTCTAATATTTATGGATATAATATTATAAATGATAATGAAAGATTACTTGATATTTTGGGAAAACATGTTTTGGTTATTGGCTCTTCAAATTTCCTAACTTTTACTCGTTACGATAGGAAACTTTAATATCGTTTTAGATTTTAAAAAATTGACCGATGTTCCCCATGGTAACACTCCACTTATAATAACTTTACTAACTTTATTCTGAAGTTTAATATTATAGATATTTGGAGAGAGCACTTTCTTGGAGTAAGAGATTATACTTGGACTAATTACTATTATATGCATGTCTAGATTAGATTACTGGTTACTATCCATACCTTAAGAAATGATAGTCTCTTTTATTTTTTCCCTCATCTTTAACAGATCATAAAGCTACCTCTATACAAATTGCATTGTCTTCAGCTGAATCCAACTTAAAATAAGATTGGGAACTAAATAATTCCATTTTGGGGCAAAAAGTTGTCCCTTTGCACATTAAAACGTTGGCAAACTCCTTCTTACGTAAAGCGATGGCAAAGAATAATTTCTCTACAAATTGGGAACATTTAAATTCGAATTTGCCAAATTTGAAAGGAAATGTAGTCGTGACTTAGTAAAGAAAAGAAAATCGGAAGAACGATTATTGATCTCAGAGACTACAACTTTATGTGAATTGATTCCAGATAACCTTCCAGGGACAGATAAGAGGAACTAGCTTTATTAAAGGATAAGTTATACCATTTCTAACTTATAAAGGCAGATTGTGCATATGTGAGATCTAGAAAGCAATGGCTGCAAGAGGGTGAACAACGGACAGCTTATTTCTTTCGTTTAGAAAAGCAACGTGCCCAATTCAATTCCATTCATTAGAAAAATATTGATGGTGTGACCACAGAGTAATCTAATAAAAAGTGTAAAATATGTACTGCTTGTTCTGCTCAAACTTTGTGAAGTATCTACTCTACATTTCATGAATGATATTAATATTCCTAGGAACCTGTCGAATGATTAGAAAGCCTTGTGTGATGCTCTTATTACCGTGGGAGAGGTTAAGGCTGCCATCTCAAATGTAAAAATCAATAAGTCGCCGGGTGTGAACGGTCTGACTGCGGAATTGTGTAAGATGTTTTCTGACACCTTAGCTCACTTTTTACTAAATTTGTTATTTTAGAATACATTGATAAAGAATTTCTTTCCACTTCTTTAACACAGGGCCTTATTACTTTAATTCCCACCCGAAGAAAAGATGAAATATTTGTCGATAATTGGCGTCCTATTTGCCTTCTCAATAGTGATTATAAAATTCTGGCCCAAATCATTGCTGACAGAATGAACATAGTTTTACCATTTATTATTGACGAAACACAGTCAGGTTTCATAAAGGGTCATCATATGTCTCATAATGTCAGATTGATTATTCTCATCTTGTTTAAAATGATAGTTTTATACTGTTTCTGATTTTCGCAAAGCTTTTGATACTATTGAGCAGCAGTTTATCATCACTGCTCTTGGTAAATTTGGATTTGGTCCAGTATTTTGTCAGGCGGGGTGGAATTATCCCGGGAGGGAATCTTTTTGTTCCCCTTACTGAGGACGGTGCATTCAGCAGTCTGGCCGATATAATGATGTTAGATTGACAAATCCCTCGGCAGTGAGCCTAGATCTACAGCGCTCTCGGACGCGGGCCTGAAGTGTGATTTTATAATCATCGGTTCCCCGATGCAGAGTGGTGGTGAGAAACGGGAAGGATTATTCAGACTGGCACTCGTTGTCGCCGGTCAGCTAATTGTGTGTGAATGTGAGTGAGTAGAGAGCACGTCAGCGCTCACACACGTCAGCGCTCACACGTTGTTTACCTTACACTTGTCATGATGAATCCACTAAACGGCTGCAGCTTCCTGTCTTGGTGTCGGACTTTATTCACATTAGAGCAGAAACGATGACCTGGGGTTACTGCTGCCCTCCGCCCCCGGAGAACTACAATAATGGGTCTGAGCTCCTCACACTGACACAGTAGCATCTCAGCCCCAGGCTGAGGGACGTCAGAATTGCGGAGTCTGGGTGCTCAGGATCTCATCTCCACTCTACCCCCACCGTGGCTACCTGCCCCTGCAGACAGGCACAATAGACTGTTATGTCAGACGTGATTTCACTTATGTCCCAAGTGCGATAAGGTTGGGGGATGGAATACCGGGCACAGGCTGAAGCTCCATCTACATCATCCCATCACACACACTCCCGGGGTCAGACACAGAGTGAAGCTCCCTCCACACCGACCCATCACACACTCCCGGGGTCAGACACAGAGTGAAGCTCCCTCCACATCGACCCATCACACACTCCCGAGTTCAGACACGGAGTAAAACTCTCTCCTCGCTGTCCGATCTCGCCCTCTCATACCCAGCCACGGAGAAGCGGTCTCTGTGACGTGAGATGTATCAGCTAAGTTCAGTTTGAAACTGTCGCACAGGAACATCCTCCATCCCACACACGAGTTGAATCTACGTAGGGGTGGTTAGAGAGAGGGGGAGTGATGAAGTGTGCACGGAGGTGGAGCGGGTGGGAGGGGGCACAAATGGGAAGGGAAATGGTGGTGGATATTAGAACGCTAGCGGTTGACAACCGAATTTGACGTCTATCGTGGAGAAGTAGCCCAGGATGAAATTGAAGATGAGGATAATTTTGCAAAATGAGACCCCAACACTTGGCGTCCTATCTCACTGACCGCACTCCTAACGGGACGCTGTCCCTTCCCGTCCACTGACACTGGTCTCGATCTCAATCCAATGCCATCTTTTCCCATTCATTCCTGTCATCCGCACTCCCAATAGACGTCACCCCTTCCCATTCACTCCACCCATTCGCATTCCTAACGGGACGCTGTCCCTTCCCGTCCACTGACACTGGCCTCGATCTCAATCCAATGCCATCTTTTCCCATTCATTCCTGTCATCCGCACTCCCAATAGACGTCACCCCTTCCCATTCACGCCACCCATTCGCATTCCTAACGGGACGCACTACGACCCATTCGCTCCCATCATCCGAAAATTCCAACGGGACCCCACCGCTTCCCACTCACTCCCACCATCCACACTCTCAATAGACCCCAAGAGGGTGACGCTGTGACATAAAATGCAAAAGATGTGTTTAAAATGTCTGACGGGACAGTTTAGGGCTGGTGATACTTTTTTAAAGTAGGCTTCGGGAATGGAGGGGGTGAGAGGCCGATTGAAAGCGGCCTTCACCATCGTTAATTTTGTTGAGAAAAAGGGAGAGATTTGGTGACTGAAGGAGACCCCGTTCGGCCGGGTTAAAACGGGACCAAGGAGGGAGCGATGCCTTGGTTAAAGTGAGCGGCAGAGAAGGAGTGAAGGACACGTTGACTGCAAATGGCCGACGCTCCTCTGAAATGGCTGCTGGGGAGAGTGTGACGGATTTGGTAGAAGTGAGCATAAGAGAGGGAGGGACGCGCTGACTTAAAACGGAAGAATCCTGGGTTAATGTTGCACAGACTGACAAATACAGAATGAGACACACTCTCACACTGTAACAGAGACTGACAGATACAGAATGAATCCCATACTCTCACACTGTAACAGAGACTGGCAGATACAGAATGAAACCCATACTCTCACACTGTAACAGAGACTGGCAGATACAGAATGAATCCCATACTCTCACACTGTAACAGAGACTGACAGATACAGAATGAAACCCAGACTCTCACACTGTAACAGAGACTGACAGATACAGAATGAAACCCACACTCTCACACTGTAACAGAGACTGACAGATACAGAATGAAACCCACACTCTCACACTGTTTCAGAGACTGTTATACGCGAATAAAATTCTTACGTTAACACTAAACCAGAGAGTGACACCGCCCGAACCCCACAGTCCAAGCCTGTAACAGGGACTGATATCCACAAAATGATCTCCATACACTCACATTGCTCCGAAGGCTGGTGAGTTATGAATGAACCACCCCTCTACACACTGTACTGGCGACAGACAGGTAAGGATAATCTCATTTCCACCGTCCGCATGTCCCCGCCTCCTCAGAGACAGCCGTTTATCAGCCCTACCCCGCCCGCACAGGGACCCCGCTTGTGTCGCGTCTTTTAAATTCTGCAACTGCCCTTTTTCGGGGGTTTTTCACACTACGTCAAGGTATCCATTCAGAAAATTCAATTTAATGTTTTTATGGATTCTGCCTGACATGCTGATTATTTTAAGTATTTTGTTCAATAGTGGACACATCATCAAACAACAATATCGGCTTCAAATCATCTACCTCTTTAGGGGCTGCTCCATATTACTGCAGCATACTCCCGTTTGTAAATACTTCGATGCATATTGGCTCCACATCTCCCTGACTCCACAAACACGAATCGCTGTCCCACCACTCTACAGGGATCAGCTGCCGGCTGATGTGGTCACAATGTCTGCACCGCACTCGCTGATACATCGGCATCACAGCGTTGTCGGTAACTGATCGGGTCCGCAGACTTCACACACAAAACTGCAAATGTTGCTTCGCCGATGCTCTTACGGGGAACTCGGATAACGGAAAGATCAATCAGCATGTCTTTCTCACACGGTAAGATGTTTCAAGCATGCTGTGTGAGATTCAGCCTGTCTTCCAGCTGCCCGCGATCCCTCTGAAGAATCTCTGAGCGACGCGGTCTTCTGTCTCCTGTACGCGGTGCCCTGAGTGATGCAGGCTGGCATGCCAAAATCCGCTTTTACCTCCCCGTCTACGTGGAACCACATACCAACATTTAGTGCGTTCCGTTAATCGAAAACTAGACAGAGTTAACACAGATTTCTCTCCACCCCGCCACATCTAAACACATTTCCCTGTCTTACACTCCCCTCTCTCTCCTCCCAATGCTTTCCTTTCGCCGCCACCACTCTACCCATACCCCAAACACACCCCCTCCTCTTACTTACCGGCCATCTGTCCCTCTCCACTTCCCCTTCACTATTTCTTCCACTCTGCCGCCTTCGTCTCTTGTTCTTCTCTTTACCTCCCTCGACACTCACCCCCTTCTCTCACACACTCTCAACTATCCCCTTCTGCTCCACACACTCTCTCTGTCTCTTGCCGTTCCTCCCCTCTACTCATCTTTGTCTTTCATCTCTCTTCCCCCTCAGTCTTTCTGCCTCTCACCCGTGTCATTCCTGTCTCACCCTATCACCCCTCTCCCCTTCCCCGGCTCACACAACCTGTCCCCCTCTCACCCTACTCTGTCCCTCATCCCTCTCCGACTCACTTCTCTCCTTCTTCTATCTTTCACAACTCCACACTTCTCCGTCTTTTAACCTCATTCCCACTCTCACCCTGCTCTGTCTCTCACCCCTCTCCCGCTCTCATTCCCTCCCTCTCACCTCTCTCCCCCACTGTGTTCCACCATTCCCTCCCCACACTCTCGACCTCTTTCATCTCCTGCCTCTCACGCGTCTCCCCCCCCCCCCCCACTTCTCTCTCCTCTCCGACTTCCACCATTCTCTCTCACATTTCTGCCTCACCTCCCGTTCCCCAATCGGTCTCTCACGTCTCTCCCCTCTTTCGACTGTTCTCTCCCACCTCTCCTCCCTCCCCCTTCTCTAAGCCCATCCCTCCCCCCTTCCTCCCTGTCTCTGTCTCCCACCTCCACTTACCCCACACTCTCACTCCCTCCCACTCCCTCTCCCTCTCCTCCATCCCTCCTCTCCCCCAGCCAACACACCCCAAACACCCAGATCTCTCTCACCTCCTCCTTTCTGTTTCTCACCGCTCTCTCTCCCTCTTTCCACCGCTCTACTCCTGACGACCACCTCCAACTAAAGGAGCATCGCGTGCTGCACCGTACCGCCTTCGGTTGAGAGTGGGATCTTCCTGTGCACAGCGAGGGTTGAGACACAGGGAGGAGAAATGGGAGACCGGGTGGGGGGGATGAAAATGACTGGGAAGAGGCGGGAGGGAGCAAGAGAACGGGGAGGGTTATAGAGCGGGATGAGGACGGAGGGGAGAAAGGAAAAGGGTGGGAAGACAGAGTGGAGTGATGTGGATAGGGTGGGGGAGAGAGGGGTAGAGGAAGAAATGGAGAGAGTGGGGATAGAGAGCGGAAAGTTAGGGGAGTGGGAGAGAGAGGCGGAGGAGTGGGTAATAAATGACGCAAGGGCGATGATGGTTTCCTGACCTCGTCTCCTCCCACATTCTCTTTCTCCCCTCTCCTCCTCAATCTGATCTCGCCTGCCCCCGAAGAGAATGGTGGTGATCCACGCTAACCAGCCCACGGCGCCAGTCCTCGCCTCCATCTTCTCCAGCAAGCCCGCGTCCACTCCTGCCTTTGACGGGCCTCATGAACGACACTTTCCTCACGGGACAGTCTGAAGGATTCGGGCCGCGCGACCTGAAGAGGGCAGCAAAAAAAACGAGACGGTATTTTGGAGACGGGGGGTGACGGTGCCAGTCTTTCTCGGAGCCACATTCCTCCCCGTGGGTACACCCAATTCCAGCTCCCTTGTTATGAGTCGCCCTGTCCCACCCTCAGCATCCCTTCATTCCTAAAACTCTCAAATCTCTGTCCCCTCGCTCCCGCCTCTATGAGCGCCATCTAACCCTGACTGGTGGCCTTTTTGTGCTGGGTACCATTGACAACCGCTCTCCCAGCAGCATAGAATGAGTCACACCCTTTTCCTCACCTTCCAATCACTTCCCTCCCTGTTTATTCAAACCCAACTCCCCGTTCCTCCTCTCATTGCCCTCGGTGCCCGCTCTCCCGACTCTCCATTTAACACTCTGCTGACAGCAATTTTGTGCCAGTGTGTAACTCTCTCTCTCACTTCCTCCACCACGAAGTGTGTCACTCCCTGACACTCATCCTCTTGTCACACTACTTCCCATTCCATCACTCGCAAATCCCTTCCCTCGCTCACCTCGCTCTCCTCTCCCCGATACCTCAATGCTGTTTACTGTTTGGCTGCCATTTTACGATGCAATTTTTCGCCTCTCCACATCGCCTTCTCTCTCTGTTACCCACGGAGTCACTCCCCTATTCACCTCATCACTCCTGACACCTTCCCCTCTCTGTTCCCTTGCCCTTTCTCCCGCCATCCACCACTTCCTGGGTGGCGAACATTTTCTGATGGGAAATTTCGCTCTCCCACCCAATCCCTTCCCTCCGTCGTTGACTGAGTGGCTGCCTCTCTCTCTCTGCTGGAGCACTCAACTCTCCGTCCCACCAAGTCCACGACCTCTCGCTCCTCATTTTCCCAAGAGCACACCCTTCGCCTTTCTTGCCGTCCGTCTGATTTGCGAAGGCAATTTCACCACAAACCCTTCCACCACATTCCCTATCCTGCTCCTCCCACCCTGTCCTATCACCTCCCTCGCCGTCCATTCATTCCCCTCCTTCCCTTTCCCAACACTTTCCCTCCTTCTCCATCGCGTCACTTCCCCTTCCTCCCCATCCCATCACACCCCCTCTCCCCGTCACATCATTTTCCCTCCCTCCCCATCCTGTCAAATCTCGTCTCTCCCCGACCTATCAATTCCCGTCTCCCTCTATCCCATCACTTCACCTCCTTCCCCGTCCCATCACTCCAGCTCCCTTCCTGTCGTTTCACTCCTCCACACCCCATCTTTACCTTATCCATGTCGTCCACAAATTTGTGAAAGGAAATTTCGCCCCTTCCCTTTTCGTCCCCTATTGAGTCAGTGACTTCGCCACCTCTCTGTCTCATCAGTCCGGTCCTCATCCCATCACTCCTCTTCCTCCCAAACCTCCCCAAAACCCACATGTATATGGGTGTGCCTGTGTGAATATCTGAGATACATACATTACTTTATTCAATGACAAAATTATTAGAAGTGAAGCAAAAATACAAGACGTAAGACTATGTAAAGCACACATTAAAATACTGTTTTTGCAATGAATAACACGCTCGCTCCCGGGATTGCATCCATGGGCAACGAGTGTTCCTTCGCCATCGATCCTGTGTGCGACAGTGGCCATTGTGAGTCAGAGCCTCACTCCATCCGTGGCGGCAACATTAACCCAGGATTCCCTGCCAGTCCCTCCCTCTCTTATGCTCACTTCTACCAAATTCGTCACTCCCTCCCCAACAACCATTTCAGAGGAGCGTCGGCCATTTGCAGTCAACGTGTCCTTCACTCCTCCTCGGCCGCTCACTTTAACCAAGTCGGCGCTCCCTCCTTGATCCCGTTTCAACCCGGCCGGACGGGGTCTCCTTCAGTCACCACATCTCTCCTTTTTCTCAACAAAATTAACGATGGTGAAGGCCGCTTTCAATCGGCCTCTCACCCCCTCCATTCCCGAAGCCCACTTTAAACAAGGTATCACCAGCCCTGAACTGTCTCGTCAGACATTTTAAGCGAATCTGTGACTATTTTATGTCACAGCGTCACTCTGTTGGGGTCTATTGAGAGTGTGGATGGTGGGAGTGGCTGGGAACTGGTGGGGTCTGTTGGAATCTTCGGATGATGGGAGCGAATGGGTCGTGGTGCGTCCCGTTAGGAATGCGAATGGGTGGAGTGAATGGGAAGGGGTGACGTCTATTGGGAGTGCGGATGACAGGAATGAATGGGAAAAGTTGGCCTTTGATTGAGATCGAAGCCAGTGCGAGTGGACGGGAAGGTACAGCGTCCCGTTAGGACTGCTATCGGTGAGAGAGGTCGGTAAGGGGTGGGGTCCCGTTTTGCAAAATTATCCTCATCTTCGATTTCACCCTGGGCTACTTTTCCACGATAGACGTCAAATTCGATTGTCAACCGCTAGCGTTCTAATATCCACCACCATTTCCCTTCCCATTTGTGCCCCCTCCCACCCTCTCCACCTCCGTGCACCCTGTATCACGCCCCATCTCTCTGACCACCCCTACGTAGATTCAACTCGTGTGTGGGATGGAAGATGTTCCTGTGCTAGATTTTCAAACTGAACTTAACTGATACATCTCACGCCACAGAGACCGCTTCTCCGTGGCTGGGTATGAGAGGGCTAGATCGGTCAGCGAGGAGAGAGTTTTACTCCGTGTCTGACCCCGGGAGTGTGTGATGGGTCGGTATGGAGGGAGCTTCACTCTGTGTCTGACCCCGGGAGTGTGTGATGGGTCGGTATGGAGGGAGCTTCACTCTGTGTCTGACCCCGGGAGTGTGTGTGATGGGATGATGTAGAGGGAGCTTCACCCTGTGCCCAACGCCGGTATTCCATCCCCAATCCCTATCGTACTTGGGACATAAGTGAAATCACGTCTGACATAACAGTCGATTTGGACTGTCTGCAGGGGCAGTTAGCCACGATGGGGGTAGAGTGGAGATGAGATCCTGAGCACCCAGACTCCGCAAGTCCGACATCCCTCAGCCTGGGGCTGAGACGCTACTGTGTCAGTGTGAGGAGCTCAGACCCATTATTGTAGTTCTCCGGGGGCGGAGGGCAGCAGTAACCCCAGGTCATCGTTTCTGCTCTGATGAGAATAAAGTCCGACACCAAGACAGGAAGCTGCAGCGGTTTATGGGATTCATCATGACAAGTGTAAGTTAAAGAACGTGTGAACTGCTGACGTGCGGGAATAAATAAGCTGCTCTCGACTCACTCACATTCACACAATTAGCTGACCGGCGACAACGAGTGCCAGTCTGAATAATCCTTCCCGTTTCTCACCACCACTCTGCATCGGGGAACCGATGATTATAAAATCACACTTCAGGCCCGCGTCCGAGAGCGCTGTAGATCTAGGCTCACTGCCGAGGGATTTGTCAATCTAACATCATTATATCGGCCAGACTGCTGAATGCACCGTCCTCAGTAAGGGGAACAAAAAGATTCCCTCCCGGGATAATTCCACCCCGCCTGACAAAATACTGGACCAAATCCAAATTTACCAAGAGCAGTGATGATAAACTGCTGCTCAATAGTATCAAAAGCTTTGCGAAAATCAGAAACAGTATAAAACTATCATTTTAAACAAGATGAGAATAATCAATCTGACATTATGAGACATATGATGACCCTTTATGAAACCTGACTGTGTTTCGTCAATTATAAATGGTAAAACTATGTTCATTCTGTCAGCAATGATTTGGGCCAGAATTTCATAATCACTATTGGGAAGGCAAACAGGACGCCAAAATATCGACAAATAATTTATCTTTTCTTGGGTTGGGAATTAAAGTAATAAGGCCCTGTGTTAAAGAAGTGGAAAGAAATCCTTTATCAATATATTCTAAACTAACAATTTTAGTAAAAAGTGAGCTAAGGTGTCAGGAAACATTTTACGCAATTCTGCAGTCAGACCGTCCACACCCGGCGACTTATTGATTTTTACATTTGAAATGGCAGCCTTAACCTCTCCCACGGTAATAAGAGCATCACACAAGGCTTTCTAATCATTCGACAGGTTCCTAGGAATATGAATATCATTCATGAAATGTACAGTAGATGCTTCACAAAGTTTGAGCAGAACAAGCAGTACATATTTTACTATTTTTATTAGATTACTCTGTGGTCACACCATCAATATTAATCTAATGAATGGAATTGAATTGGGCACGTTGCTTTTCTAAACGAAGGAAATAAGCTGTCCGTTGTTCACCCTCTTGCAGCCATTGCTTTCTAGATCTCACATATGCACAATCTGCCTTTATAAGTTAGAAATGGTATAACTTATCCTTTAATAAAGTTAGTTCCTCTTATCTGTCCCTGGAAGGTTATCTGGAATCAATTCACATAAAGTTGTAGTCTCTGAGATCAATAATCGTTCTTCCGATTTTCTTTTCTTTACTAAGTCACTACTACATTTCCTTTCAAATTTGGCAAATTCGAATTTAAATGTTCCCAATTTGTAGAGAAATTATTCTTTGCCATCGCTTTACGTAAGAAGGAGTTTGCCAACGTTTTAATGTGCAAAGAGACAACTTTTTGCCCCAAAATGGAATTATTTAGTTCCCAATCTTATCAGCTGAAGACAATGCAATGCAATGCAATTTGTATAGATGTAGCTTTATGATCTGTTAAAGATGAGGGAAAAAATAAAAGAGACTATCATTTCTTAAGGAAATTATTCTTTGCCATCGCTTTACGTAAGAAGGAGTTTGCCAACGTTTTAATGTGCAAAGAGACAACTTTTTGCCCCAAAATGGAATTATTTAGTTCCCAATATTATCAGCTGAAGACAATGCAATGCAATGCAATTTGTACAGATGCAGCTTTATGATCTGTTAAAGATGAGGGAAAAAATAAAAGAGACTATCATTTCTTAAGGTATGGATAGTAACCAGTAATCTAATCTAGACATGCATATAATTGTAATTAGTCCAAGTATAATCTCTTACTCCAAGAAAGTGCTCTCTCCAAATATCTATAATATTAAACTTCAGAATAAAGTTAGTAAAGTTATTATAAGTGGAGTGTTACCATGGGGAACATCGGTCAATTTTTTAAAATCTAAAACGATATTAAAGTTTCCTATCGTAACGAGTAAAAGTTAGGAAATTTGAAGAGCCAATAACCAAAACATGTTTTCCCAAAATATCAAGTAATCTTTCATTATCATTTATAATATTATATCCATAAATATTAGAAATATGAGAAGTGTTATCACAATATTGAACAATTCGAACCAGAAAATGGCCATGTTTGTCCGCCTCAGAGTGCAAAACATATCCTTTAAAGTTAAACATCAGAATAAGAACCCCGCAGAATGTCCACAACCAAGCATCATTCCCCCACAGGGATTTCCATAGTTTAACGTCTTCAGTCACAGAGTGTGACTCTTGGATTAAGAAGAAGAAATCTACATGTTTATGCTGCTTGAAGAACAAGAATAAAGCCTTACGTTTAACAGTGTGACTAAGTCCCCTGGCATTAAAGAGAAACAAGTGAGAAAGACAGTCTCATGACAGACTATATATATATATATATATATACAGAAAAAAATAATTCTTCATTTCTAATAATAAAAGTAAGAAAAAACTATCCCAGTTCTACATAAACAAAGGCCAGACTGAAATATTAGCAGAGATAGTAGACCAGTTGCCACACCAACATGTTACCGTTCTGCTCGGATCTCTTTTCCATCATGAAAGCTCGAGTACCAGCAAACAAAGCACGCTTCCCATCTTTTCTAGTCGCCTCCACCAGCGGCCACAGCTTCTGTCGGGCTAACTTATCAGCTGCAGTCAGGTCCTCGGCGAACCACAGCCTCTGCAAGAGCAAGTACTCTTTTTTTCTGGATAGTGTCCATTCCAGATTGCTGGTGGTTCAGTTTGAAAATCGAAAAATGGTCAACCGAGACATCTTTTGTTGGGCCGACGCTTAAACCCTGCTTCAAATATATACCACCCGCCCCTGGAATTCCTCCATTCTTATCCTTGAATTCTTATTCCCTCTTATCCGACCCAGCCGATGGGCAGCATCCACGCGTCGTCAAATCTCCTCGTTGGACTCCGGAGCTACTGCTTCGCATTTTTGAGTTACTTTATTTTTAACATTTTCATCTGTTTGCTCTGGAATGTCGAGAATGTCAGATTCCACCTTCTCCGATAATGCTCGGCCTCAGCTCCAAAGTCTGAATTACCTTTTCGTGGTCCGTACAAGGCCCATTGATTTGCACGACATCAGACTTCAGGGTGTTCACCACTTCAAAGATAAAGTCGAGGGTTTTCTTAATGTCATCAATGGCGTCCCAGACTGAAAACCGCCATCCACGCGTAATTCCCCATCTCACGCAGGGAGTCTCGAAAGCGGATAACCGGCGGAAACAGCGCCTCTGCTGGACAGGAGGCTGAATTACGTCACTGCGGCTGCGGGATCGCTTCTCTTTTCGCGGAGCACGAGACTGAAGCAGGTTCCTTCAAAACCTTTGGGAATTAAATCTGGTGCGCGGCAATTTAAGGGCGGGAGTTAAAGGGGAGGGGGAGTTAAATGGGAGGGGGGAATCGGCCAAAGTGTCCTCATCACGTGGACGTGGATGTTCACGTATTCATAGATTCACGCGGTCCACACTCTTAGTCCGGGTCTGGGTTCCTGCAGAGATCTCAGTTCCTTCCTCCCGGTCTCACTGAACTGATTCCCACCCAGCCTGAAACAGATGGATGAATAAAGATGAAATAAACAGATTACACATCAGTATCAGTTACAGGAGACCGGGAAACCAGAAAACCCGCGGATCCGCTGTTATTTTATCGCATCGAACATTAACACAGACACTCACCGGATCCATACCAGACTGGGGAGAGTCAGTATGAGGCGGCGGAGACCGGGGACAGATCGATCTGTGAGAGAGTTCCATCCTAGATCCAGCTCCGTCAGTGATAAATTTGAACTGAGAGCGCAGCCGAGATCCTCGATACCAGAATCTGTGAGACCGACATTGTCCAGCCTGGAGATGAGAGATAACGAGGGTGAAAGACACAGAGAGACAGGAGACGGGACAAGTCCTCGGTGTTTATCAGTAACACAATTACTGATCACATTAGTTCTCAGTGTCAGACACAGTGACTGCAAACACAGTCTCCCACAGTCTGGTACTTACACCAGTTTCTGTATTTTACACCCCGGGTTCCTCAGAGCCGCAGACACCAGTTTCACTCCTGAATCACCCAGTTCATTATCACTCAGTTGCAACTCCGTCAGTGATGGGTTTGTACTGAGAGCGGAGGCGAGATCCTTGGCACCAGATTGTGTGAGACCGACTCTCTCCAGCCTGGAGATGAGAGAGAGAGGATGACTGACACAGAGAGAAAGGAGACGCTGCAGATCCCCAGAGTTTATTAGATACACAATTACTGATCACATTATTGTTCAGTGTCAGACACCCAGTGACTGTAAATTCGATACCCCAGTCTGGTACTTACCGCAGTTTCTGTAAATTACACTCCGGGTTCCTCAAACCCACTGACATCAGTTTAACTCCGGTATCTCTCAGCTTATTATCACCAAGGTACAGCTCCGTCATTGATGGGTTTGTACTGAGAGCGGAGGCGAGATCTTCGACACCAGAATCTGTGAGACCGACTTTCTCCAGCCTGGAGATGAGAGACAGTGAAGGTGAAAGACACAGAGAGACAGGAGACAGTACAAATCTCCAGCGTTTATCAGTAACACAACTGATCACATTAATGTTCAGTGTCAGACACCCAGTGACTGTAAACACAATCTCCCACAGTCTGGTACTTACCCCAATTTCTGTATTTTACACTCCGGTTTCCTCAGAGCTGCAGACACCAGTTTCACTCCTGAATCTCCCAGGTCATTTTCACTCAGGAGCAGCTCCGTAAGTGATCGGTTTGTATTGAGTGCGGAAGTGAGTTCCTTGGCACCGGAATCTGTGACACCGACATGGCTCAGCCTGGAGATGAGAGAGAGCGGAGTAAAGGACACAGCGAAACAGGAGACGGCACAAATAGCCAGTGTTTATCAGTAACACAATTACATATCTCGTTAGTGTTCAGTGTCAGACACCCAGTGACTGTAAGCACAATCTCCCACAGTCCCGTACTTACCGCAGTTTCTCTATTTTACACTCCGGGTTCTTTAGTGCCGCCGACACCGGTTTCATCCCAGAATCTCCCAGTTCATTACGCCCAAGTCTAAACAAACAGACAAATTGATGTACAAAGTGATTCAACCCGTGTGTCTGAGGGAATTTCTCGCACTCAGATATTTCAGGAAAAATTAAACCCATCAGTAAATCACCGGTCGGAGTTCCCATCACTGCCCATGTTCCTCACTGCCCAGCTCCAGGGTATTCACCGAATGTCAGTAAGTTTGTCTGTCAGCGTGACCATGTAAACTCCACATATTCTGTGTCATTCACCAATAGTTAGAAACGTGTTCCAGACGTGGGAGAATCGGCAGGGGCGGGGTTGAAGGATGGGGGAAAGTCCCACAGTGAGGAAGATTTGTTAAAGGGAAAGTTGATGTGAGATGGTGGAAGTAAACCCACCTGAGGAAAAGGGATAGGAAGAGAGAACCTGCAAGAGGATGGTGATTGAGGAAGAGAGATCACGGGGGAGGCTGGAGGAGAGGTCCCACAGAGGAAAGAGGAGAGATCCCACATGAGGAAAGAAGAGAGATCCCAGAAGAGGAAAGAGGAGTGGTCCCACAGGAGGAAGGAGAAGAGATCACACAAGAGGAAGGGGGATGGGAAAGAGAGATCCCATAGGAGGATACTGATGGGAAAGGACATTCCGACAAGACGAGGGATTGCACGGGAGGGGTGGATCTGAACTGAGCCCCACATGCGGGAGAGCAGATGCACCCATGGGGTCTGGGTATCCGGTAGTGAGCACAGTCACATAGGTGGACTGATGGTGATAGTCACACGCGGGGAAGGGCGGTGGAGGACAATTTCATATTGATAATTATTTCCTTCCCATAGGGACAGTCCGCTGACGATCTCTTGTCCTTCACCGGGAAGGGTGTGTGAAACTCTGACCAACCTGCTGCAGTCACGGCCATTCCTGTGATTTACTACCATTAATCAAATGGCCATTCTTTACTAATCTAAAGTCTACACAGCCCTTAACAACGAAACACAGAAAGCTCTCATCCTTGGGGAAATACAGACCGATCCCCTGGTGATTTTACACAATTCTTCACAATCGGATTTACTACAACTTTACCAAAATCACAATGGAAGTTTCACAGTTCAGAGTGAGCGATAAATCAAGTTACCTCAAATCCTGGCACTTGTGCAGCCCGGGTCCCAGCCGCTGGATTCCTTCACACTGAATGTGGCTGCCAGCCAGATCGAGGTTTATTATTGTATCACAGAATCCGATGACATGGGCCAGGACCGCGCAGTCAATCGGGGTCAGTGACATTTCACTGAATGAAAGATTTTCCACAGATCCCAGTGTAGCCTGAGCCAGTCCACGATTCTGAGACTCAAACAGGTAGTGCAATGTGTTCAGGAGGCTCCTTTTACCAGCTTCACTCCTTGCGTTTCCAATCTGGCGTTTAACTTCCTCTTTCACCCAGTCAATCACCCGGCAGGTTGTTTGATGAAGAAATGGACCCAGAAACTCCTCCAGGCCCCGAGCTGTCATTGGGGAGGAGAGACCAGCAACAAATCGGAGAAATACCTGAAATCGCCCATCTGTCGTGTTGTGGGCTTCAGTGAGGAATTTCAGTATATCGCCGGGATGTAGAGTCAGGAATTGTGCGACTGCAGCTACAAACTCTTGGATGGTGAGGTGTGGGAATGTGTACACCACGCTCCGGGCAGAATTTTCTCTCTCCAAAAGCTCCATCAGGAACCCGGACAGGAACTGGGAAGGCTGCAGATTGTAGTTGATCAAATCTTCACCCGTAAACACAATCTTCTTCTCGGACACTCCTCTGAAGGCCATCTGACCAACCCTGAGTAACACTTCACGGGGGTTCTCAATTTCACGGCCGTGGTTTTTCAGGATATTGTAGATATAGTAGGAATAGAGTTGGGTGATGTTCTTGGGAACTCGCTGCGCGTCACTGACTCTTTGTGAGAAAAAGGGGCCCAGTGCCAGAGCGAGGATCCAGCAGTAGGAGGGGTTGTAGCTCATGGTGTATAGGATCTCGTTCTCCTTCACGTATTTGAAAACAGCTTCTGCCACCGTCTGATCATCAAAATATCTGATGAAATATTCCTTCCGTTCCTCACCAACAAATCCCAGGATTTCAGCCCAGATGCTGATCTCTGACTTTTCCAATAAATGTAACGCAGTAGGGCGGGTGGTCACCAGCACTGAACACCCTGGGAGCAGCTTGTGTTGGATTAAACTGTACACAATGTCCGACACTTCACACCACCACTCGGGATCTGGGCACTGGTGCTTGGGTTCTGTGTCTCTCCGACTGTCAGCAAAATCGATTCTGTGTTTGAATTCATCTAAACCATCAAAAATAAACAATAAGCCCTCTGGGTTCTTCCACACCTCTCTCAGAACATTCCCAAAATAAGGATATTGATCCAGAATCAATTCCCTCAGATTTATTCTGCAGTTAATGGAGTTTAAATCTCGGAATTTGAAAACGAACACAAAATGGAATTGCTCGTATATTTTCCCTGTGGACCAGTCATAAACAATCTTTTGTACCATTGTTGTTTTCCCGATCCCCGGGACTCCGGCCACTGCTGCCGAACATCCTGAGATTCTTTTCATTTCTTCCCGAAAACTATGTGAGTAACGATTCTGAAACAGATGAGCAATGTGGAGTTTCTCCAAGTCTTTGCAGAGATGTTTCTGTCTCCACTCCTCGTGGTCTCTGCCTCTTGCCAGCAGCTCATGTTCCACCAGTGTCCGATCTCGAACAGTGGAAATGACCGTGAGCTCAGCGTATCGATCGACCAGCTGGAAAACCTTCACCTTCTCTCTCATCAGGATCGTGTTCACTCTTAGTTTTTCAGTTTGTTCCCGCAGAGTCTCCATGTGTTTCTGTCGAACATCTGAGGAAATAGGTTGACAATGCCTGATCTGATGAACATGGAACAATCGCGTATTTCCTCAAAAAGAAAACATATTGAAGACATTGTTTGGAGCTCAGAGACAGAGTGTCTGAAAATGACTGATGGCACAGAAACGTTTCTGATCTGATTCAGATTCGCTGTTAAAGCCTCCACTCGCCCCTCCGTTTGTAGTTTCCTGATTCCCCGGTGTTCCAGCGAGCACCAGGTGCACACGTGATTCTGGAGAGGAGAGTGTTGTGTGGAGCGGGTGGTTTCACTGCTCAGCTTCTGTTGAACTGAGCAACACTGCAGAGGGTAACAGTGGAGGGGGGCAATGGGCAATTTAGTTCATTTTTTCTCATAACTGATCTGATGTTGCTGATAGTCCTTTCGGTTTAAGCTGTCAGTACTGAGCCACAGAGTTTTCATTTTGCAGCCTAGCCAGTAATGGTGTAACACACCGTACTTTATGTGTTAGTAAATTTCCTGATGACACAAAGGCTGGAGGTGTTGTCAATGGTGTGGAGTGATGTCAGAGTGTACAGCAGGACATTGATAGGATGCAAAACTGGGCTGAGAAGTGGCAGTTGGAGGTCAATCCAGATAAGTGCGAAGAGGTTCATTTTGGTAGGTCAAATATGGTGGCAGATTATAGCATTAATGGAAAGACTATTGGCAATGTGGCGTATAATTTCTTAAGACACTCAAAGCGGCTGCGCAGGTTAACTCTGTGTTTAAGAAACATGCGGTGCATTGACTTTCGAACACCGTGGAACTGAGTTTAGGAGCCGAGAGGTAATGCTGCAGATATACAGGAACATGGTCAGACTTCATTTGCAATGATTTGCTCAATTCTGGTCGCGTCAGGACAGGAAGGATGTTGAACACATGAAAGGGTGCAGGGAAGATTTACGAGGATGTTGACTGGACTGGGGAGCATGCCTTATGAGAATAGGTTGTGTGAACACGGTCTTTTCTGCTTGGAGTGACAGAGGATGAGAGATGATCCGATAGAGGTGTATAAGGTGATGAGAGGCATTAATCACGTAGAGAGTCAGAGGCTTTTTTCCCAGGGCTGAAATGGCTAGCATGTGAATGGCTAATTTTACGGTGCTTGGAAGTAGGTACAGAGGAGATGTCAGGGTCAACCTTTTACACGGAAAGTGGTGATTGCGTGGAATAGGCTATCGGCGATGGTGGTGGAGGTGGATATGATAGGGTCTGTTAAGAGAACCTGGACAGGTACATAGAGCTCAGAGAACTAGAGGGCTATGGGTAACCCTTGGTACTTTCTCAGGTGGGGACACATCTGACACATATCTGTGGGACAATAGGCCTGTATTGTTCTGCAGGTTTTCTGTGTTTCTATGTTTCATAAAGGATCCGATGCTTTTGACAATCATTTAAGTTTAATCTGTAGTACTGACCCACAGAAAAGGAAGATTATTTTTGTTTCATTTTCCAGGCTGAACCAGTCGCGATATAACACACCCCGCTCTACTCTACAGTCTCGTATTCTCCGAGGAGCTGGTTCATGAACTCAGGCAATACACGCCTACCACACCTCTACAGTCTCCTCTGCTACAGGGAACTTGTACATGAATTCAGGCAATTCCCTGATGTTGCACAGAACAATAGGAACTGAAAAGTATGGCAGCAGTAATAGGGAACTCTATAGTCTGAGGGACAGATAGGCGGTTCTGTGGACATTAAAAGGGACACAGATAGTATTTTGTCTCCCCGGTGCCAGGGTCCGAAATGTTTCTGGGCACGTCCACAACATGCTGAAAAGAGAGGGAGCGCAGCCAGAAGTCATGGCACATATTGGGATCAATGACACTGGAGGGAAAAACAGGAGGTGGTCTTGAAGGAAGCTGAGAATCTGGAACTCATAGTAATCTCGGGATTGTTGTCTGTTTCGCACGATAGTGAACGGGGGAATAGAATGAGGTGGCAGATAAATGCCCGGCTGAAGAATTCCAGCGGGGAGCAGGGATTCAGGCTTTTGGATAATTAGGACAACCTCTGGGACAGTCGTGTCCTGTCCAAAATGGATAGGTTGAACGATTACGAGGGGGACCAATATTACTGCGGACAGATTTACTGGAGCTGTTGGGAGTGTTTCAACATGGCAGCGGTGTGGGAACCAGGGTGACAGAGCTGAGGATGCGTCAACAAGCTTAAAGGTAGATGATAGATGTAACATGAATGTAAGGAAGGAGAAGCTGATGATTGGGTTGAAATGCAGACAGATAGAAGTGTTGAAATGCACCACACAGGTAAAATTCATAAGGGCGCAGATGCAGAACTGAAGGCGTTGTAGTTAATGCGCCTAGCATTCGGACCAAGGTGGACGAACACTTGGTGCAATTATATATTGGTCGCTTTGATTCTGTGGGCGTCACTGAGTCGTGGCCATAGTTGGGACCTCAAGATCACAGGACATACATTGTATCGAAGGACAGGCAGGGCAACTTAGGCGGTAGTGTGGCTCGTGATGGAATTACATCTTTAGAACGACGTGATATGGGGTTCAATCCTTGTTTAATCTTTGTGGGTGAAGATGCGAAATTGCAAAGGTGAAAATAAACATGATGAGAATTATGTTAGGCCTCACAATAGTAGCCAAGAGGAAAGGTTGACATTGAAAAAGGAGCGGGAAGAGGCATGTAAAAATGGTAATGACACTATTGTAATGGAGGACATCAATATGCAAGGGGAATAGGAAAATCAAGCATATTTAAAGTGTTGGCTCGCAAGAGGGGGAATTTATTGAATACCAACGTGATAGCTTTGCAGAGTATCTTGTGCTTGTGACTGCTCAGGAAAAGGCTATCTTAGATTGGGTGTTGTGTAAAAACCAAGACGTTAATAGGTAGCTTAATGCAAAGGAACCTTAGGAGGCAGTGATCACAAAATAGTGGAATTCAAACAGCAATTTGAGAGTGAGAAGCATAGCTTACATATATCAGTAGCGCAATGGTATAAAGCGAATTACAGAGACATGAGAGAGGAGCTCTGCCAGGTGGATTAGAAAGGATACTAGCTGGAATAACGGCAAAACATAGATGGCTGAAGATTCTGGGAATAGTTCACAAGGCGCAGCATAGATACGGTCCACAGACGAAGACGTTCTTAAGCGGCAGGGATAGGAAACGGTGATTGACAAAGGAAGTGAAGGACTGCATGAAAGCCAAGGAAAGGGCATATATAAGGTTTCAAAAGTGAGGGAAGTTTGGATGAAAGGAAACGTTTTAAAATCTAACACAAGGCAACTAAACAAGCTATAGGAAGGGAAAAGGTGATATATGAGGGCAAGCAAGCCAATAATATAAAGCAGGGTAATAAACATTTTCTCAGTAATATAAAGAGTAAAAGTGAGTTGAGAGTTCATATTGAACCACTGGAAAATGATGTTGGTGAGATAGTAATTGGGGACAAAGAAATTTCAGATAACGTAATGGGTACTTTGCATATGTCTTCACTGTGGAAGACGTTAGCAGTGTGTAGTGGTCCTTAACTAGCAGGCAGTAGCATTGAGTGTCATTGCTATTACAAAAGGAAAAGTACTCGGCACACGAAAGGGTCTTAAGTTGGATAAGTCACCAGGACATGATGGATTACGTCCCAGAGACCTGAGAGAGGTTTCTGGAGAGATAACCGATGCATTGGTAATGGTCTTTCAAAATTCACTTAATTCTGACATGGTCCCGGAGGACTGGAGGATTGCAAATATCACTCCACTCTTTAACAAGAGTGGAAGGAAAAAGATGGGAAAGTATAGGTCAGTTAACCAAACCTCGATGGTTGAGAACATGTTGGAATCCCTTATTAAGTTTGAGCTTTCGAGGTACCAAGAGACTAATGACAAAATAAGTCAAAGTCAGTATGGTATCTGTAAAGGGAAATCATGCCTGGTAAATCTGTTCTTCGAGGAAATTACAGGAATGGTGAACAAAGGGAGCCAGTCGGTGCCATTTACTTGGATTTTAGAAGGCATTTGATAAGGTGCCACATATGAGACTGCTGAAAAGGATAAAGTCCTATTGTGTTAGAGGAAAGATACTGGCATGGATAGTGGAATGGCTGACAGACAGGAGACTGCGAGTGGGAATAAAAGGGGCCTTTTCTGGTTTGTTGCCTGTGACCAGTGGTGTTCTTCAGGGTCAGTATTGGGACCGCAGGTTTTCACATTGATGGATTAATGATTTAGATAATGGAATTGATGCCTTTGTGGCAAAGTTTGCAGATGATAAAAAGATAGGTGGAGGGATAGGTAGTGCTGAGGAAGCAATGCAATTGTACCAGAAAGAAGACAAATTGGAAGAATGGGAAAAAAGTAGCAGATTATATAGAGTGTTGGGAAATGTATGAAAATGCATTTTGGTTAAATGAACAATAGTGCGGACCATTATCTGAATGGGAGGAAGGGCCAAACACCAGAGGTGCAGAGGGACTTAGGAGTCCTCCAGCAAGATTCACAGAAGGTTCATTTACAGGTTGAGTCTGTAGCAAAGTAGGAAAATGCAATGTTGGCATTTATTTCAAAGGGAATTGAATATAAACACAAGGGGATAATGCTGAGCCTTTATACGACTGTAGTCAGGCCGCACCTGGAGTATTGTCAACAATGTTGGAACCCATATCTCAAACTGGATGTGTTGTCATTGGAGAGAGTCCAGAGAAGATTCACGATCATGATTCTGGGAATGGGGGAGGGGGATTAACATGTGAGGAGCGTCTTGGCAAATTTGGGTCTGTAATCACTGGAATTTAGCGGAATGCGGGGAGGTGGGGTGAGGTTGGGAATCTCTTTGAAACCTACTGAATGTTGAAAAAGCCAGATAGCGTGGATATGTACAAGATGTTTTCTGTGGTGAGCGTCTCCAGAACTGAAAGGCACAACATCAAAATTGTGAGGCAACCATTACGACAGGTAAGGAGGATTATTGTTGCCAATTAATAGTAAATCCTGGAATGCTGTGCCACAGACTGCAGTGGAGGCCGTGTTTGTGGGTATATTTATGGCAGAAGGTCTTGATTGGTCAGGGCATCAATAGATATGGTGAGAAGGCAGGTGTAACTTCAGGGTTGAACTTCATAGATGTCTCCAGGTGCACAGCCGAAGACCCGGACGGTACAAGGTGTTCTGAAAATTACAGATGGTTACATGTCCTCCAGCTACAGCAACAAAAAATGTCTGCCATGTTTAGACAGTCTCTAATCATATCACTAAAAACTGGTATTCAGACTCTCAGAGTAAAAGAAAGACTTTGAGATCTCCGTTCCATCGCTTACCTTTCAGACGCGCGGGCACTTCAGATAAACCCCGCTCAGTGTCCATGTAGGCGAACTGGCCGTCACCTGTCCAAATAGATTAACCTGCATGAAGTCTGTTCTTTGTAATACTGTACATTCATTAGCATTTACATCTGTAACACATAGTGTATTGTTCACCGTACCGCGTTCCCGTATTTCATTCAATATTCTGCTCAGCTTCGGTAAATGATGGTGTAGTTTCACAAAGGATTCCCACATCACCCTCCGGGCTCCGGTGCCCTTCTCCATCACCAGATCCAGGAGGAGTTTGGAAGCGCCCGCTCGGTTTCCCTTCTCCGCGAGCTCAGTCACGCTCTGTAATGAACAATGGGGAATATATTGAGGAGCGGAGGGATGGGTACAAATCTACCCTGAGCATGGACTGTCCCAGCACTTTCTGCTCGACACAGATCGCTAACAGCCATTGAAGTGTTCATAGCGGGAGAAAGAATTTAAAGAAGCGAGAGGTGTCAGTCCGGACATTCTGTGCCACAGACTGCGCAGTAATTATCACTCAGCAATGTTTAAGTGGAGCAGACATAGGGTGAGTGAGCCAGAGACAGTGCGGAGAATTGAGGCTTAGTGTCAGAGACGGTCCAGTGAGGCTTTAGCTGGAATTTGGGTAATATTTTCGCTCCCGTTTTTACGGTTAGAACAGTGGGAATGCCAGGCAGGATAGTGGAATGTTCTTCCTGCAGGGTGTGGCAAGACAAGGAGAAATCCAGTGTCCCTGACAAGTACAACTGGAAGAAGTGCATCCAACTGCAGCTTATTACAGACTGTGCTAAGGAACTGGAGCTGTAGCTGGATGAAACCGGGATCATTCAGGAGGCTGAGAGGTTGACTGACAGGATGTACAGGGATGGAGCTATACACCAGGGGCAGGACACAGGTAAGTGGGTGACTGTCAAGAGGGAGAAATCAGAATATGTCACTGCAGGGAACCCCTCCGTAACAGAACAAATTTTCTGTTTCCGGGTATGACCTAGAAGAGAAAAGCTATGTCGACTATACCTCTGGCACTGAGTTTGGTTTTGTGACTCAGAAGGACTGAGAAGAGTGAGCTGCATTAACAAGGGGAATTCAGCGGGTAGGAAAACAGCCTGGGGTTTCTGTTGACGACAAGATTTCTGGATGGTGTGTTGCCAAGGTCAGGGATCTCTCGCATCGAGTCTGAAACTTTCTTAACGGCAGGGTGATTCGCCGGATGACGTAAGAGCCGGAAGTGTGAGAAGTTCCTGCAATGTGTGTTCATGGATGCTAAGCCAAAGGGCAGGACCCCCAGGGTTGTGTTGTCAAGATCGCTATCCGCACCAGGTACCAGTGAGGCCTGAGGTAGGACGATAATACAGACTAACGTGTGGCTGATGGGATGGTGCATAACTGAGCGCTTCAGATGGTGGGATGATTGGGCTCTCTTCCAAGGAATGTGGGACTTGGACAGACGTGTTAGTTTTGAAATCGAGTTGGAGGGGGACTGATACCCATGGGGGAAGGTTTGTTAGCGCTGCATAGGGAGTGGGGGTGTGTTCAAAATGAGCAGGGGAATGAAGAACCGGAGTGGATAACCGGAGTGGGAAAGTCAGGAAGCTAAATGATGAGCATCGTGAAGCTATTTCTTTACCAAAATCCGTATTATTTCAATGTAAAGAGTGTTGTAGGAAAGGAAGATGAGCTTCACGCATGGGTCAGCACATTGAATTACAGGATGGCGACCATTGATGTGATTTGGTTGGAATTGGTGAAGACTGGTTTTTCAGCACAGTCTAAAAAGTTCTGTAGCGTTAGACATGATTCAACAGTCCGGGTCGGATTACAGAAGGAGCGGTCGCTTAAGGGAAGATGTCACTGCATTGCTCAGACTGGACAGACTGTAGAGCTCATCTATGGAGTCTACATGTGTGAAACTGAGCAATAGGACAGGAACGACCAGGTTAATGGGATGACATTGTGCATCACCCAATAGCTACTGGGACTTAGAGGATCAAATTTGCAGAGAGATCACAGACAGTTGCAAGAAACATCGGCTTCTGATGGTAGGTGATGTTAACTGTCCATTTATTCGCTGTGACATCCACATTTTAAAGGGCTCGATGGAATTGTGTATGTCAAGTATGTCCAGGGAAGTTTCTGTAATCAATACATTGCGGTCGTGACAATTCTATCAGGGTACAAGATACGGCAGGTGACAAGCATGTGTGCAGGGATCTGGTGATCATAATGCCTTTAGTTTAAAGATCATTATGTGCAAGGATGGGTCTGGCCCTCGGGTTAAGAATCTAAATTGGAGAAAGCCAACTTCAGTATCATCGGAAGGGATCTGACGAAAGGGAATGGGACTGGTTGTTTTCTGGTAACAGATGTGCTTGGTAGGTGAGAGGATTCCAAACCTGATATTTTCAGAGTACAAAGTTTGAATGCATGAATGACCACAAGTACAGGTTGAATCTTACTGACAGAATACAAGGCAAGTGTGACATATTCCGGGAACCTAGGCTTTTGAGAGATATTGAGGCCCCGAGCGCATCACAAGTACAGGCTCGAAGGATCAGATGAGGCACTTGATGAGTAAAAGAAATGCAAGAGTTACTGAAGTAAGAAATCAAGAGGGCTAAAGTACGGCATGAGTTTGCGCTAGCAGACAAGGGAAAGGAGAATACCAAACTCTTCATCTAATATATTCAGAACGAAATTGGTCCACTTGAAGTTCAGAGTGGGCCTTTATGCATGAAGCTGGAAAAAAAAATGGGGGAGATTTTAAATCAGTTTTTTGCAATATTATTTAGTCAGGAGGCATACAGAGTAGTTGGAGTGAGGCAAATCAGCAGTGAGATCGCGGACTCTATACAGATTACAGAGGATGAGGTATTTACTGTCTTGAAGCAGTTTAGGGCAGAAACATCCCTGGGGCTTTGCTTCGTACCTCGTTTGAGGATAAACAGAGATTGCAGGTGCTTCAGTAAAGGTATTTTAAATGTTTGATGCGGAAGTATTGGAGGATAGGTAATGCTGTTCTGCTGCTTGAAAGTCTGTAAGAATAAGCCAGGGCATTACAGGCTGGTGAGACTGACAGCAGTGTTAGTAAAGTTACTGGCAGGTACTCTAAGGGACTGAATATGAGCATTTGGATGAGCAAGGATTAATTAGGGATCGTCAACACGGATTTGTGCTTAGTAGATCTCATCTAACCTATCTTATAGCTTTATAGGGAATTGACCAAGCAAATCATGAAAACAAGTCAGTGGAAGTTGTCTACAGGGATTTCAGCTAGGCCATTGACAAAGTCCATCATGGGAGCTTTGTCAATAAGATTTAAGTCGCTTGACATTCATGACATGATAGTATGTTAGTTTAGATATTGGATTCACGAGAGAAGCTAAGAGAGGCAGCAGAGACTTGCTTCTCTGACTCTATGACTAGTGGTGTGCAGTAGGGATCTTGTTGTTGTCTGTCATATGTATCAACGCTCTGGATGATAATGTGGTAAACTGGGTCAGCAAATCTGGATGACACCAAGGCAGTGACAGCGAGAAAGGTTATCAGAGATTGCAGTGGGACGTGGAACAGATTAGAAATTGTGGAATGTAGATTGGGAGACAGAATTTAATGAAGACACATTCGAGGTGTTGTACTTTTTGAGGACAAACCACGATAACACTAAGACATTGAGAGGTAGGGCATTGAACAGTGCGGTGAAACGAAGTGTCTGGGAATACAGATCCAAAATCTCGTGAAAGTGTTGTCGAAGATAGATGGCGTTGTAAAGCCTTTAGGACAGGGGTCTTCATAAATCAAAATATTGAATACAGAAGTTTCTGATATCATGTCGAAATTGATGTAGCACAGGCTAATTTGAAGCACTTTGTACACCTACCTCTCGAAAGGATATCAATAAAATTGAACGTGTGCAGAACAAATTTAAAGATTGTTGTCAGGACCCGAGCATCTGAGATCGAGGGAAAGTGTAAAAAGGTTAGGAAATTATTCCATCGAATCTAGGAGGACGAGGACAAATGTGATAGAGGTATACAAGATTATTAAAGGTTTATTAAAGAGCAAGTGCGAAAAGGTATTTACAACTGAGGTTGGGTGGGACTGGAATTAGGGGTCATGGGGTAACGATGACAGGTGAAAGGCAAAATAACCATATAAATTTTGCAGCACGGAAACAGGACACCTCGATCCTTCTAGTCCGTGCCGAACGCTTACTCTCACCTAGTCTCACTGTCCCGCACTCAGCCCATAACCCTGCATTCCTTGCCTGTCCATATAGATATCCAATTTTACTTTAAATGCGAATATCAAACCTGCCTCTACCATTTCTACTGGATGCTCGTTCCACACAACTAGCACTCTCTGAGTAAAGAAATTCCCCCTCGTGATACCCTTAAACATTTGCCCCCTAACTCACAACTCATGTCCTCTTGTTTGAATCCCCCCTGCCCTGAATGGAAAAAGCCTATCAATATCAACTCTATCTATCTGCCACATAATTTAAAATACCTCTATCAAGAACCCCCTAATCCTTCTACGCTCCAAAGAATAAAGCCCTAACTTGTTCGACCTTTCCCCGTAACTTAGGTGCTGAAACCCAGGTAACATTATGGTAAATCTTCTCTGTTCTCTCTCTATTTTGTTGACATCTTTCCTATAATTCGGTGACCAGAACTGTACACAATACTCCAAATTTGGTCGTGTACAATTTTAACATTACATCCCAACTCCTATACTCAACACTCTGATTTTTAAAGGTCAGCATACCAAAAACTTTATTTACCACCCTATCCACGTGAGATTCTACTTTCACTATCCACCATTATTCTTAGATCACTCTGTTCTCCTGCATGCTTCAATGCCCTACCCCATTTACCATGTATGTCCTATTTGGATTATTCCTACCAAAATGTCGCACCTCACACTTGTCAGCATTAAACTGCATCTGCCATCGTTCAGTCCATTCTTCTAACTGGCCTAAATCTCTCTGCAAACTTTGAAAACCGACTTCATTATCGACAACGCTATCTACCTTAGTATCTTCTGCATACTTACGAATTCAATTTACTACCCCATCATTTAGATCATTAATGTATAAGACAAACAACACTGGACCCAGTACAGATCCCTGAAGCACACCGCTAGTCACCGTCCTCCAACCTGCCAAACAGTTATCCACCACAACCCTGTGGCATCTTCCATCCAGCCACTGTTGATTCCATTTTACTACTTCAATATTAATACCTAACGATTGAACCTTCCTAATCCAATATCCATCTACTTGGTGAACAATGAAGAAAAGTTATTGTTCAAAATCTCCCCCATCTCTTTTGGCTCCAAACAGAGCTGTCATCTCTGATTCTCTGATGGACCAATTTTATCCCTCACTAACCTTTTGCTATTAATATAACTGTAGAAACCCTTCGGATTTATTTTCACCTTACTTGCTAAAGCACTCTCGTATCTTCTTTTAGCTTTTCTAATTTCTTCCTTAAGATCCGTCTTACATTCTTTATATTCCTCGAGCACCACATGTACTCCATGCTGTCTATATTTATTATAGATATCTCTCTTCTTCCTAACCAAGTTTCCAATATCCCATGACTCTCTCCAGCTTTGAACCTTTCCTTTCAACCTAAAAGGACCATAAAGTTTCTGTAACCTCAAAATTTCACCTTTAAATGACCTCCATGTCTCCATTACATTCTTCCCATGAAACAAACTGTCCCAATCTACTCCTTCTGAATCCTTTGGCATCCCCTCAAAGTTAGACTTTCTCCAATCAAAAATCTCAACCCTGGGTCCAGTCCTATTCTTCTTCAGAATATGAAGGGGAATTTGTTCACTCAGAGGTTGCTGAAGGGTGGAACGCGCTGCCATCGGAATTAGTCGATGTACATTCGATTTCAACATTTACCATCAGTTTGGATAAGTTCATTTCATGGGGGAGTTATGTGCGTCTCCAGACCGGGTTCAGAGCAACGTCAGTAAGGTGGTAATATGTCGGTGTAGACTCGATGAGCAGAACAGTCTGTTGCTGTACTGTACAGATTGATGACTATGGGTAGGTCAAACTATGGCAGGGCCGCTGTTGATTTTCTCTGGGGTAATTGTTGGTGATCCCCAGCAGGTATACACTTCTCTTCCGGGCTGTAAGGGAGTTGGCGGGGGCAGTGTCAGCCTACAGCTGGGAATTGACAGTGAGGAGCAGACAGCAAATTCAGAACTATTGTGCATATGTGACTGACCAAAGCCAACTGGTGGTAATGTTGATTAAGAGGTTTGGACTGAAATTGTCAGCTGCCTCACGTGGGATGTAGTGTTCAGTATGGTGTGTGGCTCTTCACTAAAATTCAATCTGGGTGGCATTAGGTGAATCACTCCTAAGTAGCACAAGGACCATTTGTAATTCTGTGTTAGCTATCCTAATGCCGCACTTCCAGGTGTTAACAGTATATGCTGTAGTAATTACAAACTCAGATTGGAATAGTCACAAGAAACAGAAAGTAACAGAAACATGAGGCATATTCGGATATTGATCACAAAAGGATCAGTAGTTCAAATGAGAGACGATAATCAGTGTGGCCTTGTCAATTGAAAATCAGGGTGAAAGTGGACCCGAGAAATGAAGCTCACTATGTATTTGATTTGTGAGAAACCTGTGGGTCATCATGAGAACACAGATTGGTGAATGGCCATCAAGGTCGAACATTGGGAACCTGATGTGATACCAAAAACAGTGGTGTAAAGTGGTCCCATGTCCACTTGCAATATCCGTCAAGTGACATTTTACTAAAGTCACTGGTCAATCATTGTCTGTATCTTAACCCGTCTAAAAAAAAGAATGAATGTGTTCCGACAATTGGACAGAGGATTGTATTGGTGAATACAGGTTCAGTGATTCCGCAGATGTAAACTCTTTTCTTGATGTTAACCCCAAGCATTGCAGGATTGTCATAGCCCCGTGGTGCCGTTGTGACTGTTCTGTCGGTCTGTGATTGATTCAGTAGAATCTACACTGAATCTATGTTCCTTCCACTTACGTGATACTCCCGCTCGTTGAAATGATGATCATGTGTTAACAGGAAGCCGACTCCATCCACACCCGCCTCAATCGCCTGCTCCAGTCGCTCCGTGTAGAATCTTGTCAACCGGAACAGTTGGTGATCCTCACAATTTGACAGGAAGGCGGAGATTGCAGAGTTCAGATCTGTAGTCAGTCACAGAACATAAAATAGTAGAGTGCACCATGCGTATGCCAACACGATGCCGTTTAAACCAATCCCATCTTCAGGAACAGGGCCAATGTCCGTCCGTTCCCGGCCTCTCAGATGCTGCTGGGTATCTGTTTCCAGTTCCTCCCTCGGGAGCACATTCCAAATATTGATCACTCTCTGTGCAAAACATGCGTCCTAAATCTCCCTTAAACTTTACCCTCTAACCTTAAGCAAATTCCTTCTGGGAATTGTGGCGAAACTCGTCTGCACCCTGTCCAGACACTCATATCATTTCCGTGATGTGGTTACCAGATTTGTGCACAAAACTGAAATTGTCTCTTAACCAAACTTCATCCAGTTATAGCCCATCTTTAACAAATACCTCAACTTATCGTTGGCACACTACCAACTGTGTTGCCACTTTCAGGGAGCTGCGCATCTCCATCACAAGACCCGTCCGTACATCAATCTTATTAACGCTTCCCGCATTCACAGTGCACATCGTTGCGAACTTGACCTCCCAAAGTGCAACTTCTCACATTTGCCCTAATTACCTGTACCTGGTGATTCTCTGTTTATATTTCAACAGTGTTCGTAATTGGATCAAACACTTTGACAACAGTCCCAAATTTAGAGAACTCCGACAACTCTGTAAATCGACGAATCACTCCACCCATGTAATTTTACATCATAGTTCATTATTGATTTATTTACATCATACACGGCGCATGGTGAAACAGTGAAACTTGCGGACTCTACTGGACACAGACCTTCAGCCAGAATAATGCTTCTGCAGTCCTGACTCTTTTTTATGTGCCCAAGACAACCCTGAAATCAATGTGCAAATTCTCCGATTAAGATGCCTCCAACCGAAACGTCGATAGATAACTTCTTTCTCCAATACTACCTGACCTGCTGAGTTACTCCAGATTTTGCCCTCTCTGCTTATCATTTTGTTTTACTTTAAGTCTGTTCGTCAATGTCATTTCAGTAGCCACCACCAACCACTCTCACCCCCACCCCTGATTCCCTGTTTAAAATTTCGGTCACAGAAACATACACCGGGAAACTATCCTCACCTCCATTGTGCATCAACCAGAAAATCCGGAGGGAATTCACCATTGCCCTTCCGAAAGAGAAGGCAACATTTGTTTCTATCACTGGCTGTTGAAGGCATATCTCACATCAGAATGTACCAAATACTGACAGAAATTCTGTCTGTTCCCTGGACTGTTACCTTGCTCGCTGCTATATTCCTGTCTGAGTTTCGCCCACACCCTCATGGTAGCGGAGTGATTCGACCATCTCCTTGTTAGATACCTGCGCTGGAGCTGGTGAATTGTTCCGATGCCCAAGGTCGCTTTATCAGTAGGATCAATGACCCCGTTTGATGCTACTTTCTCTCTGCCCCTATATCGCTGAGGTTTATTCCTCTGAACTATTGGTGATATGACCTCACGTGTACCAGAAGGACAGAGCTTTAATGACAATGAACCCACATGAACATACCTGTGTCCATTCTGACTTTGGTAGATTGTCGTCCTCTTGTTTGCCGTCCTGGTGGAAGAAAGCTCCGCCTGCTGGCAATGACCTGAAATTACACAAATTAAACAGAGTGAGTCCTTCACTCTGCCCTTCATAATTTAATGCACTTTTGTAAGGTCATTGCTCACTCTCCTACATTCCAGGGAGTAAATGGAGATTGGAACAAATACTTCCAACTGTACACAAAGTTCAAGACGATAGCAAGAACATATAAGGAAACTCTCTTAAAGAAGCGTTGCATTGAAGCTGAAGAATCCAACAGAATTGAAGCAAAAACAAGAAATCCGTTGAAGAAGATCAGAGAAATCAAAGGAACATTTCATGTAGAATGAGTATAGGAAAAATCATCGGAAGCTGAATTATTCTCACCTTAATTCCCCAAGAATATTATGGCAACGTGGATACCGTGTGTCGTTTCTTACAAGTTGCCCCTCTCACTGCCCGAAGCGGATCTCCTGTATCCATGGCAACACACAATACTGGAGGAACTCAGCAGTCAGGAAGCATCCAAGGACAGTCAATGTTGTGGACCGAGTCCCTTCATCAGGACTGGAATGGAAAGGGGAAGGAGCCAAAGGATTGACTGATTCGGAAGGCACGGCTTGTTGTTTTGTGAGAAACGGTGTTCAGGGTCTCTGTATCCGTGCTCTGTCCTTACACATTCTTCTGAACAACAAGCAGCCGTTCTGCTGAAATCAAATCCAGACCGGTTCGACAAGACACTTTGGTTCAAATGTGAAGGAAGTTTAATATGTTATTTAAACCTTTCTGCTACATGGCGCGATGTAAAGAACATTACCTGTAGTCTCCGAGGTGACTGCACTTTATTTTTCCATAGATGCTGCCCTGCTTGCAGAGTTCCTCCGCCATTTTGTGTCTGCTTCTCGGATTTCCAGCACCTGCTGATTTTCTCTTGTTTCAGAGAGATCGGTGACGGTTGGGATAGTTCGCATGTCACTACCGGGGTAAAAGATGCTTTCTGCTCTCACTGGTTAGAGACAACCCTGGACAGTATTTGTGGTTGACGGCAAAGACCTCGTTTGTCTGAATCCATTTGGACAATAACTGACTCGTTGACATGAACACGTCAGGACTCCCTCCTCCCTCTAAATTCACTTCCGATCCCGACCAAAGCGGACCCTCGCTGTAAATGCTGAATAATGGTACAGAATCATAGACAACACTTACTTCTGATGTTGTAACCGGACAGTGTTCAGTGTGGTCCCGGGAAATCAGTCTGACTACCCGGGTGACCGAAAGTGTTCCTGCACCGGTGTTCTCACCCTGTACGGATTGAGTCTGAGCTGCTGCTCCCGAGGCCACTCGGCTGTGATGTGTCTGTCGCTCATCAGATTGACAGGGCCGGGTGAGCCGGGGTACAGCTGGGGGGCCGCGGTCCGGGTCACACTAACTCTCACTGGCTCAGGACGGGTCTGACAGCGGGAGGAGGCGGGAGTGGGATCATGTAGCAACCCTAAAGCGGTAAACAAACAGGCTGCGTTAACCTTTATGTCTGGATTTCCATGGAGATCTCGCCTTTTTCTTTCATCGCAACCAGTGGGGTGGAGTTTCTCTGTTTGGCTCAGCGAGTCCCAGGCTGCGAATTTGATCCAGCCTGGGTTCTGTGAGGATCTGAGATCCTCCTTCTGTGTAAGAAAGACTGCCTGACATGGATAGAGTTTCAGCTGAAACTCCCCTCACTTGTTCAGGTACAGGGAGCGTCCTTTCTGCTGCAATTAAACCAAACACATACGACTATATATGTAAGATGGAAATGCTATAATCTCTCAATGATAGAGTTAATAAATGAATGTTAGTGAATTTCCCTGAATCGAGAAGTCCTGAGAAAATCTTGGAACAGATTTATTGTACGCGACCCAGGGTTCAATGTCTGGTGGAGACCGGATTCAGATGGAGAAATAGAGAACATTCGGCACGGGACGGGTTAAATTGGCACAGGTCAGTCCCGAGGCGACCTATCCGCCGAGCAACCATAGTCTCTCCTGCCTCCTTACTTTCTCCTTTCACCAAGCTTACTCAAATTTCACCCTGGTTCTCTGCGACTGGAAGTATTGAGAGAAGTGATTTCAGAAAGCAATTAAAGGATTTGGCCGAGTTCAGTGGAATAGGGTCCTTTTGTTCTGAGAAATATTTAAGCTGATTTCATTCCACGCCAGACAGCATCGGGGCGGAGCTCACAGAGCAAAGTGGAGATCTAGTTCACAGCTTGGAATTTATTTAACAAAGAAAACCTCCCCGGGGGTTGTAATGAAATATCACAGAATACAAAGCAGTCCGTCCAGAAAATGTTTTCAATCATCAGAAGCTCACGCAGCCTCTGCGGTTCCTTTCCGTATTTCACACCATCCCCCACCCGCCGAACAATTCCAGGCCTGGTTCAGGTTGTTCTTCAGTGTGGGGTCGATCTACGACTGTTGCAACCCGCCGATGTCACTGCTCATCCCAGTCCGCGTCTCCCACAAGCTCATTGAGAGGCCAGTCACAGGGCACAAATCAGGATCCAGACCGCTTCATTTAGTTTAATTCAGGAGCTTTTTGTTCCTTTGCAGAAAACTGAGTCTCAACAGACTCAGAAGTAACCCAGATGTCATCCAAATGACCCAAATGGGCCAGATGTGACCCAGATGTCATCCAAATGACCCAGATGGGCCAGATGGCACAGATGACCCAGATGGGCCAGATGTGAACCAGATGACCAGATGGGCCAGTTGACCGAGATAGCAGGCTATGGGCAGGCATGACCATGTCTTCCAACTTCCGTCGGGTCTCAGCGTTAAACAGGAGGAACAGCAGGAGCACCGGACACAGTACACCATCCCTACAGCCTCACCAGTGAAGCGTCGCCTCACCTGGAAGGAATGTTTGTGGTCGAGAATGGTAAAGAGGGAGGAGATGTCGGGGCGGGTGGTGCATTTGTTCTGTTTCCCAGGATAAACCCCAGGAAGGAGATCAGTGAGAGGGTCTGATTTATGTCCTGGTGGCGGAAGCTGTTGGGGTGGTGAAACCTATCCCGGGTAGGGTGGCGGGAGGATGGGGTCAGAGCAGATGTGCACGATATGTAAGAGATGCGGTTAATGGCAGCGTTGATGGTGGAGGAAGGGGAGCCTCTTTCTTGAAAAAGGAGGACATCTCCTTCGCTCTGGAATAAAAACACTCATCCTGACATCAGATGTGCTGGGGACGGGGGAATTGAGAGAAATGCATCGCGATTTTACAGATAACAGGATGGGAATAGTTATAACCCTGGCAGCTTTGAGAGTCCGTGGGTTTGCAGTAGACATCAGTGGATAAGCTGTCTCCTGAGACACAGTCAGTAAAAACAAGAAAAGTACTGAAAGGTTGCGCCTCAATTTTGAGACTGCGCCCTCTAGTGCTGGATGCGCTCACCAGAGGAAACATCCCCTCCACATCCACCCTATCTGGTCCATTCAACACTCGGTAGGTTTCAATGAGATAGCCCCGCATTCTTCTGAATTCCAGTAAGTACAGTCGCTATGCCGCCAGATGCTTCCCTTTCATTCCCGGAATCACCCTGGTGAAATTCCTCTGAACTCTCTGAGAGGACAACACTTCCTTTCTGAGATACGGGGCACAAAAATGCTGACGATACCAAGTACAGCATGACTAGCGCCTGATAAAAGCTCAACGCTAACCCTTTGCTTCTGTATCCATGGGCTGATGTACAGAGGGAATCCGAGTTCATAACTCCCAGATAGTGGTTCCGGTGTCAGGCAGTTATGTTGCAACTCTATAAATCTCCATTTTACCGGCATCTGGAGAATTGCATTCTAATATTGAAATAATTCAGAAGCATTGGATGGTAATTAGAAGACGCTTAAAAAGATGCTGCCTGGATAAAGTAAGACTGGACAGTCTAGGGAGATTTGCTCTGTACGGGGGAGGCTGTGGGAAGCCCTACAGAAGTTTATGGGTACCTGAGAAGCACAGACAGAGTGGACGGCCGGTATTGTGTCTCTAAGTAGGAAATGTCTACTACCAGACGACACGCACTTCAGTAGAAACGGGGAACAGTACTTCACTGATCCTTTTTGCAATGTTTATGTTTTTTGTAATTTAGTGCATTTTCCCTCTCTTTTCATGACACTGCTGCTGTAAAGCAAACACCTTATATTAGACTGTAATGTTCAACTCGGCTCTGAATGTTTAAAGTAGATGTGTGTTGCAACTTTTGTTTTTTTTTGGACTCATAGTGATGGTGTCTGGAAGGAATTCCAGGGGAGGTGGTGGAGGCAGATGTGGTAGAGGCTATTAGATACCACGTGAATGGCGGGATGTGGACCTTGTGCAGGCAGAGGGGACTGGTTTAGTGAGACATAAAGTGACCGGGTCAATTGGTTCAGAACAACACAGTGAGCAGAAGGGCCTGTTCCCCTGCTGTCATTGTTCTATATCGGTGAGACCACGGCTGGAGAACTGTGCAACTCTGGCCGGCCGCCTCGGAAAGGACGTGATTAACCTGGAATTCGCAGTGAAGACTCACGACTTTTGTTGCCGGTGGGGGAGGACGGGAGTCAAAAGGAGACTCGATTGTGACTGGGCACTGACCCCGAAACTGAGCATGATGCACCACCGATTCTCCCCTCCGCCACCACAGGCCCCATTGTCACGATGTAATTGTCGGGTTTCGTAAAGGGTGACAAATGACACAAAGAGTTCAATGATAGAATGGTTGCACATAAGTCACGAACACCCGATTTTCATCGGAACTACAGCTCCCATCCGGCACCGCGCTCCGTCAGCTTCAGCTGCCGAAACTGTGGGGCCGCGGGGCATCTGGTAGTTGTAGTCCAAATGTCTCAGCTTCTCACTCGCTCCCTGCTTCAACACTATTCCTCAGCCATCACAAACATCCGTTGGAATAGATGTCGTTGTGGACGCAGAGGCCGGCAACCAGCGATAACAGGAATTAGGGCAATTAATGCCTCACATTCACCACCCCACTCTGAAGAAATTCCTCCTCATCTCTGTTCTGAGGGAAGCTTTGAACAAGTGGTGTACCGCAGGGTCGGGTGCTGGGACATTGGTCATTTGTCTATTTCTCAATGCGAGTTTGCGAGTCCTCCATCGGAGATGGTCGACCATGGATGTTGCGTCCGAACTGTCCAGATGTACACGACAGAAGCCTCAGATAAATACTCCGGACATGGTCTGACCAGAGTGTTATAAATTACAATATAACCTCCTGGCTTTTGAACTCGGCGTTTCACGAATAAAAGCCGGTATTCTATAAGCCTCCTTCACCACCTAATCGAAATGTTTCGCCACATCCAACGAGCTGTGAACTTGCATCCTAAGATCTCACTGATCCACAACACTGTTCGGCATCTTGCCGTTAGCAGTGAACATGGAAACTACAGCACATTACAGGCCTTTCGGCCCACAATGATGTGCTGACCATGTAACATACTCTAGAAACTGCCAAGAACTTCCCTATCGCATAGCCCTCTATTTTTCTAAGCTCCATGTACCTAACTAAGAGTCTCTTTAAAGACCCTATTCTATCTACCTCTGACATCTTCTCAAAGCATTCAATGCACTCACCACTTTCTGTGTGAAACGCTTACCTCTGACACCCCCTTTGTACCTACTTCCAAGCACCTTAAAACTGTGCTCCCTCGTGTTAGCCATTTCAGTCCTGGGAAATAGCCTCTGGCGATCCACACAATCAGTGCCTCTCATCATTTTATACACGTGTATCAGGTCACCTCTCACCCTCCGGCGCTCCAGAGAGTTAAGACCAAGTTCACTCTGCCTATTATCATAAGGCATGCTCTCCAATCCAGGCAGCACCCTTGTAAATCTCCTCTGCATTCACTCTATAGTATCCACATCCTTCCTGTAGTGAGGTGACCAGACTTGGACACAGTACTCCAGGCGGGGTCTAACTAAGGCGTTGTTTCTCTGTAAAATCACTTCACAGCTCTTGAAATCAATCCAACAGTTGATGAAGTCCATTACGCCATACGCCTTCTTAACAATGCTGTCAACCTACGCAGCAGCTTCGAGTGTCCTGTGGACACAGACGCCAGGATCTCGCTGATCTGGGTCATCGGACAGGGTTATGACGTGGTCAGGCGGAATTATGACTTGTTCAGTGTTGCCACCTCCCCTGATCCCCGTCTCCCTGTTGGTCCCATCCCAGAGAGGGTGGAGTTTATCTCACTTACAAGTCTGGGACAATTTAATTTTACAATGCGGTGACCAAGTCCCATCTGCACACCTTCACTGAGCACAGATTCACGGAAAAACGTTATCCTTTCTTCTGGACCTGAGATGAAAACAAGTGTCTGAGAACCGCTCTGGTTCCGCTCCGGTTCTGTAATCAGAATGGGTCCCGGGATCAGTGTCAAGAGTAATGTCCCTGAAAATATAAATGTGCGGAGAGTGAAATCAACACGAGATGCGAATCATCGATCTATTAATTTTAACTCGCTCACCACGTCCGTCAACAGAACAGAAACACCGTAGATTCGTTCCTGAAGTCCACCCGCACTGAGGCAGTTCAAAGGGAAGAAGTGAGGGCGGTGCTGAATGGAAAAGGGAGGTCACATTGAATCTTGGAAATACCGTAAGGAATAAGAGCAGAATTTGGCCGTTCAGCCCATCGATTCTGCTTTGCCATTCTATCATCGCAGATCCTGAGTCCCACTCCACCCCATACACCTGCCTTCTCGCCATATCCTTTGATGGCCTGATTGATCAGGAAATGATCAGCTTCCGCCATAAATACACCCACAGACAGCTTCCACCGCAGCCCGTGGCAGGGTATTCCACTGTATCACTACTCTCTGGCTCAAAATATTCCTGCTTACCTCTGTTCAAAAACATCTCCCCTCAATATTGAGGCTGTGCCTTCCAGTCTGGATGCCCCACCATATGAAGCAACCTCTCCAGATTCACCCTACCTCGTCCCTTCAACAGTCGGAGGTGGGTTGCAATGAGATCCCCCTTCCTTTATGAGGTATGTGACCCAAAATGTTGACAAAACTCAAAATACAACCTAACCTGTGTCCTATAAAGGCTCAGGATTATTTTCCTAATTAAAATATTCTATTCCCTTAAAAAAAAAGCCAACATCGTATTTTGATTCTTTACCACAGACTCACCCTGTGAAATAACCTTCTCGGACTCTTGCACGAGAACTCCTAAGCCCCCCTGCACCTCTGATGTTTGAATTTTCTCCCCATTTAAATAATAGTCGGCACTATTATTCCTTTGACCAAAATGCATTAACATACATTTCTCAACACCGTATTCAATCTGCCACTTTTGTTGCCCATACCTCCAATTTGTCTAAATCCTGCTGCAATCGCATTGCTTCCTCAGCATGACCTTCCCCTCCACCTACCTTTGTATCATCCGCAAACTTTGCTAAAAGCCATTAACTCCATCATCTGAATCACTGACACACAATGTGAAGAGTCGCGGTCCCTATACTGACCCCTGAGGAACACTAGTCACTGGCAGCCAGCCTGAAACGGCCCCTTTTATTCCCACCCGCTGCCTCCCGCCTGTCAGACATCCCTCTGTCCATGCCAGTATCTATCCTGTAACAACATAGGATTTTATCTTTCTCGGCAACCTCATGTGTGGTACCTTATCAAAGGCCTTCTGAAAATCCATGTAAATGATATCAACTGCCTCTCATTTGTCCATCCTCCTTTTCACTTCCTCACTGACCTCTAACCGGTTTGTCAGGCACGATTTCCTTTTACAGAAACCATGCTGACATTGACTGGTTTTATCATCAGTCTCCAAGTGCCTCGGAAACTCATCCTCGTTAAATGATTACAATACTTTCCCTAGAAATTCCTTTCTTTTGCCTTCCTCCCTTCGTAAAGAGTGCAATTTTCTACTTTCCGATCCTACGGGACCATGCCAGAATCAAGTGATCCTTGAAAGACCGTGACCAATGCATCTGTATCTCTTCAACAGCTTTTCTCAGGACTCTGGGTTGTCGTCCATCTGTTCCAGGTGACCTGTCCACCTTCAGACCTTTGAGTTAGTCACACGCTTTTTTCCTTTGTAATAGCAAAGGCACTCGCTCCTTCTGTGTCTTCCACAGTGAAGAATGATGCAAAGTATTCACTAAGTTTCTCTGCCATTTTTTGTCCTCCATTACTACCTCACCGGTATCATTTTCCAGTGGTCCAACATCAGTTCTCATCTCCCTTTCACTACATATGTAGCTGAAAAAATAGTATCCAGTTTTATATTATTGGCGAGTTTGCTCTCGTGTTTCACCTTTTCCATTCTTATGGCTTCTTAGTTGCCTTTTGTTGAACTTTAAAATCATCCCGATGATCCAACATCCCACTCACTTTTGCTACTTACATGCCATTTCCTCAGCTCTTACACAGGCCTTTTGATTATTTTTTGGAAGTTCGACTGTAAAGTTTTATGAGATGTTTTTAATTTAGATTCCTTGTGCAGGTGCCGGTGGGCAAGTTATACACGGGTTTCTGAGATAGAGATTGGGATACCACAAGGCAGTATTTTTCATTTCTTATTATAATTAATAATATTTTCTCTGAGATAGGTGCAGGGGTGGGTGAATTAGTATTTACAGATGATGGAGGTTTATGGATTAGAGGTAGAAATGTTAAGCTAACTGTATGTAGGATGCCATTAACAATTAATCAGTTGGCAAATAGATGGGACTTAAGCTTTCGGTGGCAAAAAACACAAGTCACGTGTTTTATAAACAGGATTAATAGACCTGCGTGTAATTTGAAATCATCTGATCAAACTCTTGAAGACGTGTCAGTGGTGAGATTCCCAGACAGGTGGATGCACAATGAGCTGACATGGAAGCACCGTGTCAGTAAAATAATTGATAAATATAAAGGAGCAATAAATATTCTCGGTGTCTCTGTGGATATTCTTCGAGAGCGACATGAAAATCCTTGCTGACCATTTACATTTGTTTCATTAGATCTTGTCCTAATTCTGTGGCTCATGGATCAGCTTCATCTCCAACTTTCAAATGTTTAGCTGTGAGACAAGCACAGGCTTTAAGATTCTGTTATGGTGCAGTCAGGTCATCTCCTGTTTCAGGTTCACTGATTGATCTTGCGGAGAATGAATTTAATGTTAACGTACTGGATAAATTTGAAGGAGCAAAGAAATGATCATCCTGTTAGAGGTGTGTCGGAGGACTGTTGGGAACATCACAAGAAGAGTGTTATAGTTTTGGGTGCTTGGGTTCTTATTACGCTGGGAATGTGGGTTCGTTGAATTATGCAATATCTTCCACTGTGGCATTCTCAGTAACCCAAACTTGTTTTTTCAAATGCCTTTATTGATTTTGGAATACACAATTTAATAAAGTCTCAGGATTATGTTATGCCTGAGAATCTGTTAGTTCATTGGTATATTAAGGAAATTTATTGTGATATGTTAACCATTTCACAGAAGGATCAAAATATAACTTAACTGGGATTTTTGGTGCGGCTGTTTTTGTGCCCAAGTTATAGGTAACGATAAAGAAACGATATTGACTGATTTCTGAAGAACAACATTCTCGATGCACTTTCAGATGAAGCACGTGACCCCGTCATGAAGTTGGTCACATCCTCATCATGGAAGACAATCCAATTGATGTCATTCAAGCGATCCTGTAGCATGAAGTCCGATTGGTCGGACCAACAGTTGACGGATAGCCTATGGCCGCCTCTTGTTTCAGCTTTTGCCTGTACATCGGCAGAAGCCGGATCAGAGAGTGATCTGATTGTTGAAGTGTGGTCGGAGGAGCACTTTGTACGCGTTATGGAGAGGTCGAGTGTGCCAGCTCCCCGAGCGCTCACCTGGATGTGCTGACAACACTTCGGAGGGGCTTCAGTCAGCGATGCTGGATTAAAGTCACGGCGACAATGAAGGCAGCCTCTGGGTGGGCAGTCTTCAGCGTGTTGAGGGTTTCGTACAGTTCCTTGAGAGCCAGGTCAGAATCAGCCTGGGGCGGAATGTACACTGCTGTGATGAAAACACCATGAACTCCCTGGGCAGCCAGTAGGGTCTAAACAGCTGCACCACATCTGGGCAACAAAGGATTGGAGCACATGCATATTCTGGGGGTTGCACCAGGCATTGTTGACCATGAAGCATACCCCACCTCCTTTACTCTTCCCAGTGAGGGGTTTCCACCTGTCCACAGGGAACAGGGAGAACCCAGAGGGACAAGAAGAAAGAAGAAAGGCTATATTTATTTAGTCTCTCTCTCTCTCTCTCTCTCTCTCTCTCTCTCTCTCTCTCTCTCTCTCTCTCTCTCTCTCTCTCTCTCTCTCTCTCTCTCTCTCTCTCTCTCTCTCTCTCTCTCTCTTTCTCTCCTCTCTCCTCCACACTCTCTTCCCCCGCCTATTCTGTAGCACATAAAAAGGGAAGAAAGTGACCTCTCCCGGAAACCACAGGCCTTCATTTTCTGAGAGAACATCGTCACTGTCCAAAAAATGAAGAATTGCACAACATCAGAAAATTCACTGTGCGAGTCAACCGTCATCACAGTATGGGGTGGGTGATGTGGGGACGCGAGGTGGGGGGGGGGTGGCCGGGAAAACGAGCTGCAGTAAAGGAGGAATTGGTGTGAAGGCGAGAGGCAGGTGAAGCATTGGGTAGAAAGGGAGAAAGAGACAATAAGGTAAAGGAGGAGGGAGTGAGTGAGTGGGTAGGGTAGGGAGGAATGTGCTGAGGACAACGGTGTGTCAGTGGGGAAGGGAACGGATGAAGAGAGCAGAGAGAGAGAGAGTGTGGAAGAGAGGGAAATAGGTGAGGGAAGATGAGGAAAAGAAAGGATGAGGCAGTGGGAGACAAGAGATGGAGAGAAATAGATGGTCAGGGAACGGGGAAGCAGAGGTTGCAAAAGTGGGAAGGGGTGAAAATGGGGGCAGGAGTGGGGAGAGTTTGAGATACTTTTGGGAAGTGGGGTGAATGCCAATGTGAAGT